>NC_069674.1:72792357-73099589 GCF_023699985.2 Odocoileus virginianus | reverse complement strand
TGGAAGGGGTCAAAATCATAATTTAACAAATTTAGATCAAGGAAGAGGTGAGGAAAAAAGGAGGAAAAAAGGCTGGTCCCAAAGAATATCCCAAGTTCTATAGCACCGAGAAGTATATGGTTACTTTAATTTTTTGTTCATAAAGGTAAGATCATCTGTTTAAACAATTTTTTTCATTGATCACTTACTTTTCTCCTTTTAAAATATTGAAAATAAATAAAATGAAAGCTTATAAGATTATAACATCCTATTTTGAAGACAACTGCAAAGTGAGAGACAGTAAAAGACACATTGGTTAAGAACATGGACTATGGATTCAGACATTCAGAGCTTTGAATACAGGTTTACCACTTTCTACCTGAGTGATCTTGGATCTAATTCCTCTAATGTTTAGTTTACGCAAAGTAGGATTATTGTAGCATATTGGTCATTGTGAGGATAAAAGAGATAATGTATATGTATGGCCAGAAATGTGGACATATGGAAAACAAAAATTGTAACAATGAATAGTAGGAGAACTATCATACAGCATGATAGTAAAAGTGGTTCATTCTTTCTGTTGCCTCATGTCTTAGCAGCATAAAAAAAATGGACCTATAAACAATAGAAACCATTAAACTATAGCAGGGAAAGTTTAGAGTAAAATTTATGCATGGTAGTCATTTTGTCCAATATTTTGCCAGACTTTATGCTCATTTACCTCCTAGAGGTCTTTGAATGTTTTAAATAAATGGCATGAAATTACTCTATATGTACTTAGCACTTAAAGTATACACGTGGTGTGATGTGCCAGGGAGAGGTAGCAGAAGACCTCTGGACACTAGAGAGCAGGTACCATAGGAAAGGCCAGCATCAGGACAGCAGTGGACTGAGAAGCAAGCAAACAGACAAAGATGAAGAGGGTATGAGTACAAGAGGGTGATGCAAATCCTGCAAATCAGGAGGACTTGAAGGAGTAGAGTAGCAGTGTCAGAGCATCAGGCAAGCAGTCCATGACCAAAAGACGTTAAGGAAGGGACAGCCAAGATAAACCACTGAAGCACAGGCACATGAAGCACATCCTGAAACAGAAGAGATGCATTGGCCCAGTCTCAGCTGCTTCATTCTACTCTCATTCACGGGGAAGCAAGGCTTAAGTGACCCAGGTTTGGACATCTGCCATTGATTAAATTAAAGCCTGTTGATTGGGTAGAGTATGGGAGGGGCAGACAGTTCTCTGGCAAAAACACCTTCTTGACATAAAGTAATAATGAGTTTTTCAGCCATTTGTGATCAATTGCTTGCAGTTTTGATACATGAGATGTTGATGTGGTGCTTTTAATTTATTATTAATACCTTATTTTAACTTGTGGCTTGTAAATGGTGCCTTTGATGTGACCACTTAAATCATAGAAGTGATCTTTATAAATAATTTACAATAGAAATAATAAGTGATATCTAGAGGGGACTGTGTATGGAGATTTGGTAATCAGCCTGACACAGGCTGCTTCTTTATCTGTCAGTCTGCTAAGTTGTATGTGTTGTTTAATTATTATGAAGATATTAATGTGACTAGACTTCCTTTTTCTGTTAGAGAAAAACATGTGATATTGTTTTCTATATTTACAATGCAATTCATACTTTAAATCAACTGTGCATTGCATCTGTGCCTTGATATTGTAACCCAAAGGGGACATTTATGTCAAAAATACTCTTCTGAATAAATCAAATTAGTGTGATCTGTTTTGTGGCATACATGAAGATGAGGCATTTTATTCAAATTTGTTTATAAGTTTAGCAATTATCTTTAGTTAATTAGAACCCCACTTTTAAATTATCATACCCATGAAATTGACTCCCTAGACCATACAGATTCCTATATCTCTATAATTTGGGCTGTGTATATTTCTGTATTTTAAGTGTACATCATATTTTGTTTTACCTAAAGAATTCTTTTGTGGAAACATAATTGATTTACATTGTTGTGTAAAGTTCTGCTGTATAGCCATCTAAATATTCAGAAAAATTTACTATTTGAAAATATTCTAGAGCTTTAGTTCTCAAAGAATAATTCTTAAACTAGCAATGTTGTCATTGTTTAAGAACTTATTAGAAATACAAAATTAAGATTCCATCTCAGAATTACAGGATTAGAAATTTGAAGGATGGGTCCTGGCCATCTGTGTTTTAACAGATGTTATGTAATGTGATTAATTAATTTGGTTAATATAGATTAATGTAATCTATGTGACTTGGTAGCTACTGTGAGGGCTACATAAGGGATTAGTAATATTCTCCTTCTAGAAGATTATAATCTGATATGCTAACTTTATTAATGTTACAGGAGTTATAATCACTATGAAGGGTTAAATAATATTACAGGAGTCTAACAAGTGCCATAGGGCAGTGTAGGATGAATTACTAAATTATAAAGAGGGTATAATGCTGTCATGACACTGTAGTGGTTAAGAGACTAAAGAGTCAGACTTCCTACATTCAAATCCCAGCTCTGTCACTAATTAGTACCTACCTCAGAGGATTGTTGTGAGGCTAAAGGCATTAGAATAGCGCCTGACATGATGAAGTCTATGTAAATGTTAGGTATTATTAATACTATTTTAGTATGGTGAGCAGAATACAGAGTAGCACTTTTTTAACTGAAGGAATTACAATGACTTAAAGAAAGAAATTATTTTATCTAGGCCTTAAAGTATGAGCTCATGTTAATGGGAGAGTAGCAAAGGGGAGGGATCCTGATGGCAAATGAGAACAAATGAGTAATCTTTCCTTCTAAGATAAAAAATTATACAGGTCCTATATCTCCAGTGGTTCAGGTTCAATTCACTAGTAAAGCATTCTTTTACTTGGTTGATTTACAACATGTCCATCATCCTCCTTTTAAAAAACTGTTTAATGAATATCAGTTATGTGCCTTGTACTGAGAAGCTGTAAATACAGTAATGAACAAAATGGACAAAGTACCAGCTTTAAGTGTTTTAGGGACTAGAACGATGACTCAGAATAACTTTCAAATAAAATTTCTTAAACCAAAGAAATTATGGGAAAAGTCACGTCAAGAACTGCAGACAGGCATATTTAAGAGTTCAGTTACCTCTCTCTGCATCTGGAGCCCAGAATCTGATACTTGGTCAATTATATTAAACACTGATTCATATGAATGACCATCTTGATAACAGAAATTCACAATGATAGAAATAACTTTTAAATTATTGTTTTCTTCTATGCTTATTATTTTAAGTTTTGGAAAAGTAACTAGTATGAGAAAGGGTCCCAGTTTTCTTCTGGATCAGCACTGATGCCAATCTAAAAAAATATTTTTTTAACTAGGCAAAGAATTTATGAATCTTTGTTTCAGACCTTTGCCCCAGACTTCTTTAGCTTAATTGGCTGCAAAGAATGAATTGTATATAAGCAAAAACTGAAGAAATCTGCAGTGTCCAGGGGCTTGGGCTTAAAAATATTAAAGATCTAGATTTTATTAGATCCATAAACAAAATTTTAAAAAGCAGTGATAATATAAAATAGCAACTCCTCATAACTTCTTCAAGATTTATCTTCTTCAGAAGTTGACTCAATTCAGTTTGCTTCATTCTTGAAAGCCTTGTCAAAATTCTTGTCAAGATCTAGAACTTCATCATCATCATCTTCTCCATAGCAAGTGGTACTTTTCCATCCACAGATTTTTTGGGGAGAGCTTCACTCAGTCTCCTTAAGTCTAAGTCAGTCTCTTGGTCAGACTGTCTGCGATAAGTTTATTTAAGATCCTGGGTAGCATTTCTGCCACCTGCTTTGTCTCAGGATGGCCTATAATGGTGAAAGTGTTTGCTGCCAGAGATGCCTGAACTTTCAGATTGTTAGTGTGGCTCACTGTTCTTGATTGGTGAACATAGTCATTTCTTCAAATGAGGTGTTGTTTACCCCTAACTTCTTTAAAGAGAACTGAAGCTTTTTGTTATTTTCTGTGGCATTTGTAAGAACCACCTTCTTTCTGTGAGAAGTTCCTTTCCCAACAATGAACAGTCATGCCTGCAATTTGGCAAGTTTCCCCTGGTTCATGAGAGCTTCTTTCATCTTGTTGGAGCAGAAATGGGGCCGCACGGGGACTAGGATTGGCACTCAGGTGGTCTCAGGCAGACCAGCTGAGATGAGGCACACACACGTGGGGACTCAAAATCTAAAAGTGTTTTTTACTCAGTTTTTTCCTTTTCTGTGCCCACCCCTTGGAGGTTAGGGGAAAGGTAGTGAATCAAAATGGTATACTCTTTATTTTTCACTGTTAATCACTCTATTTTATTCATTTATTTTCTTAGGAGCATATATGGTCTTTTATAGATAGCCAAGGGGAGAGGAGTAAGGCAAATTCCTTGATTTTGAAGATAGTGAGATACCATGCCAGAAACAGATGATAGAGGTATTTTTGAAGAAAAGTATGGATAAGCCACACAAACAGTAAATGATTTTTCTGATTTTTACTTTTCCTTTGTTTAATACTAATCTAGGATGCAAGTTTTATGTTTGGCTCAAAAAAATCGTAGTCGTATACTCCCTGAAAAGCCTTGTCTCAGATCTATAACAGTGCTCACAAGAAATATTAATAGAAAGAGCTCGTCTAGTTTTTTAAGCCACATGGAAAATAAACAGCATTAATTGCCAAGACTTTTAAACAGAAGTTTATTTTCTAGTGTGATGTGGACACAGAAGGAAACAATGGCACCCATCTGTTGTCCCTCAACCTCTTACAAATGTCAGTCTGATTTAAGGTCCAGTGACAATCTGGGATTCTTTCTTTCTGCTTAGATCTAGAATGATGCAAAGGAAGTAGGAATGAATCTTCTCAGACCTTGATGTAACCACTATTGGGTCCCCAAGAAACTTTTGTCCTGAAAGAAAGTAAAATCAATTCAGCAGGCTTTACCTGTATAAACACAACTACAAATATCATAGCAAGATAGCTTGTAATTCTGTACTACTCTTTTCTTGCTGCATGTAATCTGTTTCATTGTTGGAAGTAGGCACTTGCATCATATTTGCCATTCTCATACAAGATGGGCAAGGGAATGTTTATTATTAGCTCTTATCTCTCTCAGCATAGCACATGAAACATTCTTTTGCACATTGACAATTATTGATGAATGCAGAGTAAATTGTTTGTTCTTAAAATGTTACTTATACTAGATAAACATCCTTGACGGTGATTCTCTTTTCCTTATTTTTCCTAAAATAAGATAATCCCTGCAATGTATTTCCTAACATTTCTATGAAGAGGCTGTAACTGGTACAGATTTACCTTGGCCACATTAAGCACAAATTTTTGTTTACTTCAGTGGTCCTGATTCCCTAACATATGATATAGTTATTAGAGCTTTCCAGGTGGCGTTAGTGGCAAAGAACCCTCCTGCCAATGAAGGAACCCTCCTGCCAATGATCAAACAATGGGTTTGATCCCTGGATGGGGAAGATCCCCTGGAGGAGGGCATGGCAACCCACTCCAGTATTCTTGCCTGGAGTATCCTTGCCACAGATAGGCTACACAGAATCAGACACAACTGAAGCGACTTAACACACACGTGATATAATTGTATCACAGGGAGTGAAACAGCATTTTGTGACAAGGTCTAGAATATTAGACTGGGAAAGGTGATAGGAAGAATAAGGGGAGAGAAGTCAAGAAGAAAATTATTATCTAGTTACAGAGTTTTGATTTTTTTTAAAAAAGCACTGCTAAATAATTTGGATTTGATTTTTTAATTTTCTATCAGAAATAAAAAGAGATTCAAATCTCTTTTCTAATTTACTTGTAATCTGTAAGCTAGTAGTTAAGAGCTGTATGTCAAATGTAGCTTGCAATTATATGTTTGTTCTCACCAGAAATAAAAACAGGCATATACATCAAAGAAAGAAGTTACATCACATTGTATTCATATTTTCATCACTGGAGTAAAATATCATGTGCTAAAGAATGAGCTAAAAATAAGGACAATAAAGAGTATATAATAACAAAAATTAAATATTGCTAGCTACATAGAAAATGGCTTGCCAAGCTTGGCTTTAAGTGTGATGTGATTTATGCCATGAGTACTTGGCAGAAAGAATTAAGTGTTTGCATTTTCATTGCACCATTAAATGTTGCTGCCATGAAATATATTGAGAGTAGGACAACACAATACATGGTGAAAAGAAATCACATTATGGGGGAGGGGTATCATTCTTCATCCTCAAATGAGTCATGCAGAACCAACCACTTTGTATGCATTTATTTTTTGTTTATGACCCATTCCACTTTTTGGAGGTTTTGTCCATAACAGCTTATTGATAGTAGACAGCAATTTACAGTTGCATGAAAGAACACTCATACTATTTATTGCTAACTATTTTTAGTACCAGCTTGCATTTGAACTCTGAAATTGGATACTTAACCAACTGATTATATATTGACCCTTTTAAGTGCAAAAATAAATGTTTTTCAAAATTTTTACTTTCTTTAGTAGAATTTCATTTCCTCATAGCCGTTTCAGAGATGAAAGGACATTCCTAATACTGTTTGAGACTTAAAAATAAAATAGCCGTTATAAGAGAATTAACTACTGGTCACTTATAAATTAAATATTTACTAATTATTTGATTTATTTGTAATGAGGTTCCAAAGCAGTGTTTTCATGTAAGACTTGGATACATTTTTAGAAAAGTATGTGTTAGTCTATCTGTTTTAAAACTAAAATGGATTTTCTCTATATAATACTATTAGCTGGGAGTGTATTTGAGATAAAGGAGATTGTCTATGACTTCATCATTGATTCTCGATCACTGAAATAGGAAGAAAGGAAGGAAGTGAGGGAGGGAGAAAAAAGGACAGGATCTAAACCCAGTGAACAAAAGGGCTCAACCTATTTTCTTTCGATGTTTATTTTTATTTTATTTTAAAGTTCATTTTTATTCCAAAGCTTTATATCTCTTGGTAGTTTTCATGATGAATCATTTTTCATACTCTTTGTTATGGGTTTTATAATTTTCAGTGATCATTATTATTAGGTGAAATTATACATTTGGGGAAATCAAATATGTAACTTACATCATTTACATGCAATGGGCATTAGAGTGCCTAAATATTTCCTTTCAGTGCTGCAATAGCTCTGGTCCCTATCTACCACTCTATAATGAAGGGACTGATGGTGTGTAATTTGAGATTGTGACTCTCATGATGGTATAATCATTGCAGGATCTGTCTCTTCTTCTCACTCTATAAACTCTGCCTATTGACAGAAATGTATTCTTTCATTTTTTTTACCTGAGAATTAATATAAATTTTAGGCATTAAATTAATAATCTTTGTTCAACTTGAATTTCCACTTTTCTGTTAATTTTTCTTTTGAGTGATAGACATCATTTCATAAACTTAATGCCTGAAAACAGAACAGGTTGTGAATCAGAATAACAGATCTGATAGAATAAAAGTGGTTATGGAAATCTCACCCCTCAGGTGACATTCTATACCAAGAGCAGCCAAGTGCCTCAAATTCTGTTGGGATATAATTATCTCATAATAACTATTTTCCCAACAGCACTGCATCACAATCAGGCCATAAAATTTGTTTTGTGTCTCAGGAAAGAAGATAGAGTAAGCAATTTGGAATGTTACAAAACAGGCTCAGTTGAGCAGTTTAATTTGCATGGATTATCCTCATCCTCTAAATGTGCCTTTGACCAATGAGAGTTATCAGTTACCTTGGTCCAGAGAGCATTATCATTTTATATGCACACATTTGCATAAATTGAGATTAAAAAGTTGCTCAAAATATAATAAAAGTAAAAGAACTAATAAAACACTAGCTGCTGTAAATAATATATTTTACAACTTCAGAGATGTTTTATTCTACTGTATTTAGCATACATCTAACAGATATTTTGCCAGCAAAGATTTGCAAAATAAACCAGACTAGAACAGCCCTATAATTATATCTGTGTAAATGTTTTAAAGGATTGTATTATAAGAAAAAAAAGTGTAGTAATAAGTTTATTATGCTATTTATAGTATGCAAGCAAACTTTATGCAAGAGTCAGATAGACGAGTTAAATCAAGTACATTCTATAATTTCCACAATTATTTTAGAAGCAGCAAAGTTTCAAACGTAATTTTAGTTAGAGTAAAAAACATTTTTTGAGTTCTTATATTGCATTGAGTCCCTGGGGATGTAAAGATGAATAAGACTTTGTTTTTGGGGTTTTTTTTCCCATTAAGCAGCTGACATTGCAGTATTAGACACTGGTATTGTATTATTATACATCTAAAGAGACAGATACATGCACAGGGTATAGAAAAACCCAGATTGCCTAGTGTGGGAGTTCAGGGATAATTTCTTCAAGGGAATGTGTACTTAAAGCTCAGATTTAAAGGATGGGCAAGAGTTGTCCAAAAATGAAAAAGATTATTCAAAAAGCAAATGAATTGGACAAAATTGAAAGATATGTGATTTTTAAGTGTTAGGTCTATTAAGATACAAGTTACAGAACATTCCTTTCAGACATTCAGTTCTGTGAATGATAGTTATGTAACTATCACCACAGTTAAAATCTAGAACTTTTGGTAACTCATAAATTTCCCTTTTGCCCCTTTATAGCCAATTCCTTACCCCTACGTCAGTCTTTAGTGACCACTGACCTGGTTTTATCCCTATAATTTTGCCTTTTCTAGAATACCATATAAATAAGGCAATATAGTATGTAGTCTTTTAGATCTGTCTTCTTTCATTCTGCATAACACACTTGAGAGTCATTCATGTGGTTGCATTCATCTGTAGCTCATTCCCTTTTGTTGCTACATATTCCATGGCATGGATTTACTCTGCTTATTGATTCATTCTCCAGTTAAAACCTATTTTGGTTGTTTCTAGTCTTGGGGATTATGGATAAAGCACTTTAAACATTTCTATACATGTTTTTGTGTGGATCTATGTTGTCTTAATTTCTCTAGAAATCATTTCTATTAGATAAATATCTTGGAGTGCGATTGATAGGTCCTACATGAAATATTTTGATGTAGCTGACAGAAGTGTGAAACCACATGAGCTACTCACAATTTGCTGTTACAGTAGCAAGGTGAGACAGAGAAGGCAATGGCAACCCACTCCAGTTCTCTTGCCTGGAAAATCCCATGGACAGAGGAGCCTGGTGGGCTGCAGTCCATGGGGTCGCTAAGAGTCAGACACGACTGAGCGACTTCACTTTCACTTTTCACTTTCATGCATTGGAGAAGGAAATGGCAACCCACTCCAGTGTTCTTGCCTGGAGAATCCCAGGGACAGGGGAGCCTGGTGGGCTGTCATCTATGGGGTCACGCAGTCAGAGACGACTGAAGCAACTTAGCAGCAGCAGCAGCAAGGTGAGAGAAATGAAGAAACAGAAAGAGTGAGCGAAGACCAGATTAGTACTTTTTGTTCCACACTAAGAAACTCAGATTGTGTTCCAAATCAGATGGGGAGATTTTAAGCAGTGACGTTGTGTGCTCATATTTCCATGTGCTCATATTTCTGTTTTGGCTGAGGTGTCAGGGCAAAGTTTGAACTGATGGAAGGAGGCTTTGGGGTAGAGATAAGGCTGGACATTTTAGGATTCTTAGTCCAGGATGCTACCATAGGAACTATTCCTGGCAGAGCATACCCAAGACTTCCAGTTACAATCCCAGGATACTGTGCAGGTGGGGAAAAAAAAAAAAACAAACATGTTTACTGATAACACTTTCTAAAGAATTAGATGGCCCACTCCTTAGGATCATGGTCTGTGCTAACTAGATTTCACTAGGAAGAAGACCTATGCAGAGCTAAGCAGGTGCTTTCTTAAGATGGCCAAGCACTAGCACGAGGGACCAACAACTTGTTTAGTTCTCCTAATAACCCTATGAGGTAGGTGCCATTATCATATGCATCTGCTATGACAGAAAGAACAGGGATTCTGTGCCTATCAGAGCTACCACTTATTACTATGATAATCATATTACTGTGATAATCTATGATAAATTGTTTAACCTCTGCAGACTCAAATTCCTTGTCTGTAAAATTTAGATCATAATATCTACCTCATTAGAATTTTAAGAGAATTAATGAAACAACATATAAACTGTCCTTAGAGTATTGCTGGTGGTCACTAAATATTTCCTCCCTAGAGTTACACAGTGTATATAATTGTGTATATATAATCAATGAAATATTAACTGATTGGAAAGTTGGAAATTAAACTTGAGTAACTAAAAATATCAAAGAAAAAATAAAGCATTCAAATAAATTTCTAAGATTGATAATGAACTTATAACAGTACTTTAAAAATCCATTCAAAAAATGAAAGCCAGGATCTATCATCTGTTTTGATGGAAAATTCAATAATATCCATGAAGCATATAAAGTGTAGACATACATTCTCCCTCATTTTTGGTTGTGCTTTCTCATGGAAAGAATTATAGTAAAATATTTTCCTTTATAATAAAGATTGGACATAAATGTTTTCTCTAACAAAATCCTTAGTAAAGATAAATTTAGAATATGGAAGGTCTATCATGTATTAGGAAGAATAATCTTGTTTTACATTTTCCCAGCACCAGAATGGACTATTATACAGATATTGAGGGAGACAGTTTGGGGAGAAAACTAAATGGACCTAATTATTAGAACTGTCCAGTGTAAGAGACTGGTTTTCATTATGCAGGATCTCTATGACCATCTGTCAAGAATGATTTAAAATAAAACATTTTTTATACATGTAACTCCATGGCTGATTCATGTCAATGTATGACAAAACCCACTGAAATGTTGTGAAGTAATTAGCCTCCAACTAATAAAAATAAATGGAAAAAAAAAAAATAAAATAACACATTTTTTATACTTTTCATTTCTTTATTTTTTGGCTATGCTGGGTCTTCATTGCTGCATGGGCTTTTCTCTAGATGCAGTGAGCGGGGGCTACTCTCTAGTTGTGGTGTGCAGTCTTCTCAGTGTGGTGGTTTCTCTCATTGCAGAGCATGAACTCTAGGCACACAGGCTTCAGCAGTTGCGGTGCGTGGGCTCAGTAGTTGCAGCTCCAGGGCTCTAGAGCGCAGGCTTAATAGTTGTGGTCTGCGGGCCTAGTTGCTCTGCAGCATATGGGATCTTCCTGAACCAGGGATCGAACCCATGTCTCTTGCATTGGCAGGTGGATTCTTTACCACTGAATCAACCAGGAAAGCCCTTAGTGAATTATTGCATTGAAAGACAAGGTTAAACTAGATATCTTAATAAAATCTCCTGTAATATAATTTATCATCCTTGACCTTTCCAAGTGTATGACTCAGTGATTCTCTATTTTTACTTCTTCAGAGTTTATAAATACTTTAGCAAAATACTGCTTCATTTGAAAACCATTCTGACCTTTTAAATATATTATTGTTTTCAAATTGTTAAATTCTGGATTTCAGTAATGTTGACGCTTGCTACCAAAATATTTTTTAGATAACTAAATAGTTCAATAAATTTATGCCATTGTGTACCTTGCTATTCAGTATGAGGTTACAAAAGAACTATGTCTTTTCCTTGGATATTAATTTGGTTTGCATGTCTTCAACTAAATTGTTTTAAAACAAAACTGCATGTTTTTTGCATGTTGTACTTGATAGCTTCAATTCATTCACAGTTTCATATTACACTCTTTTAAAAAGTGGATGGGCTATTTTATATTTAAAAATTGTCCTATTCTCATTAATAGAGCTTTAGCATAGATAGACAGTGTTCCTAATTTTGAACACTGGGGGAAAATGCACTTGATATGGAACCATTAGTGTTTTTATATTTATCACATGCTGCCAAATGGATTTTTTTTTTAATTCGTCGTTTATATTTCCACTGCTAATACCCCATTTCAGACCTTAGCCATTTTATGCCTGGAGTCTTATCCTTGTCTTGCATACTTTGATTCATTCTAAAATAGCTACAAAATTAAGCTTTGTAAAATATATATTTATAAAACACCATGCATTAAACTTTTAATGACTCATCATTATTTCTAGAGAAAAAAACAAAAACCATATGATTAGGCTTTAATTCAAGCCTTCCACAGTATGATTGTGCCTGCCTAAAATATTTGCTTTTTAGTACTAAAAAACGTAGTTCCTTCCATGCCAAACTCACCCTTAGTACCTTATTTGCTGTCCTATATCCACAATCCACCTATGTAAGTATCTATACTTCAGAACACAGCACAAGGCTGCCATTCCCTCCACAAAGTCTCTCAGAACACCTGGCCACACTGTTCTGATCTCCTGTGGATTTTATTTCCCAGGTTATTGGACAGACAGCAAGAAGGGTCAGCTTGGAAGAAAACCTAGGGATTGATTGTATCTGTCCCTATCTAAAGATGTAAAAACAGACACTTTGGAAATTTGAATTCAACTCATTACTTTTTCTTCAAATTGCCTTCCTTGTTGATTAATTCTGAGTAGGTGTATTGTCTGCTGTCAGTATAACCCAATGAATGATATTTTATCATGCTGGTTTAATTTTCCCAATTATTTCTACTTTTGAGTTTGCCTTAATAATTTTGTAAATTAATTATTCATGATCATATATGCCATATAGTACATAGGTATATACCAATGCATGTACTCAATGCATGAGTTTCTAAAATAGTTCTGACCCACCACAGAAGAGTATTATAAAGTTTGCTGTAATTTAATCTTATACATGTCATCAACTTAGTTTTCCCACCCTGATGTTACTGTGGGGCTTTAGGACTTGGCATAGAACTGCAGTTTATTTCAGATTTGCCCTTTAAGCAAGTACCAAGTCTTAGGAAGGGACAGAGGGACCACTGTTTATATAACTGCTTACCTAGGAGTTGAAAATAAGGCATCAAACTTACATATAGAGTGTTTTTATTTTTCCTCTTCTATCAAAGCATATCAGGCAGAGATTCCATGAGGAGCAAATGAAGGATGACATGGCATGCATTTCATGGTCCAGGATCCATTTAATCCAGCAAATTAATGACTCACCTGAGAAACTTGAGTAACTGAATGAGAGGTACTAGGCTTTCCTCTGGGAGGCAATCTAAGAAGCAAACTGTTCAGATGTATATTATTATTTTTATAGTGGTATGTGTGTGCATTCATAGATCAGAAGACTTCTTTAATGAAGATTATATGTTCTAAATAATATAAACCTATGAGTTTCAGGAGAATTGATCTTAATGAGTTGCTGTCTCTTCTCCATTTAAAATAATTATTTAATTTCAAAATAATATGACATCTTTTAATGAATTATTAATTAATCTTGAAGGGTTTTAAAGTACTTTTCTTCATCACTTGCATGATACTTATTGTTTTTTTCTTTTTCCCTTCTATTACTAGTTTCCTCATTTCTTTCTAACTCTCACTGCTAAGGGGATAGTAAATTTTAAAGAACTTTGAAAGTCTGTGATGAAATCTCTAATCTAATCTCTTCATATTTTTTACATGACCATTATTAACATGACCTTTCTCATCAAAGCTATTCATTGAAATCAATTATCAATTTCACTCAAGAAACAGTAAAAATTAAGACATTTAGTTCCTATCTCAAGTAGCCCTTGATGTAAAGTGATAACAATGACAGCACCAATGTATTATCCACTACAAACCCCTCTCTGTCCCTAGTTCCTGCTATATATCTGTTCCATAGATGTGCTGTGAGTAGTAAGTGAAATTGCATAGCACAAGGCTTGGCAAATAGCATGTGCTTCATAAATGTCAGCCCTCCCCAGGTATAGGTGGTGGAACACTTGTTAACAATTCACATTTTTTATGAAGAATAATACATAGAAATTATTTTCTAATTTAAAAATAAGTTAAATTTGCTCTGTTCTATGTGAAGTTATAGAAATTATTCATGATTAGAAAGCAGTCATTTTATATTGAGCTTACCAGCTGGTAAAGAAGCTGCCTGACAGTGCAGGAGATGCAGGTTTGATCACCAGGTTGGGAAGATCCCCTGGAGAAAGAAGGAAATGGCAACCCACTCCAGTGTTCTTGTCTGGGAAATCCCATGGACAGAGGAGCCTGGTAGACTACAGTCCACAGGGTCGCAAAGAATCTCACATGACAGAATGACTGAGCACACAATGCTTTAATAATTTAGGCATATGCTGTGGCTGTATATATTTAATTCTCAGACTGAAAGGAGAGTGAGGGAAAGCACCTCTTTCTTCACTTCATTTCCTTCACCATCTTAAAAACCAATGAAAATTTATAAAATTAATTTTGATTTCTCAGAATTCATATCTAGTAAGAAAAATAATTTTAAAGCACTTTTTTTTCTTTTAGAAGGTGATATGACAATACTTAAGAAAATGTTTGATATGCTTAAGATAGAAAATTTTAAATGATTTGTTTTACTTTATAGTGGATCCTTAGCTTCATAATCTTGCTGAGCTACCAAGTGGCTCTACCAAGTCTAAGTTTCTACAATCTATTAATACAATTTTAAAAGACTATTGATATGATATTAATTTTAAATATTTAATTATAGTCTAATAATTATCTTCATCAAGTTTTTACAATCCAAAACTAATCATTCTGCCTGAATCTTTCTTTCTATGAGGAAACACCTCATACAACGTTATGGACCATGGCCTACCAGGCTCCTCTGTCCATGGGATTCTCCAGGCAAGAATACTGGAGAGGGTTGCCATTCCCTTCTCCAGGGGATCTTCCCGGAGTCTCTCATGTTTCCTACATTGGCAGGTGAGTTCGTTACCACTAGCGCCACCAGGGAAGCCCATGAGGAAACACATCTACCTGCAACTGTGTGCCATGCCCCCCTTCTTCCCAGATTCCTCAGAGCACTCTCCACACCTCACCACTCACGGGGGAACTTTTAGCTCCAGGATAATGTCAGGCCCCATGCCTCCCATTACATTTCACTCAGTCAAAACTCAGATCTCTTCAGGTGAGCCTTCTTTGTCAAGTGTCTTTTAGAAGAAAAGCAGTGTCTGCAATGATATAATTCACAGTTATGTGTGTGAATGGCTATTAATTTAATACTGTGTTCTGAATTTTTCAGGTATTTTAATGAGAGGATGCTTGTTGACACACACTAATTTCAGCCTAGTAAAATTTTGAATAATTTGACAGGAGGAAATGACCTCTCTGCAGCATGGTGGAGTTTGTTTTAGGGTCATCTAGACTTGTTTAGGCAGCTCTAAACATCAGTTGTAGGGTCAGCTGTCTTTTGTTATTCTTGCTGATAATAGCTTCTCTCCTCATTTGACTTGCCAACCAAGAGGTTCTCTAAAAGCTCCATTTTTTATTTTACAATGGTTACCATGGAAACAGCATTAAGGATGCTAGGTTTCTGAGTGAATGTGTATCTGTGTGTGTGTGTGTGTGTGTGTTAGTAGGGGAGGACAGGAGAGGTTATTGTTTATGTGTCTGGGTCATTAGAAACTTCAGTGATGGTAAATGGAGAACTGACTTTACTGTAACATCAGTGTTACATAAAATATTGTCTTTTTTTTCTCTCCAGTCACCAGCTTTTCTCCCTCAGGTATAATTTTATCTTACTTCATTGACTAAGCCTGTTTATGACATAGATGAGATGTATGTATGTATCAGAGGAGCCCAGCTCTGCCAGATTAAGGTAGTGACTTATGAAGACAACATACCCTCCCCACCCCCGCCCCCACCCCTGACCCCGCTCTCCCCTCCCACCTTATCACCACCATGATGAGGATGTGCTGTGCTTGGTTGCTTAGTCATATCTGACTCTTTGCTAGCCCATGGACTCTAGCCTGCCAGGCTCCTCTGTCCATGGGGATTCTCCAGGCAAGAATACTGGAGAGGGCTGCCATGCCCTCCTCCAGGATATCTTCCCACCCCAGGGACTGAACCCAAGTCTCCCATATTGCAGGCAGATTCTTTACTGTCTGAGTCACCAGGGGATGAGGATAGGATAGAAATAGACACAAATGTGAGTTCAAAATAGGTGCTGTGAATATGTTGGTTTAGCTTTTGAGTTTCATCTCTGACAAAAGGGACACTGCCGTTAGCACTGGGAAGCCCAGGAGAGGAGAGTGTAGAAACAGATGGGGGAAACCACTTTTTATACAGGCACTATTGATTCTTTTTTTAAAATCATTGTGAGTGTTGTGAATATAAAATAAGACAAATAGTTGTATGTGGTATATACAAACCCTCAAGTCACCATCAGGGCTTCCCTAGTGGCTCCAGGGTAAGAATCTGCCTGCCAGTGCAGAAGTGGGTTTGATCCCTGAGTCAGGAAGATCCCCTGGAGAAGGAAATGGCAACCCACTCTGGTATTCTTGCCTGAAGAATCCCATGGACAGAGGAGCATGGTGGGCTGCAGTCCATGGGGTGGCAAAGAATCTAACAGAATTTAGTGACTAAGCAACAAAAACAGCAGCAGCAAATCTCTGTCAGTCTCATCAGCCTTGTATAGGAATGTGTAGACAATGAAAAATATAAATTCAGGGGCTAAATGATTTTAGAGTTAGAAGCCCTGGAGCTAAAAATTCCAAGATTTCTACTGTCTGAATAGCCTATGAAGGTAACAGTATTTAGATTCTCATACGCTGAGCACAAGGAAAAATGTGAAATTATCTTGAATTAAGCTTTGCCGATGTGAAGGCACTGAAATATAAAGCATTCTAAAAATGAACACTAACAGCTTCAATCTGTGTCTCATTCATTTGTCATCCTTTTTCCCTGAGGCATCTTAAAAGGTAAACACATATCTTTGCTTTTTATAACCAAATTTAAAATTTGCAGTCAAGAAAGAATGCTGACAAAATACAAAATGCAATCAATCAAGAGCATAGGGGTCACTTTGTAACAATTCTTGATAGTCATTGAGAGAGATTTCATTATCTATTTTAAAATTCTAAATTCTGTGAAGTAAAAGGAAAACTAAATGCCAAATATAATGTTTTTAGAAGCTAATGGGATCATTTAGGTGAGCTCTTGGCAGAACCAGTAACTGTTCCATTAAATGATTAGATTGTTTTGTATTCTTTTTATCATTTGTTTCCTGTAAGAAAAAAGGCTACCTTTATTTGTTTTTTTTGTGGTCATTTTTTATAAAGTGAAAAATTCTAACCTATGAGAAAAAAGCATTAGCTATCTATGCTTTTTAACTAGAAGCCATTTTTGACAAACTTAATAATAAGTATTAAACACAGTGTACCAGGCACTGTTCTAAGTATTATACAAATATTAACTCATGTAATACATTTCTTATCATAGTATCAGAATTAAAATTTCAAAAGAACATACTATTGGTAAAGTTCTTTGTTGCATATATATTTCTTTTTTTTCCACTTTCTTTTTTTTAATATAAATTTATTTATTTTAATTGAAGGCTAATTACTTTACAATATTGTATTGTATTCATTGACAAGAATCTGCCACGGGCGCACATGTGTTCCACATCCTGAACCCCCCCTCCCACCTCCCTCCCCATCCCATCCCTCTGGATCATCCCAGTGCACCAGCCCCAAGCACCCTGTATCATGCATCGGACTTGGACTGGCGGTCCGTTTCACATATGATAATATACTTGTTTCAATGTCATTCTCCCAAATCATCCCACTCTCACTCTCTCCCACAAGTCCAAAAGACTGTTCTATATATCTGTGTCTCATTTGCTGTTTTGCATACAGGGTTATCATTACCATCTTTCTAAATTCCATATATATGCATTATTATACTGTATTGGTGATTTTCTTTCTGGTTTACCTCACTCTGTATAACAGGCTCCAGTTTCATCCACCTCATTAGAACTGATTCAAATGTATTCTTTTTAATGGCTGAGTAATACTCCATTGTGTATATGTACCACAGCTTTCTTATCCATTCATCTGCTGATGGACATCTAGGTTGCTTCCATGTCCTGGTTATTATAAACAGTGCTGCGATGAACATTGGGGTACACATGTCTCTTTCAATTCTGGATTCCTCGCTGTGTATGCCCAGCAGCAGGATTGCTGGGTCATATGGCCATTCTATTTCCAGTTTTTTAAGGAAACACCACACTGTTCTCCATAGTGGCTGTACTAGTTTGCAGTCCCACCAACAGTGTAAGAGGGTTCCCTTTCTTCCACACCCTCTCCAGCATTTATTGCTTACAAGCAATACTTTTAGATAGCAGCCATTCTGACTGGCGTGAAATGGTACCTCATTGTGGTTTAGATTTGCATTTCTCTGATAATGAGTGATGTTGAGCATCTTTTCATGTGTTTGGTAGCCATCTGTATGTCTTCTTCTGGGTTGTGAAGATCTTTTTTGTACAGTTCTTCTGTGTGTTCTTGCCACCTCTTCTTAATATCTTGTTTCTTTAGGTAGATAGATTCCTAAGTATTTTATTCTTTTCATTGCAATTGTGAATGGAATTTTATCCTTAATTTCTCTTTCTGTTTTCTCATTGTTAGTGTATAGGAAGGCAAGGGATTTCTGTGTTGATTTTATATATTGCAACTTTATTCATTAATTAGCTCTAGTAATTTTCTGGTGGAGTCTTTAGGTTTTTCTATGTAGAGGATCATGTCGTCTGCAAACAGTGAGAGTTTTACATCTTTTTCCGATCCAGATTCCTTTTATTTCTTTTTCTGCTCTGATTGCTGTGGCCAAAACTTCCGAAACTATGTTGAATAGTAGTGGTGAGATTGGGGACCCTTGTCTTGTTCCTGACTTTAGGGAAAATGCTTTCAGTTTTTCACCATTGAGGATAATCTTTGAGTGAGTTTGTCATATATGGCTTTTATTATATTGAGGTATGTTCCTTCTATTCCTGCTTTCTGGAGGGTTTTTTTATCATAAATGGATGTTGAATTTTGTCAAAGCCTTTCTCTGCATCTATTGAGATAATCATATGGTTTTTATTTTTCAATTTGTTAATGTGGTGTATTACTTTGATTGATTTGTGAATATTGAAAAATCCTTGCATCCCTGGGATAAAGTGCACTTGGTCATGATGTATGATCTTTTTAATATGTTGCTGGATTCTGTTTGCTAGAACTTTGTTAAGGATTTTTGCATCTATGCTCATCAGTGATATTGGCCTGTAGTTTTCTTTTTTTGTAGCATCTTTGTCAGGTTTTGGTATTAGAGTGATGGTGGCCTCATAGAATGAGTTTGGAAGTTTACCTTCCTTCCTCTGCAATTTTCTGGAAGAGTTTGAGTAAGATAGGTGTTAGCTCTTCTCTAAATTTTTGGTAGAATTCAGTTGTGAAGCCATCTGGTCCTGGGCTTTTGTTTGCTGGAAGATTTCTGATTACAGTTTCAATTTCCGTGCTTTGATGGGTCTGTTAAGATTTTCTATTTCTTCCTGGTTCAGTTTTGGAAAGTTGTACTTTTCTAAGAATTTGTCCATTTCTTCCAAGTTGTCCATTTTATTGGCATATAGTTGCTGAGAGTAGTCTCTTGTGATCCTTTGTATTTCTGTGTTGTCTGTTGTGATCTCTCCATTTTCATTTCTAATTTTATTGATTTGATTTTTCTCCCTTTGTTTCTTGATGAGTCTGGCTAATGGTTTGTCAATTTTATTTATCTTCTCAAAGAACCAGCTTTTGGCTTTGTTGATTTTTGCTGTCATCTCTTCTGTTTCTTTTGCATTTATTTCTGCCCTAATTTTTAAGATTTCTTTCCTTCTACTAACCCTGGGGTTCTTCATTTCTTCCCTTTCTAGTTGCTTTAAGTGTAGAGTTAGGTTATTTATTTGACTTTTTTCTTGTTTCTTGAGGTATGCTGTATTGCTATGAACTTTCCCCTTAGCACTGCTTTTACAGTGGCCCACAGGTTTGGGGTTGTTGTGTTTTCATTTGTTTCTATGCATATTTTATTTTTTTTATTTCTTCTGTGATTTGTTGGTTATTCAGCAGCTTGTTGTTCAGCCTCCATATGTTGGAATTTTTAATATTTTTTCTCCTGTAATTGAGAAAATTCTAATCTTACTGCCTTGTGGTCAGAAAAGATGCTTGAGATGATTTCAATTTTTTTTGAATTTACCAAGGCTAGATTTATGGCCCTGGATGTGATCTATCCTGGGGAAGGTTCCATGTGCACTTGAGAAAAGGTGAAATTCATTGTTTTGGGGTGAAATGTCCTACATATAACAATTAGGTCTAACTGATCTATTGTATCATTTAAAGTTTGTTTCCTTGTTAATTTTCTGTTTAGTTGATTTATCCATAGGTGTGAGTGGAGTATTAAAGTCTCCCACTATTATTGTGTTATTGATAATTTCACCTTTCATACTTGTTAGCATTTGTCTTGCATAGTGTGGTGCTCCTATGTTGGGTGCATATATGTTTATAATTGTTATATCTTCTTGGATTGATCCTTTGATCTTTATGTAGTGTCCTTCTTTGTCTCTTTTCACAGCCTTTGTTTTAAGGTCTGTTTTATCTGATATGAGTATTGCTACCCCTGCTTTCTTTTGATCTCTATTTGCATGGAATATAATTTTCCAGCCCTTTACTTTCAGTATTTATGTGTCTCTTGTTTCGAGGTGGGTCTCTTGTAGACAACATATAGGGATCTTGTTTTTGTATCCATTCAGCCAGTCTTTGTCCTTTGGTTGTTGCATTCAGCCCATTTACATTTAAGGTAATTATTCATAAGTATGATCCCATTGCATTGTTTTGGATTCGAGTTTATACACCCTTTCTGTGTTTCCTGTCTAGAGAAGATCCTTAGCATTTGTTGGAGAGCTGGTTTGGTGGTGCTGAATTCTCTCAGCTTTTGCTTGTCTGTAAAGTTTTTATTTCTCCTTCATATTTGAATGAGATCCTTGCTGGGTACAGTCATCTGGGCTGTAGGTTATTTTCTTTCATCACTTTCAGTATGTTCTACCATTCTCTCCTGACCTGAAGAGTTTCTATTGAAAGATTAGCTGTTATCCTTATGGGAATCCCCTTGTGTGTTGTTTGTTGTTTTTCCCTTGCTGCTTTTAATATTTGTCCCTTGTGTTTGATCTTTGCTCATTTGATTAATATGTATCTTGGGGTGTTTCACCTTGGGTTTATCTTGTTTGGGACTGTCTGGGTTTCTTGGACTTGGGTGATTATTTCCTTCCCCATTTTAGGGAAGTTTTCAACTATTATCTCCTCAAGTATTTTCTCATGGTCTTTCTTTTTGTCTTTTTCTCTGGGACTCCTATAATTTGAATGTTGGGGAGTTTAACATTGTCCCAGAGGTCTCTGAGGTTGTCCTCATTTCTTTTAATTCATTTTTCTTTTTTCCACTCTGTTTCACTTATTTCTACCATTCTATCTTCTACCTCACTTATCCTATCTTCTGCCTCTGTTATTCTACTGTTGGTTCCCTCCAGAGTGTTTTTTATCTCATTTATTGCATTATTCATTATATATTGACTCTTTTTTATTTCTTCTAGGTCCTTGTTAAACCTTTCTTGCATCTTCTCAATCCTTATCTCCAGGCTATTTATCTGTAACTCCATTTTGTTTTCAAGATTTTGTCATTTTCACTATCATTATTCAGAATCCTTTATCAGGTAGATTCCCTATCTCTTCCTCTTCTGTTTGGTTTGGTGGGCATTTATCCTGTTCCTTTACCTGCTGGGTATTTCTCTGTCTTTTCATCTTGTTTATATTGCTGTGTTTGGAGTGGCCTTTCTGTATTCTGGCAGTTTGTGGTTCCTCCTTATTGTGGAGGTTCCTTGCTGTGGGTGGGGTTCAAGGGGTGGCTTGTCAAGGTTTCCTGGTTAGGGAGGCTTGCGTCGGTGTCCTGGTGGGTGGAGCTGGATTTCTTCTCTCTGGAGTGCAATGAAGTGTCCAGTAATGAATTTTGAGATGTCAGTGGGTTTGGTGTGACTTTGGGCAGCCTGTATATTGAAGCTCAGGGCTATGTTCCTGTGTTGCTGAAGAATTTGCGTGGTATGTCTTACTCTGGAACTTGTTGGCCCTTGGGTGGTGCTTGGTTTCAGTGTAGGTATGGAGGCGTTTGATGAGCTCCTATCGATTAATGTTCTCTGGAGTCAGGAGTTCTCTGGTGTTCTCAGCATTTGGGCTTAAGCCTCCTGCCTCTGGTTTTCAGTCTTATTCTTACAGTAGCCTCAAGACTTCTCTGTCTATACAGCACCGATGATAAAACACCTAGTTTAAAGATGAAAAGTTTCTCCACAGTGAGGGACACCTGGAGAGTGTCCCTCTCCATAACACGAAGTTACGTGGAGAAGGGTAAGAGGGAAGAGGGAGATAGAGGTGACCAGGAGGAGAAGGGGGGGAATCAAAGAAGAGAGAGCAAGCTAGCCAGTGATCACTTCCCTATGTGCTCTCCACAGTCTGGAGTCCTCAGAGATGTTCACGGAGTTACACAGAGAAGAGAAGAGAGAGGAAGGAGACAGAGGTGGTCAGGAGAAAAGGGGGAGTCAAAAGGAGAGAGACAGATCTAGCCAGTAATCAGTTCCCTAAGTGTTCTCCACAGCCCAGAACACACAAAGAGATTCACAGAGTGGGTAGAGAAGAGAAGGGGGAGGGAGGAAATAGAGGTGACCTGATGGAGAAAAAGGAGAGTCCAAAGGGGGAGAGAGCAATCCAGTCAGTAATCTCACTCCCAAGTAAAAACGGGTACTGAAGATTGGGTTCTTAAAGGTACAAAATTGATAACAAATACCAAAAAGCAAAGATTAAAAATCTAGAGTAAAGGTTGGATTCTCAAAAGTACAATATTAAAGAAAAAAAAAAAAGTCACAAAATTTATAAAATATATATATATACATATGAAGTTTGCTTTAAAAACTAGGGTCTTTTTTTTGCAAAGTAATAGTAGGTTATAAAAATGAAAATTAAAGGAGTAATAGAGGACTTAAAAATTAAAAAAAAATAATTTAAAAAATGGTAATAGTAAAAATATATCTAGGACTTTCTCTGGTGGTGTTGTGGACAGTGTGGGGTCAGTTCATTTTCAGATGGCTCCTTGATCTGGCTTATACTTCTCAAGATCTATAGGCCCTTTTCTATGTAGTTGGTGCTAGCTGCAGGGTTTTAATCTGTTGCACTTGTCACTTCCAAGGTGGTTCCCTCTGTTTTAGCTTCTTCTGTTTGCTGGCCTCTTCAGTGTCTAATCTCCGCCCTGACACAAGGGGGCGGCGGTGGTCACTTTTTTAGGCTCACTTGTTCAGTCGTGCTGTGGGGAGGGAGGAACACTGCGAACAAATATCCCTGGCTGTGCTTGCAGTGTCTCGGCCACACTGGGTTTGCCCCCGCTCAGGGCGTGTGTGCTTTCCCAGTCTATACTGCTTAGGCTCTGCCGGGAACTGTCTGAGGCGGGCCCTGGGTTGCGTGCACTTCCCAGGCCTAAGCCACTCAGGTTCAGGTTCTCGGGTGCTCCACAGAGGCGCAGACTTGGTTGGGCCTGCGTTTTGTGCACTTCCCAGGTCCGAGCAGCTCAGGTGACGACCAGGTGCTTGGCGAGCGTGGTCGCCCCCAGTTGAAGGCTGCGATTTATCACCTCCCGCATCCCTGCTGCTTTGTTTTCTGGGTGTACAACGGGCGCGCCTTCTCAGGTGCCCCGTGTGATCTCTGGCAGTGACCCTCCCAGTGGATGTCGACCGTCCAGAATCCCAAGAAGTCTTGGTTAGCAAGGAAGCCTGCTTGCAGTTTGGTAGATGGTGCCTCTCTGGGACCACTATTGCCCCCTTCCGGCTCTGGCTGCCCTTGCCTGTCTGTCTCCGGTGGGGGATGGGCCGGTCCGCAGCCGGCTAGCTCTGCTCAGTCCTTTGTTCTGTGAGCGGGCCTGGCTAGTCTTAGGTTAGGGCTTTTCGCGGGATAGCTATCGCACAGTCTGGGTTGCTATCTCAAGTTAGTTCCCTCAGATTGACCTCGGGGCATTCAGGCCCGGTCCTTACCCTAAGCAGCGCAGCCCGCGCCTCCCTGTCCGCTTGCTAGTGGTGGATGCGAGTGTCTGTGCTGCTTCTCCACTGGGAGTTGCCATTAGGCACGTAATCTGGGGGTTTTAATTATTTATTTAGCCTCCTGGTTATGTTGCCCTCTGAGGTTCCAAGGCTCACCACAGACTCGCCAGTGAGAGTGTTTCCTGGTGTTTGGAAATTTCTCTCTTTTTTAAGACCCCCTTCCCGGGACGGATCTCTGTCTTTACCTCTTTTGTCTCTCTTTTTAACTTTTATATTTTTTCCTACCTCCTTTTGAAAACAATGGGCTGCCTTTCTGGGTGCCTGATGTCCTCTGCCAGCTTTTAGAAGTTGCTTTGTGGAATTTGCTCAGCGTTCAAATGCTCTTTCGATGAATTCGTGGGGGAGAAAGTTTTCTCCCCGTCCTATTCCTCTGCCATCTTAGCTCACTTTCCACATATTTATTTCTTTACTTACATTTCTCTATGAACACAGATCTCATCCTCCTTTATCAAGAATATCTAAAAATAATCTAGAAAGTACTATTAGTTATAAAACATTACATATTACATATGCTAAATGACATAGTATAGGTAAAAGCCCTCAAACGTTGTACACATGCATGTACTATTGGTCTCATCAAATTTATTATAAATATACTTTATATTAAGGATGCTATTTCAGTCTTTATAATGGCAAGCAACATGCAAGAAGCGGTGTTCAATGAACTGAATATTTTGCATCCAAATATTTCATACAGTATTATCTTATAATACAGTGATAAAATATAGATGCTTTTTACTATTCATTCACATTTATTATAATTGGGAGGGGGGAAGCATGTATGGAGCATTCACCATGTGTAATACATAATACTAAACATTGTACATGTGTCACTTTCATTAATGCTCACAACAGTCCTAACAGAGAAGATCTTTTAATTATTCCTGTTCTTCAAAGAAGGAAACGGAGGCTTAGACTGAATAACCAGTGAAGATTAGTTACATAGCTAGAGAGGGGTGTGGAGTTAGTCTCCAAACTGAAAGCATTAGTCTCTAAAGCCATCAGACTTATTCTCAGTGTTATTTAATAAATGCAGTCACCAGTGTTTGTTAAATCCCATCTCTGGCTCAATGCCGTATATGGTGCTAGGAATAAAGCCACCAGTTAAAAATATTGACATGAGGTCTATACTATGTAATATGTGAAACATTTTAATAAGGCCATGTACAAAATAACATGAAATCTCAGAGGAATTACAGAATATCTCTTGTTCAAGGTGTGTATTAAAGCTTATGATCAACTTCAGAAGCTTCTATAGTAGAGACATCCTTCATTCCTCATGCATACTAGCAGTGTTCTTTTTGCTACATTGGTTTCAGATTGCAGTTCTAGTCTCTGCCAAAAGTTATATACCTTTTCAATGGTGACACCAAAACAAGACAATTTTTTTTTTTCAAATCAGAAGCCTAATATTCAAGCATGTTGTTCATAGCAAAGCTGCTGAAAACCATAATTATACTGCCATTTTCACAGGAGAAAAATTGCCATAGTGGGAGAGGAAATAAACACCATAATAATAAATAATGACTACTATTTTTGACTGCTTATCATGTCCCAAGCACTATTCTCCTTATTTTACATCCGAAATTTCATTTACTTCTCAGTGCACCCTATGAGATGGGCATTGTTCTACTTTAGAAGAGAAATTGAAGCATAACAAGGGTAATTTGCTCAAGGTAGCACAGCTAGTTAAAGTGAAGTCTGGTTCAAACAAAGGTCCAGGTGACCTCCCAAGAATTCTATTATTCCAATGATGAAGTGATTAGAGTCTGTAACCACTCAGGCTGGTTTGCATTCCTGCGATCCTGCTTCTTTGCTTTGAACCATAAATAAGATTGTAATCTGTGCCTCAGTTTCCTCATCAATAAGATGACAATAATGACTATAATATCTTCTCCATAGGATTTATTGACTGTTGTTATTTTAGTCACTGAGTTGTGTCCAACTCTTTGGTGTCCCATGGACTGTAGCCCGTTAGGCTTTTCTGTTTGTGGGATTCTCCAGGCAAAAATACTGGAGTGGGTTGCCATTTCCTTCTCCAGTAGGATTGTTTACAAGGTTTAAATGTGCAGCAGTTACATTAAAGCTCTTTTAACAATGCCTACCACAGGGTAAATGCTTAAAAAATAATACTAATAGTTATTATTCTCCATCTCACATTCACACCCTATTAGAAGAAAAAAAATGGAAATGAATATGTGGTAGGGACTAAAGTGTAGAATTCATAGTAATTTTTCATTTGTTCAGATCAGCATATTAGGTAAAGCTACTATATTCACTGAAGTTAATGTTTTAAGTGATACCATTCATCTCATAGATTCCAGATTTTTCTTAGAGAATATTTTATCTTTTCTTTCTTCACATTACTCAAAGTCATTATCATTATATTTTACTCCTTTCCTCAGATCTAAAAATCAGTGACCAAAAAAGAGAGAGCTCAACATTCAAAGTTGAAAGAGTCAATCCCTTTTTCCCTAACATGTTTCTTAGAATCAAATTAAAATTTCAATGTATTGAAAAGAAAGATTGATGATAAACTATCTAACACAAACTGGCATTACATGCTTTTATTTGTTAATTACCAGTGATGTTTCTAACAAATTAATAACAATAAATACATTGTTCTATAAAAATTAAAAAGTAATGACTAAGTATAAAATATTAGATTATATTCCTGCCATTGTTTACTGGCAGATGAGGGGAAGAATTACCAAGATGTAGAGAAAATACCTCTTACTACTTCATTCTGTTCTAACATTTTTCACTTGAATACTGCGGCAGTCTAACACAGAGGAAAGAACATGCTTCCAAAGGATCAGGGGGAAAGTTATTAACATATGTACATATATATAAACATAATTGAGTAAATATATACACACAGAGAAAGAGAGGTACAACTCTTTATGAACCTAATGCAAAAAAGTCACATCCTTAGTTTAGGTGCTGTTGCAAGCAAGTAAAACCACTTAAAATGGTGATGAAACTGCCTAGCAAAAGACTTGTTCATGTCATGAATGAAAGGAGAAAGTATCCAACCAGAAACAAAGTTATTGGAAGAATAATAAAATAGAGTTTGAAGTAACTTATTACCATGAAATGTTTTTATGAATATCTTTCCAGAGAATGTATTTAAAGTGTATTAAATTTCTTTGTAAAACAATTATATTGTGCTTTGGGTCTTATGAGATAGAACTACAGGAAACCTTTAGTTGCTCTGTTTTGCATACAAAAATATGATTTCCTTACAAAATTTAGTTTAGATTTCCATGTTTCCTTTCTTTTCATTAGGCAAAGTATTTGACTTTTATCACCCTTAGTTTTCTGTGATGGTCCTTGTCAGAGCAGGAAAAAGTTTTTGAAGTAGCTGAATATACACAGAAAAATGCTGCTTTATGTGCTTCAGGGAATAAACTCTGAAAAGGAATGAACATACAGGGAACAGAAAATACTTCTCCATGAACATTTGATTGCTAATAAAAAGAAATGGCTGGGCAGCAGCAGGTATGTATAGTGGCAAGGTGATGAGCAGTGTGTATAGTCATACTGTAAAATGTATACACACACACAAGAAAAGTGTATACATTTTAAACATATTTTTTTAACTCAAGGAAAATATGCTAATGGATCTCTTGGTTTATGTGTTGGAGTGAAGCTACACGGATGAATCACTTTCTCCCAAACCTAACAAAATTAACCAAAAAAAGTTTTAAAAGAATGAAAAGTACACTGTCAGCAATAAAGCAAAGAAAATGTCACAACCTCAGTTACTGTATTTAAGTAGTGGTAGTCAAGGAGACAGGATCCCAAAATGGCCCTGTGTCGTGCTCCCCACCCCCCACTCACCCACCCTATCACTGGCACACCTTCTCTAATCCAAACCATGCTGGGGCACAATCCTTACAGTAGTTTAGGTACTACTGCCTCTTCTGTTTGAAAATTTTACTATGCACAAGTATTATGTTTATTTCCAAGTATTCACTACTGTTGGTCCAAACTGAACACACTAAAAGAAAAGGTATCCATATGACCGTTCACTCTGCTACTTTGCTTTTGTTATATAAATGTGATAATAACCCCAAGGATTCTCCTATGAAACCAGTCTGAAAACTTGAGTCATTTTAAAAAAAAATAAATTGTATCTTTCAAATGTGAAAAAATATGTACTCTAACGGCAGAAACTTAGGGGAAAATAAGACATTATAAGGAAGATTTGAAAAGATAATCTTACCATCCAGAAAAGCTACTGTTAAAAACTTGTGTATGTCTTAAAACTTTATAGATACATGGAAGGTAAATGATAGCTGTATCATAGATGGATAGATCAGTTCAGTCCAGTTGCTCAGTCATATCCAACTCTTTGTGACACCATGGACTGCAGCACTCCAGACCTCCCTGTCTATCACCAACTCTTGAACTTGACTCAACTCATGTCCATTGAGTCAGTGGTGCCATCCAACCATCTCATCCTCTGTCACCCCCTTCTCCTCCCACCTTCAGTCTTTCCCAGCATCAGGGTCTTTTCCAATGAGTCAGTTCTTCTCATCAGGTGGCCAAAGTATTGGGGTTTCTGCTTCAAAATCAGTCCTTCCAATGAACACTCAGGACTGATCTCCTTTAGGATGGACTGGTTGGATCTCCTTGCAGTTCAAGGGACTTTCAAGAGTCTTCTCCAACACCAAAACGTAGATTCAGTCACACACCCCTACGTTTTGCATCCTGCGTTTTTTCCCACTTCAAGAAATGGCAACCCACTTCAGTATTCTTGCCTGGAGAATCCCATGAACGGAAAAGCCTGGTAGGCTACTGTCCATGGGCTCGCAAAGAGTTGGACACAACTGAGCTGAGCGACTTCACTTTCACTTTTACTTAACAATAGATTACAAATACAATATGTATTCTTTGACATCATATAATGCAAGTGACTTACCCAGCCCCCACTATAAAGTATTTGGGCTGTTTTCCATTTTTTTTCAATAGCATACTTAACACTGTGGTGAAAACCTTTATGGTTACCTTCAAAGTTAGTGAATGACTTTCCAACTAAAACAAACTCATTGTATGTGCTCAAAGATGTTTTCCACAGTAGAAGCAGTGGAATAAAGATGGTGCTGATTAAAAGTTGAAGAGAGAGTGATTAATCTGTTTTATAGAAATAAGAGGGAAGGAGAATATCTAATGCTAACTATTTCTATGTAATTTATTATAAACTATTATACAAAGGAGGTGCATCCCAAATAGGATGAATCCTATGAAGGGATAGAAAAAAATAGGAGAAGTTAGAGCTTATAGTAGAATGAAATGTAGCTACAGGCCAGGTAGAGTTATGAGGTGTGTCATGGCATATTAGCATACTGGACATTTCCCATGTAAAATAACCTACCCTAATTGATGCTTGACATTCACTAATGACTGTTCTATTTAGTCATTATTCTTGTTAACACTTAGGTAAGCATGGTAAACTATTATTAATTACTTAGGTCTTAAAATAAAAACATTTATCTAACTTTTTAAATTTCTAATTGGAGGATAATTTCTTTACAATGTTGTGCTGGTTTCTGCCATACAAGGTGAATCACCCATAAGCATACATATGTCTCTTCCCCCTTGAATGACCCCCCATCCACCACCCCATCCCACCCTCCACCCAATCCAACACTTCTAGGTTGTCACAGAGCACTGTTTTTTTATGTTAAAAAGAAAATTCTGCTATCAATTGATTTCATCATCCTCATTTATCTTCTTTTCATAGGCATTTATTTAAAAGGAGCATTGAGGCATTCTATACCAACTGGAAAATTGTTTAACAACTGTATTTAACAGAACATGAAATAAAAAATAGAGTAAATTAGAAAGTATGAATGCTGGCTAATTGGAATTTATATGGTTCAGGTTTTAACTTCTTTAATTTGTCTTTTGTCTTTTATTTTATCATCTGTGCCCAGAAAACTGAAGCACATGAAAATGTATACTGTATGCCTCTTCAGTAAATAAGAAGTTAGGGTTCAGTTCAACAACCCAGCCATCTAGTCTATTGAGACACTTAGGATAGTTTATGAAAATACAAAGATGGATCTGAACTAGTTCATGAAGTCAAGGAGCTGACAGTCTTGTGGAGGAAATAAATATGAAAGAAATGAATAAATTTTACTGTTGTAAAATAATAATACAATAAAATTTCATAGAAATATGTGTTACATGGAGTTGTGTTTACACACAACTATGTAAGAAGAGAGTGATTATTTGTTCCGGAAGAGAGTGTGGGGTCACCAGGGAACAGAGAACACAGAATATGACAAACCTTGAAAACTAGGCATTCCAGGTGGTTACTTGTGGGACATTGGGGAAGAAAAAGTAACAAAACACACAGGTAAAGAAATGTAAGATGTTACAGTGCTTTTAAAGGACCATGAGCATTTTGGTGTTGCTATGTTGTAAAGACTAAAGTAGAGAGTGGTAGGAGATAAGTGGTATTCTTATTACCTATATAAATTTATATTTTGATAGTTTCTCATTTAAGTTTTTTCAAATTCCTTAAAATTTTTGCAACAAATATTTGTTTCAGTAATGAATGGAAATTAACTTAAGATCCTAGTTGTAGATTTAGGAGACACTTTTTGCATGTTACATACTTTATATTGGTGACAGCTTAAATAGTTTTAAAGTGGTTTTTGTTTGGTGGTTTATTGTTTGTTGGTTTTGTTTGGTTTTATCCTCTCTTGCTTTACGTTAAAACTGAGCAACTCAAAATACACGAACATGGTACAACAAAATGTTCTACAGATTTCTTTTTTTCAGGAATGAATGCATAATTGTCAAGAGTTATCTTTGTGTAGCAGGTACTGAAGTTGTTGATGGTACTGTGGTAGAAACAAAGGGCAAGAAATTTTTTCTTTTCTATTTTCCATCTCTCCGATGAAATATTACAGAACTGATTTGTTGGCGTACTTGAATATTAGAGAGGAAGAAGGATTAAAAGGTAGGGTTGGGGAGGGAAGAAGGGATCTAATGAAGCAGGACGTTATGGTAAGCAATTTGACATTGCTTCTAAATACCATGGAAAGGCACTGGAGACTCTGAAATAGAATGGGAGAATATGATATGCATTATGTTTTTTACAAACACTCTATTCTGTGGAAAAACTTTAAAGAAATACTAGTGGGAGGCAGAACTAACTGATTTATATATATGGGACTAGCGCAAAATCACTGGAGATGATTAGAAATAGAGGTTAGATCTGTTGATGGTTTTCATCCATGAAGTAAAGAAAGGAGATCAATTAAGGATACATTCTAAGTTTTAGAAAATTGTATGAGCTATGTACTAAAACAAAAAAATTTAGGACAAAATTTTGGGGTAAAGATTGTGTAGAGAAACAAGATTTCTATTTGTATATGTTTTGTTTCAAATGTCTACTAGAGAACCATGTTAAGATGTTAAGTAGATGGTTGGATTTTGAGTCCATAGCTCAGGGGAGCACTTAGAGATGGAAATCAGTTCAGTTCAGTTCAGTAGCTCAGTTATGTCCGACTCTTTGCGACCCCATGGACTGCAGACCCCATGGACGACATGGAAATATGTGTTGGCAATAGTCAGATTATTTATAACATTGTGTCTTAAGACATGAATCTTTAAGGAAATCACAAGCAAATACGCAAATAGTATCGATTTCTTTAAAAAAATAAACTCATTTACAACAGGAAGAGCAATGTGTATCACATGTGATCCCAATTTTGTAGAAGAAAATGGATGTTAATGATTTTTATGGATTTCTAGTTGTTACTTGTATTTTCCCAAATGATTTTTTGTTTACTAATTTGTAACATCCCCATGAGTTTTGTTTTATATCAAGTAATGTTTGAACTATAACTTAATATAGTATGTTTCATAAATAGTAAATGAGTTCTAAGTGACTATGAAAGCTAATAATCCATACAAACTAGTAAACACATTCTTTAGTATTAGTTATTTACCTTATGCTAAAATTAAAAAAGAAAAGAAAAGGCCCTGATGAGAAGTTACATAACCAAGTTTGCACAGGTACTTAGTCAAAAGTCTAACATTAAATTCTATTCTCCTCACTCCCAATCCAGTGAATTTTCCCCTGCCCACTAAAGGCAGTGTCAGGTTCTGACTATTCCTGACCATCCCATCTCTAGCCTGAGTAGATGATCAAAATCTCTTTCACAGCAAAAAAAAAAAAGCAAGCATTTTTAACACCCTTGCCCACTGAAAGGTAATAATGGCACTGTATTTCATTCTTAGACTTTAATGTTTTATTGTGATCAACATTCTGTACTAATTGTACCGCTACTTATTGATTTCTCATAAATCATCGAGGACATGAGCAGAAAGAAAGTTTTACTGACAACAAAAAGATATTTTCTATATGATACTAGTATCGTTATATCACCAAAAGCAAATTCAAGTAATTGTTTTAAGTACTAGAGTTGATAAGGGTATTTGAAGTAAAAGAGAACTGGCCATTCTTGTCTTTAAGGAGTCAGTAAAATGTATCCTATGAGTCTTTAGATAATAAAACCATTAACTAAAAAACTGAGTTATATAAAAATTCAAAAAATTATAGAAAACTGAAGCACAATTAAATGTCAGCTAAACATAGAACAAAAAACTTGAAGTATTCTATTCTTACTATGCAGATAGTACACTAACACATCATCTTCTCCAAGTGTTTTTATAGGATGCTAGTATTTTAAAAATATTTTATGGGCTAATAATTTAGGGAGCAGTAAATTAAACAAATCCAGACTTCTCAGAACTTGCAATGTGCCACTATGGGTTGCTCATCTCTTAGCATTAAATATATTAGCCAGCATTTCTGAAATTTTTATGACTACAAATACAAGCTTTTTAGAACCACAATTAGTGGGACATATTTGGAAAATGCAGCTCCAAGGAAAGAGCAGAATGAAGGACAATAGAGGCAGACAACCTTTAGATAGACTTTATTATCTGTGACCTTGAAATTCATCACTTTTGTATTGGTCACTTAAAACCCTCATAAACTTTCAAGGTTGGGAAGGGCAAGTGCTATGTTAAAGGAACAAATCAAAACTGGCCCCAGGCAAAATGGTGGAATAAAGCAAAGTCTATTTTTGTCTTTTTACCTTTAATGTCATTAGGTTTTCTTTCCACTCCTGACAACTCAGTCAGATTGTCATCCCTTCTCACCACCCCAGGATGCTTTTCTGAAACCCTTTCCAGAAGAAGTTTAAAAATGTCCAGTTTTATCTGCCTCCCACTACTCTCTCTGACAAAGAGCCAATTTCTGCTAAGGGTACACCACCTCTGGGAGCACTTTGATTGCATTGTGGTTTAGACTACAAGCTCTGTCTAGAGCCTTAACAAATGTATGGACTTACAGCGTTTTAAGACCTGTAATAAAAAGTAAGGAGTGCTACTTTTGGGCAAAGGGCCCTTGCTAGAAGGCTCTCAAATTATATTTTACTAGTCCCCTTCAATTTTGTCTATTATCAACACCAATACTGGAAAAAATATAATTTCTAAGGAAAAATAGAGGTAAATGAAACTATAGAAGAACTCTGCCAGTTGAAATGGAAAGAGCTGTGATTGGGTTTTGGTCTTTTCTCTGTTACCAGTTTATTCTTTAATGCCTGATGCCATAGTGCCTCAGTATTCTCACAGGAACAATGGAGGCAATTTCTTTCAAAGGACTGTTCATTTGGTAAAGTGAGATATACTGATAGATATGAAAGTGTTTTGAACAGCTGAAAGGCAGCATTATGTTATTTTCAGCAGCTTTATGTTGCATATAGGGAAATTAAGCTTGGAATAAAACTTTTCAAAATGGTCCACTCATGTATGATACAAAAATGAATAATTGAATATTAGAACTGAAAAATATAATAGAGGAATTCATGACCAAAAAAACTTTAAGCAGAATTGACTGAAGGTAAAGCTGAGAGTGAAACTTGGTTGTCTGAATCTGGACGAGAGTTTCCTGCTGTGCCAGCGCGCTGTGGGAGTGTACTTAATAATCCTGACATCGACAGCCACAGATGAGAAATGCTGGAACCATGATTGGGTCAGGAATATCAGTTTCTTGTCTGTTAATCAAGAAACAGACTCATGAGTCTATAACTTAAGAATTGTTGTTTAGTCGCTAAGTTGTGTCCGACTCTTGGTGATCCCATTGACTGCAGCCTGCCAGAATTCTCTGTCTGTGGAATTTCCCAGGCAAGAATACTGGAGTGAATTGCCATTTCCTTCTGCAGGGAACCTTCCCAAGCCAGGGATTGATCCCGAATCTCCTGCTTGGCAGATGGGCTTGCTTTTTTTTTTCTTTACCACCAAGTCACCTGAGAAGCCTAGCTTCTGAATTAGTGATATGTTATTCCATAGATTAGCAGATAAATTAGCATGTGAGAGAAACTTTCACTTTCCTCTTCCATCCTTTCTAGATGTAGGAATGAGTCCAAGATCTTTGTATACCTTGCTTAACTTCCTCATCTCTGCTCTGGCTGCAGTGCCAAAGACATCTATTTTGACCTGCCATCTATTTGGCAAAAGTCTTTAAAAAAGCTTTCTAAACACTGTTACATTCAGAGATTTCACATCCTAAACCATATTAAAATATCCCTACATTAAATATAATTTGATGTAAAATAATTTATAAAGGATTTGTCTATATAATTTATTTAAAAGAAGAATGATTACTTGTTAAGCACTGGCTCTTTGGCAATCTCTGGGTTTGAATCCCAGGCCAACCATTTACCAACTCTATGACTCAAAACAAAGGGTGCCCTCAGATGCCTCAACTGTAAATTGATGATGCAAATTGGACTACCTTAAAGAATTAATGTAATAATAACCGAGCTTATAGAGAGCTTTAAATGTTCTTAAGAGGTTGCTGTTATTGTTGTTTAGTTGCTAGGTCATTTCCGACTCTTGCAACCCCATGGACTTTAGCCCGCCAGGATCCTTTGTCCACAGGATTCTCCCAGCAATAATACTGAAGTAGGTTGCCATTTTCTCCTCCAGGGGATCTATCTTCCTAACCCAGGGAATGAACCCATGTCTCCTGCATTGGCAGGCAGATTCTTTACCACTGAGCTACCAGGGAAGCCTCTTAAGAGGTTAGCAACTGTATAGTAGAGAGTATACAAATATTCTTTGTACAGTTCTTTCAGGCTTTCTTGTGTTGGAAGTTTTTCAAAATAGCTAGAAAGCCATCATTCCCAACATGTAGCTACTATCAATATTGTTACTGTTGTTGGAATCAGTATGTATATTTTGAAATTCTTGGGAAGGGAAATCATCTAACTTTTACAAAATATTTCAAATTTAATTAAATTTGTATTTAAAGTCAATAATTTATTAAATCATTTAATATCATAACTAGTGTTATATTTTCTGGATATTTTATTAAACATTTATTAATTTAAACTTTTCACTTTCTGTATTTGAGACAGTAAAACTTGTCTATCTATTTTTTTACTTCCAATTCTTTAATATTTTCTGGAAAAGTAGGTCTCTGAAAAGCTGGTAACCTCTGTGCCTAAGGGATGGAATGGTTCTGTATCTGTTCTGTGTCTTACTTTTTAAGCAACAGATATTAAGCAAAGAAAGCAAGTATGATAAAACATTTTCACTCTTCTTTCCTATTGCATTGGGGTCAATATTGTAATAAAAAGATTGGTACCCTGTCATATTGCCAGGGTGACAAGCAAATGAGAAGTTCAGTAGGAACAGCAATGCCTGTTGAAGAACATGTTTTGTTTAACATCAGGCTCAGTGTGTAAATCACTACAAAAGGTATAATGGACAGACCAGTGAAAAAGACAAGATAGGGAACCTATGCAAATGGCAGCACTGATATGTCTTTCAGAGTCCTCATTCTGAAATTCCTATCCAGGCTGCAGAATTCACCTTACGTCTGGCTGATCCAGGCAGCCAAATGAGTTCTGAGATTTCTGTTTAAAAGGAGACAAATTTAGTTCAGTTGACTCAAGGGACTTGGATCACTGAGCGGAACTGGACTTGATGTGAGTGTTGATTACGATTTTCCTAAAAATGTGAGGCTCTGTATTTGGTGGTGATTGAGTGATTAGATATCTTCTGTCTTCTTATGAGAAATTACTTTGACCTACTTTCTTAAGCTTATAGTCTTTAGAGTCTCATCTCACTGAATTCTTATTTTAGGCACAGTCAGATCTGACATTAATACCAAACTCACTTAATTGGTGAGTCAGTCAAAAATCAGTTTTCTGGCAAGTAGCGAAATGAAGTGCAAGAAGGCAGCTAGTCTAGAGTGTGACAGGTACCTGCTCAAGCAAGAAGAGGAAGTAAAAGTTCTGGGAAAAAAGGAGGAAAAGAATCTATCTAATGTGATAGGGCTTTGGAGTAAAAAATTTTCTATAGGAAATGTCATTGCCATGAAAATAGGATGACATTATGAAGATAAATTTGCATAAAAAACAGACACTAGATAGTGGCTTAGAGTAAGCAAATAGGGTTAGAATATTGAAAAATATGAGGTAAATACTGTAAGTTAAAAATCATTTTAGATGATTGAACCCATAGAAGGCAGGTGCCATTTGATATCTTTTTTAAACTATGTACCTGTATTACTTCATTAAATATTTTTAAAAGTAAGGAAAATGTGACGATAATATTTTTATAAATTTTTCAATTTCATTCTTTGATCTCTTACGTATTAAAAAAGTTGGTCACATGTTGATATTGGTTGAGGACGTAGATGTTAATTTGGTATGCTTTTTATAGATAGAACTCTTAAGGGAAAAATGTTCAACACTGTGAATGGCCACAGCTGTAGCCTGAAGGGTGTGACTCTGTTACTCTTCAACAACAAGGCAGCAGACTCTGTATTTCAGGTCCAACAGTCAAACCAGGGAGCAAGAAGGGAAGGGAAAAAGAATAGACTTGTCTCATTAGAGCTTAAGTTGTTAATTGAATCACTTTTGCATTTTCAAAATAGACATAATTACAAATTGTTTGCTTTTAATTCCAAAATATAAAATTTTAACGTCACTTTCACCATGAGTATTTTACTTATATTTCAATGTTTTGTGTGCTTTACTCCTGCATTTCCTGGATTTGGGGGAATATGGTCTATTACCTTATAACAAGGGAGCAGCGTTCAGCGTGTGAAAAACACAGTTAATCGTCAGTAAAAGCTCAGTTGATGAAATGAGCATCACAGATGTCGGGGAATGTGCAAGTCTGATTTTCATTTGTAAGAGATGCTTTCATTACCATCACATTAGTCAGTGATACCTGCTTAAATGTGTTGATAGTTGATGCAGATCATCTGGCCACATTGTTGCTAATTGCTAGGTGAGCATATCTTCTCTCCTGCCCATTCAGAACATTGTCAGTAATCAGATTCCCGGTTGTTAATTATTCTTTCAGTGAAAGTGGTAATGAAGTCATAAAATAAAACACAGGGTTAAAGGAGGTCATTAGGTCCAATGAACGTGAAAGTGAAAATCGCTCAGTCTGTTCAACTCTTTGCAAACCATGGACTATACAGTCCATGGAATTCTCCAGGCCAGAATACTGGAGTGGGTAGCCTTTCCCTTCTCCAGGGGATGTTCCCAACCCAGCAATCCAACCCAGGTCTCCCGCACTGCAGGCTGATTCTCTACCATCTGAGCCACAAAGGAAACCCAAGAATACTGGAGTGGGTAGCATATCCCTTCTCCAGAGGACCTTCCCGATCTAGGAATCAAACCAGGGTCTCCTGCATTGCAGGGGGATTCTTTACCAACTGGGCTATCAGGGAAGCCCCATTAGGTCCAATGGCCTTCCATCATTTGACTCCATTTTACTTATCCCCTAGGAGATCCTCCTAGATGAACTTTAGGCATATCTCATTAAAACAAGTTATAACATCTTCATTTTTGTTAATAGCACAAGTTGATAATATGATATTTTTATTGATGTCCCATTAAAAGTCATTTGATTCTCTTTATTAATTCTCATAATCTTTACTGTAGCAAATAGTTAATCCTATAGTGTGCAGGATTTTTTTTTTTCCTTCTCTAAAGTAGTCTTCAGGCTGAGGACATAAGAGAAATATGGTTCATTTCCATCTACTCACTCGTGTCCAAGAAATATTTCGTTCAAACACCCAAAAGCTAGATGTCAACTTTATCTTTAAAATGTGTACATTTTTATTATGAAAGAAAATATTAAATGTATAGTCCACACAAGAAGTGCAAAAGCCTTTAAACTAGATTGAATGTAGTGAAGGAATTTAACTGCTGAAGCATAAGAGAAGCTTCTGATTCCAGAAGTAATCAATACAACTTACATAAATAATTCAATCTATTTCTATTGGAATTTTCTCTTTATCTTTTAAAACACTCAGTGAATACATTAAAATTCATATCTGTTCTGAAACAGTTGTTACATTTTATGGCTGCTTGTGAGAATAACCACTGAAAAATAAAACTAGTTCTGACAAGTTGGAAAGTCATAAAATTGACATTTCCTGATTGAGCGGTAAACTTTAAAAAAAGAGTAAATAAAAACATCTGAGTGTTCCATTTTGGTTGGCATTTAGTTGGATGGAAGCAATAATAGTAAGAAGAAAAATAATAATTATAGCTTTTTACAAAGCTGAAGTGAAACAAGTAAAATCAGGATCCTCTAGAAAATTATTGCCCCCTTTTGATATTCAACATTTTTTCAGTAATAAAGAGGTGATAAATACATTTGATGCCTCTCTTGTCAGGAAGAAAGGGATAAATGGTTCACTTGTAGGAGGGCATTTCAACTTTCTAGCCATCTGAATATCACTTAAGAAATGACTTCCTTAGCTCACTCAGACCTCAGCCTGGTCATCATCAAAAAATTTACAAACAGTAAGTGCTGGAGAGGGTTTGGATAAGAGAGAACCCTCCTACACTTTTGGTGGGAATGTAAATTGGCACAGCCACTATGGAGAACAGTATGGAGGTTCCTTAAAACATTAAAAATGAGTGACCGTATGATCCTTAAGTCCCACTCCTGGACATATATGCAGAAAAAAACATAATTCAAAATGATACTTACACCACAATGTTCATTGTGGCACTATTTACAATAACGAAGACATAGAAGCAAACTAAATGTCCTTTGACAGAGGAATGCATAAAGAAACTGTGGTAAATATATACAATGGAATATTACTCACCCATAAAAAGAACAAAACAATGCCATTTGCAGCAACATGGATAGACCTAGATTGTCATACTGAGTAAAGTCAGAGAAAGACAGTTATATATTGCTTATATGTGAAATCTAAAAAATGATAAAGTGGACTTATTTTCAAAATATAGAGTCATAGATGTAGAAAACAAACACGGTTACTGAGGGGAAAGCCAGGGAGGAGGGAGGGATATTGGGAGACTGGTATTGACGTATACACCCAAGTAAATAGAACCTACTGAGTAGCGTAGGGAACTCTTCTCAATACTCTCTAATGCCCTATATGGAACAGAAATGTAAAAAAGAGTAGGAGGAAAAAAGAAAGAAATGACCCCCTTCAGCATAAGTGTGCTAGGTAGAATACAGGTTTCTAAGAAAAAAAATTTTCACATGACCAATTAAGGACTGAGGCTCATTTTTGATGACGGTCAGAGTCCTTTCTCATTTCATCTCCCAATCCAGCATACACAGAAACAGAGCCAATTTGCAATACTCTTAAGAATGACTCTGATATAATGAAAACTCTAAAAAATATAACTATTTTATTTCTGAGAAGGCTGTGATACACACACACACACACACACACACACACACACAGATCCTCTAGTAAATACATTAGTCATACCACCCTTGGACCACTGCAAAATGAAATTGAGGGACTCTTGTTCCCAAAGCAGAGAAAAATGTATTGTTTATGCTAAATAAGTATACTTTTTGCTTTCTTCCAAGTCCCTCTTTTGCCACAGCGTTTTTTAAATTTGCTAGTTAGTGTCTCTCTAAATTAAAATTTTTAATTGTTCACATGAATTTTACCATTCATTTTTACATTGTGCAGTACATTTTAAATGCAAATAAAGAAATACTTAAATTATACACAGAATAACTGAAATCACATAATTTCACATAATCACATAATCACATAATTCATATCCTATAGCTTCTATGTGCATATGTATTTCATTCTTATCAGAACAGTGAAAATGTACAAAATTTGCAACTGCCTGGATTTCACTCCTTGACATATACACATTCTACTCATAATCTTTACCTTTGACTTTTTAACAAATAAGGAAGAATGGAAAGAAAAAAAGAACTGTAGATGGCTCTATTTTTCCCTTTTCTTTTATATAATTTTCAACATAAATGACTGGCTGCTAAGTGAAAGTATCACAAATAAGAAAGGCTATAATAATGTTCCTTGATCCAATTCTTAGAACACCATTGCCTTCTTTCTGTATCCAAAGCCAATTCAGTTCACATGGAAAACATGACCTCTCTGGGCTTTCACCACCCGTCCTTACTCAGCCACGGGCATTACGCATTTGCTCTCTCGTCTCACTTTGGATCCCTACCCTGAAGGATCGCTGGAGTTCTGTGCTCGTGGGCATCATGAGACTCAAGTGAGTGGGACAGCAAGAAATAGGTGACAGACGCATACATGCAGTGACTCATGCCCATGTTCCAATATCCCACCAGACTTCAATTATAAAACAGAAATTCAAAGATAAGGTTGTTCAGAATTTTAAGATAGTCACAAAAGAGCATCAAACTAATGCTGGGGCATTTTTGCAAGCCAAGGTAATCCTACCAGGAGCTCTTGACTTGTATTTCATTTGTAGGTGCTTTTCCTCTCTCTCCTAGAAGGGACATGACATAGGGAAGATACTACCAAAAGATGTTGCTAAGTATTTTATAACACATTTTTACAGGTGCTTTAAGTTTGCAAGCATGGTAATTCTAAAAATGTTTATGCCCACTGCAAATTTTCAGAAACTAAGTAAACTGAAGGGAGATCAAAAACAATTAATCAAAGGCTAAAATTATTCAGTAATTAGGGTCATATCTTGAGAAAAACATACTCCTATTGATAAAGCCACTGTTAAGTGTTATTTTTAATTGAAACTGCTGCTCTGGCTTAGAAAAAAGTAGTATTTGAACCTTAATATTCACAGGAAATCCAGTGTTCTGTAAAATTTTTAGTACCAAGCCTTAGAGACATCTTGTTTATATTCTGTTGCTACTGCCCATATTTATACTTATGTTCTACAGTATTTTGAGCCTTAATAAAATTGTGAGACTTGTAAAGTATGGTAGTTAATACAGGATGGTACTGCTTTAGAATTCACTATTTGTCTCATTCTCTTTCAGTACATATTTTGAAATTTAGTAACATTTTAGACTATAGACATGGGGCACTAAACAGCTGATTTACTAGATTAAAGATAAACACACCATTGGCCACAGAAGAGCAAGAATAATAGTTTTGTTTCTTTCCTAAAAGAAAGGAAAGGACAGAACATTAAAGCTAAGGAACTATGAATATTATTTCCTTCTTCAACTTTGGAATAAATAACACTTGTCAGAGCCACGGAATGATAGGCTTTATTAGCATGATAAATGACACAGATTTGGGAAAACTCATAAATATTGTATCCCATACTTATTGGCTGAAGAATGTTGGGCAAGTTATTTTCTAAAGGCATGTTTGTTCTAATTACTTTGCACATTTTGCCTCACATTTTTGTTTCTCTCTTTTCTGGCCCATGGCAGAAATATAGTAACCATCATGATGAGATGTTTTGGGACACAGAATACAAGTGTATTCTGTGTATTCTAGCCATGCTACCTTGGTATATACCTCTCCGATGAAATTAAGTCTTCCTGGTAACACTTGTCCTTGGGGAGCCTTGACGTTGATTCAAAGATTGCCTAGATCAGAGCTGGTAACCTCAGATTAATTGGCCCATACATGTATGTTGCTTGTTCATTCACTCACTCAGTCACCTGGTGTTTATTCAGCTTTGTGTCTGTGCAAGGCACAGTGCTATGGAGAATATAAACACTATGCAGGTAGGAACCTTTACTGCAGATGGCTGCCCTGGTGGCTCAGCGGTAAAGAATCCCCCTGCCAGTGCAGGAGGCATGGGTTTAATCCCTGCATCAAGATCCCCTGGAGAAGGGAATGGCAACCCACTCCAGTATTCGTGCCTGGAGAATTCCATGGACAGAGGAGCCAGGCAGGTGGCAGTTCATGGGGACACAGAAGAAGTGGACACAACTTAGCAACTAAAACACAACAAGAGGCAAAGATAAGACATCTGTAGAAATGACTATCTCATAAGGTAGAAAGTGAAAATTATAGCAAAAAAAAATGTAAGGAAGTTTAGGAAGGAAGATGGGATGCTTTACCCTATGTGCAGATTATGTGATTATGTATCGGGAAAGCTAGAGGCAATACAGTAAAATTCATGAAACAAATGAAATAGTAACTAAGTTAAAAATAAATGCTAAAAAACTCAAAAATTTCTTACATAACAAACTCAACCAGGTCAGATACAAAGAGAAAATCCAATTCATAATGGTTGGGCAAAAAATCTACATATTTAGTAATAAATGTACAATAACAAGGAGAATTTAGACATCTTGAGTTAGAATAAATGGAATTTCAGGTAGAGAGAGCAGTATATGTGAAGGCACAAGAACTGAGAAGCATCACAGAAGGGAAACAGTTTGTCCCTAAGAGCAGCACCTCGGGGGTTTTAGTATGCATATGGTTACCTGTGGATCTTGTTAAAAAGCAGATTCTGATTCAGTAGGTCTGGAATGAACCTAAGATCCTATTTTTTATAAGCTCTCATGTAATGTCAGTGCTGCCAATTTATTAGCCACACTTTTAAGTAGCAGGGGTTTAGAGTGCATGAATCATAACCAGAGAAAAGCTAGGTGGAAACTTAAGTAAAATGAATGCAAGCTAAGAAATTTGGTCTTTATTATGTAGAATATAGAGATATCTGAAAATAGTAATTATGTTTATCAATGTTGAAGTGTTATAAACTTAATAAGGAAGTAATGTTTAAGATGGATATGTTTTTCTTGAATTGAATAATGTTTCTCAAAGAATGTTAAGCACCTATTCTCCTAACTAAATTAGAAGCTCTTGGTATGTGAGTACTCGGAAATTTGTCTCTTAACAACCTTCCATCCTGGTTGAACATTTTGGAGTCACTGGACCATAAGGTCCTCATAGTATATGTAACTTTCTCAGATTTGTATTACCAAGGTCCTCATAGGAGGACCATATCGTACCACTCTCATAAATCATATTGTAACCCAGCTTTCATAAGTAATGTCTGAGTAGAAGTTTTTATTATAAATTCAGTTGAAAAAAATAAGCCTAAGAATCAAACAATAAAGTTTCACAGTAATGCAGGATTCATTTCCTGAAAGCAAAGATAGTTTAATGTTTAAGAGCTGACTTCTCCCCCAGTTTTTCCTTTCTTGGTAAATTTCATTATCATATACCCCTTTGTTTAACTAGCAACCTGAGAGGCATCTTTAACTTCGACATCTCCCCTATCTCCCATATCCAGTTGTTCACTAAGTTCTGTAGATTCTATATTCCAAGTATATTTCAAATCTTTTTATATTCTCATTGTAGGCCAGGCAATTACTATTACTTGCCTAGAATACTGCCAGAGCTTACTAACTGGTCTTGCCATTTCTTCATTTTCCCTTCTCCCCCAGTATAGTCTTTACAAAGCAGAAAGAAAACTTTTAAAATATAAAACCAATCCGTCCATGCCCCTGGTTAAAAATGTTCAGTGGCTACCAGTTCCACTTTAAAACAATCTACACTCCTGATTCTGTCATGGAAGGCTGATTTGTTCCCTTCTTTTCTATAAATAATTCTTCAGCCACCCACCAACCTTTTTATAGTTTCTTGGACTCCATCTATCTATTTCTTGTCTAAGGGTCTTCACATATATTTGTCTCTTTGCTTGGATAACTGTTTTAAAAAGGCATTTCCTAATCACTCTGTAAAGTGCAAGTCCATCTCATCTCCTAAACTTTATTACTGTAGCATTCCAGTTTCCTCCTGATATTTTCTGCATTTATAGTAGCATATATCTTTGTCTGTTTTGTAACTATCCCCTCTGCTGCTGCTGCTGCTAAGTCACTTCAGTTGTGTCCAACTCTGTGCGACCCCATAGACAGCAGCCCACCAGGCTCCACCGTCCCTGGGATTTTCCAGGCAAGAACACTGGAGTGGGTTGCCATTTCCTTCTCCAATCTATCCCCTCACTATATTGTAAACTCTACAAAGGCAGATTTTATGTATTTTTCAAATCACCTTTATTAATACAGCATTATTTTCATTTATTCAGCAAGTATTTGTTGAGCATTGAATATGTACCAGGTACTATTTTAAGTTCTTGACATACAACAGTGAACAAAATAGATGAAAATCTTGACCTCATGGAATTTATACTAGCTGTGAGAAAAAGATGACGGATAATGAAGTGAAATTTAAAGTATTGTGTCAGATGGTGATAAGTGCTATGGCAAAAAAGAAGGCACAAAAAGAAAAAAGATAATACGGCATATGTGCATGGTTTAATACATTAAATAGAGATGGTCCCATTCTATATTATAATACATGAAAGATTAATATTAATATATATCACCAGATATATTAGTGTATCATATATAATATAAACATATTAATATAAATATATATATAAATGCATAAATATGCCATATATTACAAAGATATATAATATATTAATTAAAGGAATATGATTATAATATATAGATATATTTAATTAATATATTCTATTAATAATATAAATATGCTTATTATAGGTACTAATTATAAATTAATACTTGTAATATTAAAAGATGATAAACATATTCTGTATATTTATACAAAAAATGTTCCAATAAAGTCAAAAGTTAGAGAAGCAAACCAAGTCCATTTAACACTGACATGGAAATTATAAAGAATGTAATTAGATGGGGAACAAAACAAAATAATAAAACAAAAGACATACATATTGGAAAAGACAAGTGAAAATATTTTTAAATAACATATTAGTAGTAGCAATGCTACACCTTTTATATGGACAGTTGCCTTCTCCAGATTGAGTCCTCAAAGTGGATAGGTTATACAAAATACTAACTGATATATATTTTGCCAAATTTCCTGATAGTATCTATTATATAGTGTAACTCTCTGTCTCTCTTTCTCTCTCTCTATATATATATATATAAATACATATATGTATACATATATATATATATAATACATATATGTGTATATATATATATGTATATATATATATATATATATATATATATATATATATATATAGGACCCAAGCAATAGAAATAGGTCAACTCTATCAAACTACTCTATACATTTAACATTGTACAATTCAAAGTTTAAAAATAATTTGTATGGAAAGGTAACAAAATAAGTTTAAGTTTTGCACGAAACAGTGAAAGTGTCAGATTAGTCGGTAAAATATGAAAAACAAAGAAGAATTTGCCCTACTCACAATTAAAATATATCACGATTTCACAACACTCAAAACAAAGTAATACTGGTGCAGAAATCAACAGAGAATGCAGTAGAATGAATTAAGAGTTCAAAAATTGCACAGGATATGTATGAAGTAGAGTATATAATGAAGTTGGTATTTTAAACAGAAATAGTATGACCCTAACAGAAGCAGAAGATAGTAAGAAAAGGTGGTAAGAATACACAGAAGAATTATTAAAAAAAACATCTTAATGACCCAGATAACCATGATGGTGTGATCACTCACTTAGAGCCAGACATCCTGTGAAGTCAAGTGGGCCTTAGGAAGCATCTCTTTGAACAGAGCTAGTGGAGGTGATCGAATTCCAGTTGAGCTATTTCAAATCCTAAAAGATGATGCTGTGAAAGTGCTGCCCTCAACATGTCAGCACATTTGGAAAACTCAGCAGGGGCCACAGGACTGGAAAAGGTCAGTTTTCATTCCAATACATAAGAAAGGAAATGCCAAAGAATGCTCAAACTACCGCAAAATTGCACTCATCTCACACACTAGTAAAGTGATGCTCAAAATTCTCCAAGCCAGAATTCAGCAATACATGAACTGTGAACTTCCCGATGTTCAAGCTGGTTTTAGAAAAGGCAGAGGAACCAGAGATCAAATTGCCAACATCAGCTGGATCATTGAAACAGCAAGAGAGTTCCAGAAAAACATCTATTTCTACTTTATGGACTATGCCAAAGCCTTTGACTGTGTGAATAACCACAAACTGTGGAAAATGCCGAAAGGATCGGAATACTAGAACACCTGACCTGCCTCTTGAGAAACCTGTATACAGGTCAGGAAGCAACAGTTAGAACTGGACATGGAACAACAGACTGGTTCCAAATAGGAAAAGGTGTATGTCAAGGCTGTATATTGTTACCCTGCTTATTTAACTTATATGCAGAGTACATCATGAGAAACACTGGGCTGGAAGAAGCACAAGTTGGGATCAAGATTGCCGGGAGAAATATCAATAACCTCAGATATGCAGATGACACCACCCTTATGGCAGAGAATGAAGAACAAAAGAGCTTCTTGATGAAAGTGAAAGAGGAGAGTGAAAAAGTTGAGTTAAAGCTCAACATTCGGAAAACTAAGATTATGGCATCTGATCCCATCACTTCATGGCAAAGAGATAGGGAAACAGTGGAAACAGTGTCAGACTTTAGTTTTTGGGTCTCCAAAATCACTGCAGGTGGTGATTGCGGCCATGAAATTAAAAGACGCTTACTCCTTGGAAGGAAAGTTATGACCAACCTAGATAGCATATTAAAAAGCAGAGACATTACTTTGCCAACAAAGGTCTATCTAGTTAAACCTATGGTTTTTCCAGTAGTCATATATGGGTGTGAGAGTTGGACTATAAAGAAAGCTGAGCACCAGAGAATTGATGCTTTTGAACTGTGGTGTTGGAGAAGACTCTCAAGAGTCCCTTGGACTACAAGGAGATCCAACCAGTCCATCCTAAAGAGATCAGTCCTGGGTTTTTATTGGAGGGACTGATGTTGAAGCTGAAAGTCCAATATTTGGCCACCTGATGGGAAGAGCTGGCTCATTTGAAATGACCTTCATGCTGGGAAAGATTGAAGGCAGGAGGAGAAGGGGATGACAGAGGATGAGATGTTTGGATGATATCACTGACTCAATGGACATGAGTTTGAGTAGGCTTCAGGAGTTGGTGATGGACAGGGAGGCCTAGTGTGCTGCGATTCATGGGGTCGTAAAGAGTTGGACACAACTGAGCAACTGAACTGAACTGATATATGTGTGTGTGTGTGTGTGTGTGTGTGTGTGTGTGTGTGTGTTGGTGCAAGGGAAGTCTCTATATTGTCTGCTCAGTTTTGCTGTGAATCTAAAACTTCTCCAAAAATTAAGCGTATAAAGAATACGAAGCTTAAGATTTTAATCAGAGGACATTTTCTACTATAATTTATGTGCCTTTTTGAATGTGACTAATATATATGCTCTGTTTTAATAAATTATACATATATATAAAATGAAACATAGCAATTACTAATTCTTAATGTGTGAATATATGTGTGTGTATGTCCATGTGTTTTGTTTCCATTTTGTCTTACCCTATGGTTTTCACATATGTCACTTTACTTTGGGGTTACAATTATTTTTTAAAAAGCAAATGCAGAAATGCTATGACATGGTACAAAAGATTATAGGAAGAGTTTTAATTCCTCTTTAATTGAATTACCCTGCATTTAGTCTATTTTTCTGTTAGTCTATTTTTTTGTTTTCAGAACAAAAGTACCATAACTCTTTAGAAAATATTTGCTAATTAAGGACTTTGGATTTTCATCTCTAGTTATCTACAGAGGGCAGCAAAGAGCTTCAATTCAAAGACTAGCATGTTGAGTTAGAGCAAGTTTAAAGAGCTGCTTTCTTCTCATTCAGCATCATTAGAAGCACTGTGAAACATGTCAAAATCAAGGTTTAGTTTGCTAAACTTACATGACTAGAGTACATGGAAGAGAGCAAGGGGACACATGGCTCAGATTCAGCTACTTGACTGCAGTCAAGGAAAGGTAGCGAATTAATACATTCAATGTGTCAATAATTTCATTAACACTGCTCCAAAGTTTGATACCTAACAAAAGTAGTTTTTAAAAAGGTATTTTACTAAAATATTGCAAAAGAAGTTGTAGTCAGAATGCTCACCTGTATTGATTATGGTATTTTATAATATAATAAACTTATAACCATGGATGAGTAATGGTTCAAAGTAAATTTTGTAATGTTTTAAGTTTGGTTTTGAACTCTTTCCTCTTAATGTATCTATACCTCTAATTTTACACTTTTTTATTTATCAATTTGTGATGTCAGTTCAGTTCAGTTCAGTTCAGTCGCTCAGTCGTGTCCGACTCTTTCTGACCCCATGAATCTCAGCACGCCAGGCCTCCCTGTCCGTCACCAACTCCCACAGTCCACCCAGACCCAAGTGCATTGAGTCAGTGATGCCATCCAACCATCTCATCCTCTGTCGTCCCCTTCTCCTCCTGCCCTCAATCTTTCCCAGCATCAGGGTCTTTTCAAATGAGTCAGCTCTTCACATCAGGTGGCCAAAGTACTGGAGTTTCAGCTTCAACATCAGTCCTTCCAATGAACACCCAGGACTGATCCCCTTTAGGATGGATTAAAATTCAAAATATCTCCAAGATACCATTAGCCTTTGTGTGTCCAGAGTAGGAGTAATTTGTTGTGCACGATTTTGTTCTGATTCAGAGATACAGTTTCCCTTGTAGGCAGTTTATGAAAATATGCTCTTGAGGTTGAGCCTTGTGGAATGGAGGGGAATGCAGGAAGACTAGCAGAGGAAAAGGTCAGACTGCAGCACAGGTCCAACCCATAGGTCTAGGCTCTGGACCTGGAATGGTTCTTCAGAATCATCCTAAATCAGGCTGAGAGGGTGAAGTCTTTATACTCTCACTTGAGTCAGTCGGTGTATGTGGGCCACAGGAAAGGGCATCAATTCAATTTATTTCAGTTCAGTCACTCAGTCATGTCCAATTCTTTGCAACTCCATGGACTGCAGCACGCCACGCTTCCCTGTCCATCACCAACTCCCAGAGTTTGCTCAAACCCATGTCCATTGAGTCGGTGATGCCATCCAACAATCTCACCCTCTGTGATCTTCTTCTCCTGCCTTCAGTCTTTCCCAGCATCAGGGTCTTTTCCAAAGAGTCAGTTCTTCACATCAGGTGGCCAAAATATTGTAGTTTCAGCTTCAGCATCAGCCTTTCCAATGAATATTCAGGACTGATTTCATTTAGGATGGACTGGTTTGATCTCCTTGCAGTCCAAGGGACTCTCAAGAGTCTTCTGCAACACTACAGTTTAAAAGCATCATTTCTTCCACACTCAGCTTTATTTATAGTCCAACTCTCATATCCATACTTGAATACTGGAAAAACCATAGCTTTGACTAGACAGAACTTTGTCAGAAAGGGCATGGGCCTGGGCAAAGCAGCAAGTCCTTCCCTAAAGGAATATTTGAGTGGGGCTTCCCAATATCCATCACGGTCATGCACAAAAAAAAAGCTATCAAAATGCCTTACCCTAACACAAAGGGATGACATTTACATTTACTTAGAATACTTTGTTATCTTTTAGAGTATTACCTCATTAATTCATGTTTAAGGTGGCTATTTTTTGCCTTTTCACACTGTTCATGGATTTCTCAATGCAAGATTGTGGGGCGAAATATCAATAACCTCAGATGTGCAGACGACACCACCCTTATGGCAGAAAGCAAAGAGGAACTAAAGAACCTCTTGATGAAAGTGAAAGAGGAGAGTGAAAAAGCTGGCTTAAAACTCAGCATTCAAAAAGCTAAGGTAATGGCATCTGGTCTCATCACTTCAAATAGACGGGGAAACAATGGAAACAGTGACAGATTTTGTCTTATTCAGCTCCAAAATCATGCCAGATGGTGACCACAGCCATGAAATTAAAAGATTTGCTTCTTGGAAGAAAAGCTATGACCAACCTAGACAGTATATTAAAAAGCAGAGACATTACTGAACTGAACTGAAGGAGGCTATTAGATTAGCAGGTCTGGGTTAGTTCTTTACATTCTGGTTCTTAATAGGTGAGATAGGTAATAAAATATAGAAGTGCATACTCTGCCCAAGGTTTACATTAAAAAAAAAAAAACAAGAACAAACATGGAAAGACAAAAAAGAGAGTGACTATAAAGGAATGCATGTGAAGTGAAGTCGCTCAGTCGTGTCCGACTCTTGGTGACCCCAAGGACAGTAGCCTGCACCAGGCTCCTCCGTCCATGGGATTTTCTAGGCAAGAGTACTGGATTAGGTTGCCATTTCCTTCTCCAGGGAGTCTTCCCGACCCAGGGATCGATCCCAGGTCCCCCACTTTGTAGACAGATGCTTTACCATCTCAGCCACCAGGGAAGTCCAAAGGAATGCATGATTGTACCTAAAAGAACAGTTTAGAATACCTTGAGATCTTGCTCATTGAGGGAAATTCCTAGAGAACTAGGATTAAAGCAACATGGAAGGAGTCATCTGAGAGACTAACTGAATTGACTTTGGTAATTATAAAATATACCTTAATTAAAGCTATATAGGCAAACAGAAACACAAAGAAGAGAATTAAAATTGCCCATAATTTCCCAACCTAGAGAAAACTGCTAATGGTGTTATAATTTTCCTTCTAATCATTTTCCCCTCCTGACAAATTATAAATCTGAATAAACTTTTATTCAGCTTTTCTTGCATATAGAATGTATTCTTCCTATTCCATTAAAAAGTATTCAGATGAAAACGTACATCTACCATAGGTTACTTCATTTATTTGGCTTATGGAGCATATAATTACCACCATTACAAATAATGATAAGATAAATAGTGAAACCACGGGTCATATTTTAAAAATCACAACCCCGCATTAAAAATTACATTTCACGTGACAGTCTAGAACACACAGGACACACACATGTATTTGCACATAGACCTATAACTGGAACAAAAGTGTCAAAAGTAATTTTCATCCTTAATATTTGTGATGAATTCTAATATATCCTATTCTGTCCCGTACCATCCCATTTAATTCTATTTCAATTTTTTTTTTTAAAGCAACTATGGTTCACTAAATTGGTTTAAAATTGTTATTAATAGTTTTGAACCCAGTGCCTGGAAAACATGATTTACTGAATCCTGAATTTACTGAATACAATTTTGCAAGCTGTATTTTATTTCATATTGAGTTCTTATATTTTAGAATTAATATATGTTTAAAAAGTATAAATTCTGTTCCATTGCTGTTGATTTGTACATAATATTACTATGTTTTAATGATTTTAGTTTTATAATATGCTTTAATGTTTTGTAGAACAAGTTACTTCCTCTTTAAATTTTCAGATTTATCTCAGCTAGTCTTGTGTATTTGGTTTTCAGATTAACTTAATCATTCTGTCTCAAGTTGTACTTTTGACAGATGTAGCCTGTGGGCCCCTCACACCTCAGTACTGCTCTTTAGGCCTTGTCCAGGGACATACTTCCTGGGAATCTACAGCCAAGTACAGTTTCTGCTTCTAAATCACATAGCAGCTATTCAAGCACTAAACCTTGGACTCTTTGCAGTACAGTAGGTCTCTAAACAGATATGACTGTTGTCTTTATAAATAGGAAAAACTTGGAGAAAGAGGCATGCATATATAGAGAATGTCATGTGAAAGTTGAAATTTTATTGCTATAACCAAGGAACTATCAAAAGCTGGAGAGGTCTAGAACAGATCCTTCTCCAGTGGATTCAGGAGGAGTGTGGCTTTGCTATCACCTTGATTTCAGACTTCTGACCTCTAGAACTGTGAGACAATAAATTACTGTTGTTCTAAGTGACCCAGTCTATGGTACTTGGAAATTATGGCAGCAATAGCAAACTAAGACACTCTTCAACTGTATCCAATAATTTGATTGATTTTACTTTTTAAAAACAAACATGAAGTCTTTCATGGTTTATGCTGTTCATTGTGAAGAAGTGCCCCATAAAATGAATTTTAGATAATTGTTTTGTAGTTATAACACAATATAAATGCTAAGCTACTGGGAGCACTGGCTAATGGAATGAGTATACTCTATCTTATTCTCATTTTAAGTAATACTCATTTTCTTTCATTGAGTTTTCTTTTCATTAAGGGTCAAATTATTGAAAACATTCCTACAAACCACTTACCCCCGTCGATCTGTATATCCTAAGCAGTGCAATTTAAAAAATCTCATTTTTTAACACTCATTATTATTGAATTAAATGAGGTATGAAATAGTTAACTGTAACTGTGTGCATTTATAACAATGAACATTAAGCCCCCCTTTTATCCAGAAGTTTAGGAAACAGTATATTATAAATAATCCAGTGATTTGGATAACTAAATGTTTAAAGTATTAGGATACATTTAATTGTGCTATCTCTAAAATATATATTAACCTAGCAACCTAGTTTTGATTTTAGAATACATATTGGGAACTTATAATACCTTAAATTTACCCTAGAAAAAGTAATTACTCTTGAGTTTTGGAGGTGGATGAGATGACCTGTCTGCTTAAACTTTGTAGTTATCTAAAATCTGTATAAAATGTAGTCATATAGCTCCATCTTAGTTAGTACTTACCCAAATTAAGGGAAATTGAACTTTGAATAAGCACTAAATTGAAATGAACATGTTTAATTTAGTGAAAATAGGGAGACCATTGGTGAGTATTTATGGAGTGGCTTCTGGGCACTGAAAATGGGAATTTAAAAATTAAAAGTGAAAAAAAAAAAGAGGAATAATAAGCACCCTTCCTGCAAAGATTTTATTGAATTTAACAGCTACGGGTCTTCAGTGTCTTTTGTTGTTAATGTGGCTATTGGTTTGGATATGAGTTTTAATCTTCTTTTAAAACTTAATTACAAGTCCAGTTAACTGTGTGACTCTTTGATAAACTTTTCAAGTTAAAAAAATTAATGAAGTACCCCTTTAGGGAGACTTCAGCTAGGCATTTAGATACATTATTGGAACTCAGTTGGCCCAACCCAAGTGCTGAATACGTAGCTGTAATCAGGACAGAGAGGGTTCCAGCTCTGTTAGTAAGACAATGTTGATAGAAAAGTTCATTGCTGCTCTAAAGTTTCCATGTCAGTAAGAGAAATTCTTAAAAATCTATGTATTTGAACATTTAGAGCCATAATATTCCAAAGTATTAATCCTATTGTTGGTAAGTTTTGAAGACCAGTTGTCTCTTACTCTAAATGTTGAAAAAAAAATTAAGATCAAAATAAGAACCATTTATTCAAGTTTCCTATATCAAAATGCATTTTTCAAATTTTCCTTTCTCAAGAAATGAATGGGTACCAATCATAATTGTGTGAAATTGATCTAACTTATAGAAAGAACCCTGAGGAAGACTAAAATGTAATGAGGGACAAAAAAAGCAAAGGAACTTGGAAAAGGCACGTGAGTGGAAGAGGAAAGTGAAAGGAAGATGCAGATCTTGTAATGTCTATCACTGATGGCAAGGGTGGGAAACTTATTAACTAGAAGGGAGGGAACATTCTACAACCCCAGTGGTATATTGATTCAGGCAAGGGCTCAACAATGGATGCTAATTCCACTAGGTGAAAGATACATTCCAAAATACTACCCCCACTAGTTGATTACTAATTTCAGAAAGGGTAATTATACGCTCACTCACTAAACTGTGTCCAACTCTTTGCAACCCCAAGGACTGAAGCATGCCAGGCATCCCTGTCCTTCACTATCACCCAGAGTTTGCACAAATCTATGTCCATTGAATTGGTGATGCTATGCAACTCTCTCATCCTTTGTTGACCCTTTTCCTCCTGTGCTCAGTCTTTCCCAGTTTCAGTATCTTTTCCAATGAGTCAGCTCTTCACCCCAGTAGCCAAACTATTAGAGCTTCAGCTTCAGCATCAGTCTTTCCAATGAATATTCAGGGTTGATTTCCTTTAAAATTGACTGGTTTGATCTACTTGCTGTTCAAGGGACTCTCAAGAGTTTTCTCCAGCAACAAAATTCAAATGCATCAATTCTTCAATTTTCAGTGTTCTCTATGGCCCAACTCTCATATCCATCCATAACTACTGGAAAAACCATAGCTTTGATTGTACAGGTGTTTGTTGTAAAAGTGATGTCTCTGCTTATTAATATGCTGTCTAGGTTTGTCATAACTTATCTTCTAAGGAGCAAGTGTATTTTAATTTCATGGCTGTAGTCACCATCTGCAGTGATTTTGGAGCCCAAGAAAATAAAATCTGTCACTGTTTCCACTCCTTCTATTTGCCATGAAGTGATGGGACTAGATTCTAGGATCTTAGTTTTTTGAATGTTGAGTTTTAAGCCAACTTTTGTACTCTCCTCTTTCACCCTCATCAAGAGGCTTTTTAGTTCTTCTTCTCTTTCTGCCATGAGAGTGGTATCATCTGCGTATCTGAGGTTGTTGATACTTCTCCGGGGAATCTTGATTCCAGCTTGTGATTCAAACAGGACAGCATTTTGCAAGATGTACTCCTTTCCCAACTTTGAACAGTTCATTGTTCCATGTATGGTTCTAACTGTTCCTTCTTGACCTGCATACAGATTTGGTTTCTTAGGAGGCAAGTAAGATGATCTGGTATTCCCATCTCTTTCAGAATTTCCCACAGTGTGTTGTGATCCACATAATCAAAGGCTTTAGCATTTAGCATAAAGCAGAAGCAGATGTAGATGTTGTCCTGGAATTCCGTTGTTTTCTCTATGATACAACAAATGTTGTCAATTTGATCAGTGGTTTCTCTGCCTTTTCCAAATCCAGCTTGTACATCTAGAAGTTCTCAGTTCACATACTGTTGAAACCTACCTAGCTTGAAAGATTTTGATCATTACCTTGCTAGCATGTGAAATGAGCAGAATTATATCCTAGTTTGAACATTCTTTGGCATTCCCCTTCTTTGGGGTTGGAATGAAAACTGACCTGTCACAGTCCTGTGACCACTGCTAAGTTTTCCAAATTTGCTGACAACCTGGTGGCTCAGATGATAAAGTGACTGCCTAAAGTGCGGGAGACCCAGGTTCAATCCCTGAGTCAGGAAGATCCTCTGGAGAAGGAAATGGCAACCCACTCCAGTACTCTTGCCTGGAAAATCCCATGGACAGAGGAGCATGGTAGGCTACAGTCCATGGGGTTGCAAAGATTCGGACATGACTGAGTGACTTCACTTTCCTTAAGTACAGTGAGCTACAGTTCATGAGGTCGTAAAGAGTCAGAGACAACTGAGCAACTAACATGTGTACACACACACACACACACATATTTGTTTAAGAAGAAAAACTTGGCATATACTACCATTACCAAATGATCAAACTTAACTTTGTTAATACTTAGGCCTCTGATATTAGAAACCTTCTTGTGCGATGTAAAACGAAGTAATAAATATCATCTATGAAGAAATTCCACAAAAATGTTTAAACTGTATCTCACTAAACCTGTAGTAGCCTTAACCTTCAGGTTATAGCAAACACAGAGGATTTAAGAATAATATATGAAAATGCAGTGACACTATCAGCTAAATCTAGCATGTAACCTGCACTCTTCAAAAGGTTAGTGTCATCATGGGAAAAAATAGAATGACTCTTCAAGATTTAAAAGAGTTGAAAGAACATAATAAAATGCAGTGTATGATACCTGATCTTACAATGAATAAAACATCTAAAAGATATTTTAGGGTCAATAAAGCAATATTAATGTATACTGGGTGGCAGATTATATTAACAAATTATTGTCAGTTTACTTAGTTGTGATAATGGTGCTTGGTTTTGCAGAGAAATGGCATTATTTTTAGAAGGTACAAGCTGAAGTATTTGAAGGCATCTGCATTTCATAATACCCACAAGTTATCTGCACAGCTGTTGAGCAAAACATATACCCACCCATGCCATTTAGCCAATGGCAAAATGTTAAGAATTGTTGAACAATCTATGTGATAGGCATAATCGTTGTATACTTTAAACCTCTCACTATGTTTTAAAATGTTTCTGATATAAGTATGGGGTAGGGGGAGGTCAAGAGGAAGAGTGTAAATGCTGCTAAAAGATTCAGGAAGATAAGGAGATTATTTCATCAGCAAGTTTATCAGCAAGACTAGGCAGGAGAGAGATTTCTGTTGTGATAACAGTTTTAGCCACTTTACAAGGGATTTAGGAATAAACTGGACGTGAGAAAAGCAAATAGTAAGTGTAGATTGTGCTTAGAAGTTTAATGGTTATGAACTAGAAAAAAAAGAAGTCTGAAAATTGAGAGAAACAGATTTGAAAGAGAGGTCCAGCACGATGAGGACATTTTTTACTGTTTTATTTGTATTTTTTTGATTTGGAGTTTGTTTTTGTGGTTGGATTTTTGTTCTTGTTTAGCTTACTGTTATCTTGTTTTGACAGAGAAAGAAGTGACTGTTTCAATTAATAGGGAAGAATCAGTAGAGAGAAAGAGACTGAATAGGAAGAAGAAGGACTAGAAGGGCTGTTTCAAAGGTTTGGAAATTGGATGTGAATAAAGAACTAATACAAAAGAATGCAGAAACTGATTTTATCTGAAATTTGTGAAGCCTTAACTTCGAGGCCCTCACTTGAATAATCCTTCCTGTATTTATGTGTATTCAGTTCAGTTCAGTTCAGTCACTCAGTCGTGTCTGACTCTTTGCGACCCCATGAATCGCAGCACGCCAGGCCTCCCTGTCTATCACCAGCTCCCAGAGTTTACTCAAACTCATGCCCATCCAGTTGATGATGCCATCCAGCCATCTCATCTTCTCTTGTTCCCTTCTCCTCCTGCCCCCAATCCCTCCCAGCATCAGGGTCTTTTCCAGTGAGTCAGCTCTCCACATGAGGTAGCCAAAGTACTGGAGTTTCAACTTCAGCATCAGTCCTTCCAATGAACACCCAGGACTGATCTCCTTTAGGATGGACTGGTTGGATCTCCTTGCAGTCCAAGGGACTCTCAAGAGTCTTCTCCAACACCACAGTTCAAAAGCATCAATTCTTCGGCACTCAACTTTCTTCACAATCCAACTCTCACATTCATACATGACCACTGGAAAAACCATAGCCTTGACCAGACGGACCTTTGTTGGCAAAGTAATGTCTCTGCTTTTTAATATACTATCTAGGTTGGTCATAACTTTCCTTCCAATGAGTAAGCGTCCTTTAAATTCATGGCTGCAATCACCATCTGCAGTGATTTTGGAGCCCCAAAAAATAAAGTCTGACACTGTTTCCACTGTCTCCCCATCTATTTCCCATGAAGTGATGGGCCCAGATGCCATGATCTTAGTTTTCTGAATGTTGAGCTTTAAGTCAACTTTTTCACTCTCCTCTTTCACTTTCATCAAGAGGCTTTTTAGTTCCGCTTCACTCTCTGCCATAAAGGTGGTGTCATCTGCATATCTGAGGTTAGGCTTCAATTGTGTCTGACTCTTTGTGACCCTGTGAACTGTATCCTGCTAGGCTCCTCAGTCCAGTGAATTCTCCAGGCAAGAATACTAGAATGGGGTGCCGTGATTTCTTCCAGAAGATGTTCCTGACCCAGGGATCAAACCCGTGTCTACTATGTCTCCTGCCTTGGCAGGTGAGTTCTTTACCACTAGCGCCACCTGGAACACAGGGTCCTTCAACTAATTTCTGATTTTCATTATTTTTTTGGAAGAAGGCTCCCTAAATTGTATAAACATCAGACCCTACAAAACCTGGATAGACAATGATAGGAAAGTATTCAATAAAAACAAAAATCTGTAAACCTCTTGTGTGTATAAATTAGAGCTTCTCAAACTTCAGCAAGGTTGAAAATCACCAGGATAGGTTGTTAAAACAAAGCCTTCTGAGTAGTACTATACTCTCACTTTACTGATAAATAAACTAGCACTCAAAAATTACCTTACTTCCCTAGATCACAAGCTGTTGGTGGCCAAGTTGGTACAGGTCTCATATACCATGATTTCAGTGGTCTTTCCTCTGTTACCACACTTACTTGGAGTATTAACTTCTATTATATGTATTATCAGAAACTTTTACCTATCTTTATTAGGAATATGAAAAAAAAATTAGTCTTAAAGACTCCTTAGAGTAAAATTCAAATTTTGAGACATTTAAACTCAACTCTTCAACCATATTATTCTTTGCTAAGGATTAGGGTCTCCCCTGCAGCCACCACCATCTTTTTTTTTTTAATAGAAACATTGCAGAGTTGTAGATAACGTAGAACTTATTCCTGATACCAGGAAAGATTAAAGGCAAAACAACAGAAGGCAGCAGAGGATGAGATGGTTGAATACCATCACCAATTCACTGGACATGAATTTGAACAAACTCTGGGAGATAGTGCAGGACAGGAAAGCCTGATGTGCTGTGGTCCATGGGGTCACAAAGAGTCAAACAAGACTTAGTGATTGAACAGCAGCAAGACCTTATCCTGAATGTACTTTTCTTCATTGCTTCACAGCAAACTGCCATAACCATAGAGGCTTAAAAAAAAAAACACACACACATTTATGATCTCACAGTTTCTATGGGTCAAGAGTCTAGACACCAGTTAGCTGAGTTGTCTGCTCTGGGTCTTATCAGGCTAAAAGTAAGGTGTTGACTGAGTCTTTGGTCTCATCTGAAGCTTGGGATCTTCTTTCAGGTTCACTGATTGTTGACAGAATTTCATTCCCGATAGCTATGAGACTGAAAGGCATTCTCAACCGCAAGAGACTCCCTCTTGTTCTCTGGCAAGTGTCCTTCTCTGCAATGTGGAGATGTTCTTTTTTTATGGCTAGAAAAACATCTCTTCAGTTGGCCAAGGCAGACTCATGTAATCATAACCCAATTATGAGAGTGACTCTCACCTTTGTTCAACAATGCAACCTAATCTAGGGAGTGACTATCCCACCATATTCATAGAGCCATCCATGTTCAAGAAGAGAAGATTATACAGGAGTATGCTACAGGGGTGGGAGTATTGGGGACCATTTTAGAGTGCTGTCTACCCTGCACCATTATATCTAAAAAGTTACATCTAGGCATTTCGCACTTGGTAAGACTTCAGTATTTTCTAATATTTCAAAATTTTCTCATATTTCAAAAAAATCTTTGAGATATTTTTCTTGTCAGTGAAGATTTTTCTCTAGATACTTGCTTTAAATGTTTTAGCAATCAAACAAAAACATAGGACAAGCATTCCATTCTTGGTTAGACAATGAGTTTGCTCTCGGTCTTTGATATGACTGTAATTGCCTCCTTTGATAATGTTGCTCCTCATTTTTAAAGAATCCATAATTGCTTTCCTTTTGGAGATTATTATCTTTTGAATATGTATATTTCTGTAAATATTCAGCACTATCTTAAAAAAAGGAAACTAGGATCCTGTTTGACAGTTGAACAGGACATGAGTTTATAATTTCATATTGTGTTAGATTTTTTAAAAAGCTGTGAATATAATAATAAAGATTAAAACACATATGGGGAGTATGTGTCTGTGGCAGATGTAAGTGTTAATTATGTTGTCAGATAGAAGAGTGAAAATTCAACCTCCTGAACTTGGGTCTTGGCAAGTTGGCCAAGAATCTGATTTTTTTTTTCTTCCTATATTGTTATTGAAATGCATTTATTTGTAGTCGTAAGTATCTTTGTTCCTGTAGATTTTTTTTAAATTGTTTTAAATATGGGAATGCAGTAAAATCAAACTCACTCTTTTGTATCCCAGAACCACATGGGTTAGCAGACACCAGAGGATTTTTAAAAGCTGAATAGTGTGAACTGGATGCTTCAAGAGTGTCTAGGGCTTTGATCACAGTGGTAAGCCTTCAAAAGTCAGAGGATTTCTATTAATACAGGGCACATTAAAAGCTCTGGTTTTGCCTTTGGGGACTTAAAGGTATTAATCAGTTTCAATACTCACCTGTAAATATACCCATCAGTTAAGCTTAAATGCAGTGAAAATTTTTTTAGAAAAAGAAATTGAAACCTAAAGTAACCATTTAGCTAATGCTTAAGATATGTGAAATGTTTAGTTTATAAGTATTTATTGTGATCGACTATGATTAATAAGAAGACTGAGTTCCCTAACATTCTGATTTTTAGGAACAGAGAAGTTTTTTCATGTGGAAATTTAGTAGTTATTGTTTTCAAAATCAGGAAATGTAATAACAAACTTTCATACATGATTGGCTTACTAATATAGTCTGATTTTGAAAGATTTCAGGCAGAAGCTACATTACATTTTTTATTCTAAATGGACTATACCAAGTGTTTGCATTCAAGGTGTCTCTAATCTGCATATTGAGGCCAAAGTTGATCTTTTCAAAAAGTCTTTTTGATGCTTCTTTACCCTTTGTTCCTTTGGTGATTATTTAATATTTTTGGGAGGATGGAGATGGAATCCTCAACAAGGCCCATGAAGTCTTGTGATTCGGCCCTATATCTACTTCAAACAGAGATTATTACATGCCATTGTTACTCTTACTCTAAACTTAAGTCACATTGGCATTTCCCTTCTAGTTCCTTGAAAGAGGTATATACCATGCCACAAGACCTTTGCACTTGCTAGTATAGTTATTCTTCTGTAGCCGTGCCCTCCTCTTTTTTTTAGATCCTGGGGGAAGTGTCCATCTCTGAATGCTCCCTCCCTACTGGATCTAGGTAAATTTCTTTGTTGCCTGGGTATATGTAACCATAGAATTACATCATTTCCAAGTCTTGCCCTCAATTTGTAATTATACATTTATTAGTAAGCTTGTTTAATCAACATCTTTCATGGCCCTGCCACACTAGTGTAAACTGTAAGAAGTCAGAGACTTTGTCCTCTTTGCTACTTGATCTCCAGGGTCTGAATGTGCTAGGTCACTTCAATCCTGTCCGACTCTTTGCAACTCTATGGACTGTAGCCTGCCAGGCTCCTCTTCCCTTGGGATTCTCTAGGCCTTTCTCCAGGCTTGCATTTAGCACTGTGCTAAGTATATAAAAAAATAATGAATAAATTCTTGTTGAATGAATAAATGCATGATTCAGTAAATGAATGGATAAGTGTAAGAATGTATGGGTTTGATTCTTCATGACCTGGGAACACTGACCATCTTAATTAAAACTACACCTGCAAATATACTGCATGTAATCAATGCATAGAGCAAAGTCAGCAACCACTCTACCCATTGACATTAAGACTGTCCCATGCCTACTAACTAGCTGGCATCATTGCCATTATTTTGATGTGCCTTGTGAAAATTTTCATAAAGCAAAAATAACAAAGACAGATGGTGACCTGAACACATTATGGAATGCTAACCCAGTTTCCATCCTTTCCATAGGTAAACCAAACATACGAAAAAAACCAATATAGCCTGAAAGAAATTGCACAAACCAGAAGCAAAATAGATTTGGACTAATGGAATAGTTTAGCTTTCAAGAGACATTTAAAGGAATAAATGATCAGGACACCATTCAAGGCAGGCAGTTGGTATTATCAACTTAAAAAAAAAATGCACAACCTTAAAATTGAGAGTTGTGTTTATTTTGGTGGGAATTTTTAGGCCATTAAGCCTGGGATACGGCATGTCAAGTGACCCTGAGAGAACTGCTCCAAGGAGGTGAGGGGAGGAGCCAGGTTACATGAAAGCTTTGCAACAAAGGGCAGGTAGTTTTAATATCAAAAGATTATTATTAATTAAAGAAAACCAGATATCCCAGGAATTTAGTGCTTTTCTATGTATGGGAATATGCAAGAATCTGTGGTCGCTAAAATCATTCCTTTCAAATGCATCTCAGCTATCTGGGCCAAAATCCAGTGTTTTTTCCACACCATAGGGAGTGGCTGCAGTCTGATGGCTGCTAGATCTGATAGTCTTCTCCTTCCTGAGTGCCCTTAAAACTCACCAGCTCATATTGGAGAGCTACAATCACTGATGGGCCTTGACATCCTTGTTTACTCATATGGCAGGGAATATTCCATTTCTCAATATATAAGAAAAAATAAGAAATGGCAGAAGAAACCAAAAGTCCAAAGGTAATGTTGGCCAAGAGTGAGTGAAGAGGCTGGATATTCAACATGATTTGAGGTAGCTAGAGAACAGTTGATAGCCTATTTTCAGAAGCCCTTCCTACTTGAAGTAATATTTCTACCAACTTAAAACTTTACTTATAGGTGAAGGTCTGGCATTTAAATTTCTGTTTTTCTGAAAGCATAAGATAATGAAAGTAAATGCAGTCATTAAATTTTTTTTTTCCTAAACAGTATTGAATGGTGACAATGTGACTTGGTCTGGCAATTTTTAGTAATTCTAGATGGTAATATCTTTCCAGTTTATTTGTGTTTCTAATGTCATTAATAGAAAGACATTCTTCATAGACAGTCAAAACACAATCAATGTAATCAAATTTATAATAAAGTGACATTTTTCAACAGTCAAGAAAAGGAAGGTTGACATGTAAATGTCATCCAGCAAAGCTGATATTTTAGGTCTTCTTTGCTCTTTTGTCAAATGCTGAAATCAAGAATTTTTTGGATCACTGAAATTCAATGACTGTTTCAATGAAGACTTTTTAAATTGCCTTTGAAAATTTAAAAATAGAAATTTTATCTGATTAGGATAAACTGAACTAACTTAACTTGATAAAAGATATCCAAAGAAACATTATCTATAACCCCTATCAGTTGTGAATGAACATCTATAAGTATATAGCTTTCTTATGTAGGGGGAAAAAAAAAAGGGGTTCCAAAAAAGTAATGAACATAAATTAAGATGCAAAATGGAAAGCATATTTAAAAGTGATTGATAAATTCAATGACAAAAGATGGCATGTAATGATTATTTTCTATTTCTTTCTTTAATTGAGCTTTTCTGTTTCTTAATTATTCTGTTTTGGTGTAAAAAACACTATAATTTTTATTTCATATAATAGGTTGCCAGTGAAGGGTAGCCTTGGAAGTAATGAGGCTTTATTAATTAATTTAATGCTTTGCATAAACTCATTTGGATCTATCTCTGCTTCCTCTTCTTTATAACCTGTTTTCCACTGAAGTCAACTGTCAGTCTGAGCCTATAATTCTTTTGCTTAAAGCCCTGCCATTGTGGCTTTTACTGTGTTCACTCTTGGCCTTACCTCTGTTCACCTCAGTCTCTTCCTAGTCTTCCAGTCACACCTGCCTTCTCTTCATCACAAGAGCCAGCTTCCTCCCTCTTTCTCAGGGCAATTTACACATGCCTTGTCTCCAACTGGATGCATTTTCCCTCTTATTCATCTAGTTACTTCTCAGGCTTACATCTCATGCCTGAGCTCAAGGCAGTTCCGTGACTGACTATGCCCTGCTCACCCTGCTATGTGATTTCATGATTCCAGGAGAGATTCCTTCAAAACATTTATTACAATTTTTGTTATTCATTCATGAAGCTGTGCTATTATTGTCTGCACCCCACTAGATAAACTGTGAGCCCCATGAAGGCAGGTTCTAGGTCTGCTACTCTCTAGTATATCTCAGAGCCTTGTGAGCATCCAGTGACCAGGTGCTGCATAGATGACTACATGAAGTTCCTTGAATTAATAAACAATAAATAGTTGTAAAGATGATTACATTTTGGAGAGCTAAGATTTTTAATCATATCAAAATTATTGAAAGCATTCTTAAATAAAAGAATATTGATTATTGCTGGTGATTATGAAATGGCACATATGAAGCAATATTAAAGTTTTAAAAATAACTTTTTGAGTCAAGCACTCTTTAAAAAGTAAAATATTATTAGGTATTCAAAGATGAAATATCTCCTGTAGAAAAGAAATGCAAGCCCCTTGATGTAAGTTGGAAATGAATATACAGTCTATTAATTGATGGCATCATAAGGGGGCAGATTCTTTACTGACTGAGCCGCCAGGGAAACTCATAAGGGGAAGTTATATACCATACTTAAATGAAAGAATTATGCATGTTATGTTTATTAAAATTTCACATTCATATCAAAAAGGCAAAGACAACAACAAAATGTGTTTGTTTTCTCATGCAGCAGAATAGGCATAGATTGGCAAGGCTAGACTTAGCATACTATCTCAAAATCAGTGGGATGTTGTTTTTAAAAATGCATATATGTGATGTCCTGCTGTTACCAATTAAGAAAGACAGGGGTGAAGGTAAGGGACTTATATGTCTGTATATTCAAGAAGTACTCTAATTTGGAAAAGTATTGTTTTGCTTTGTCATCAATAAGCTGAGAATAATTACAATCTATTTGATGTTTATTATGTAGCAAGCATGTACAAACATGTACAAACATTCATCATTTTGTTTAATCCTGACAACAAATATGTGAATAATTGAAACAGAAATATGTCTGCCAGCCAATGAGAAACCTTACTAGAAAGGCTATGTCTTTATTTTTTAACGACTTATTTGCATATATACCAGCCATATTTTACTTAATAGTTAATGTATATTTGATTTCTTATATTATCCCTTACATGATAATGAAATAAAATGGATTTGAATTTAGGTGGGTTTGTTCAGTCTGAATCAAGACAAAGTGAAGCAGAAGTCACTCAGTCGTGTCCGACTCTTTGCAGCCCCATGGACTATACAGTCCTCGTAATTCCCTAGGCCAGAATACTGGAATGCGTTGCCTTCCCCCTTTCCAGGGGAACTTCCCAACTCAGGGATCGAATCCAGGTCTCCTGCATTGCAGGTGGATTCTTTACCAGCTGAGCCACAAGGGAAGCCTGAATCAAGACAAAACTGGGTGCCATATGTTTGGGAAAGGCCGAAATGTCCCAAACCCAGAGAAATAAGCTTCTCAGGGTTGTAAGCTGAACCATGCATGCATGCTCAGACATTCAGTTGTGTCATCCATAGGATTCTCCTGGCAAGAATACTGGAGTAAGTTGCCATTTCCTCTCCCAGGGGATCATCCTGACCCAGGGATCGAAACCACATCTCTTATGTCTCCTGCATTATTATCAGGCAAATTCTTTACCACTAGCACCACCTGGGAAGCCCTAGCTGAACCATCCTCTGAGCTAACACTGTCAGGAAAATGTATCTGGATCAGAGAATACACCAGTGTAGAAGAATCTACTTTTCAATTATGTTTTGGAAGAAACTACACAATAAGTAACTATGGATGCAACTCCAAAAATGGGATTTACCAGCCAACAGTTTATAGTCCAAATTATCAATCACTTATTATATATCATCATTATACTATTTTTGCACCAAAAATATGAATTTATATATGTACATACAATATGAAAATGTGCATACATAAATGTTATAATATATTTTATATTGAAAGACTATAATTATGCCCGTCATAATGACAGCTAACATTTGTAGACTTTACTAAGTGCCAGGCACTGGTCTAAACATTTTACATCTGTTATCTCCTCATAACAATGCTATGAAGCTTTGTTACTCAATGATTATCCCCATTTTACCAATGAAGAAATTTGAGTTAGGTAGATTGTTATACATCCAGGGTCATTTCTCTAGTAATCAATGAAGCCAGTACTGTAATTCTGGTCTTACTGAAACCAAAGCTAGTGTTGCTCTTCATCACCAAAGGAAACTGCCTCTGCCCAAGATCAGCTTTTCAAGTTATTATACGTCATAAAACCACCCATTCCCACTGTCTACCTCTCAGTATTTTACCTCTAACCACCCTACAGTAACACAAGATGCTCCACACAGCTGTCCTTCTTTTTGTTTCTCTAATGCATTGAGCTTTTCCTCTGCTTTTGCTGTTTCTTTGCTGCACCACTCCATCCTCTGCTACTTCCTTGTTGGCTTCTTGCTCAAACCTCACCTCCTCAGGAAGGCCTGCCCTAATAACTGGTTTCAATAAATGCTTGCCTGTCCCAACTCTCCTCATCTTCTATTACACAACCCTATTTTCTTCATGGTACTCATTGTTTATTCAAATTATCATAAGTATTAATTTGTTTCTAAGTTTATTGTTCTTCTCTCCTACTAGAATCTAAGCTGAAATGTTGCAGAAACTAGTACTTAAGAAACCAAGCACCACACTGGGAGAGTTGGAGAATTCAGGTTTATTACACCCACGGGCCCAGAGGAATTAACACTCTAAGCTCTGAACCCTGAACAAAGGCATTGCAAAATTTTTATAGACAGACTATAGTGGGCAACACTAGCTGTTAATAGGCTGGTTTAAACTAAGGGGTTTCATGCACGGGAACAGCAGTCAAGATGGGGAGGGGATGCCTGACCTTTACACAGACAGGCATGATTAAGCAGGTTTGCAGGGGCTGGGCAGTTGCAAAGAGCAGGACAAGGGTGAGTGAGATAAGCTCCAGTAGCTAGTATTATAAGTCCCCACTTTCTGAGACTACATGACCTATGTGATCCAGATTTTGCAAGGAGCAAACTGAGTTAGAGAGGCAGAAGGAGCAGGAGGTTCATGTAAAATTTTAACTTTTCCTCTTCACTAACAGAGAATGATCCTTATCTTTTTTATTCTCACTTCTGTGAATGACTTAATGATAACTGGTTTGTCTGAATTTAGACAAAGTATGTGCTAAATACTAAAGATAAAAAAAAGAATAAAATAGGAAACTATAGCAAGAAGTTTTTAATATAGCAGTTGGAGAAGATTTCTTAAATCTCAAAACATTGTCTTGTCTCAGAGAATAACTTAAGGTTGAAATTGACCTTAATTCTACATTCAATTTATCTTGCACTCAGAGACAGATAAAAAAGTTCTCACTTCCCTATGTTCTAATGTCTCCTCATGCATAGAGAACAGGGATGATTTGGGTGATCGATATTTGGAATGGATTCTACAATACCTGTAAATCCAAACCTGTTTGCTCTATATAAATATTTGGAGAACATTATAAACCTAACAGGTTCTAAGATCTCTAGGAGATCCTGATTCAGTAAGTATATCAGGGGTGGGACTTGGAAACCCATACGTTTGAAAGCACATGTCCATTCCCTTTGGGTCTCTGATACCACCCTCCCATGTTGAAAACCCACCAGACAATGTTGCCTGGCTTAGGAAAAAACTTCTGTGTTTTGTACTGGAAATGAATTTTAGGAAAATAACATATACTTGCATAACTTGAATCTAAAAAAGCAAGATTACTTTTTTTTTTTAACAGAGCTAAATCTTAAAATTGAAGTTTGTAGTTTTAAATATCATTTATTCAGACATTGATTTAGTTTTCATTTATAAATCCTTCCTACCAAAAAAGCACAAGATACTTTACAAACATTAAGTGCAGGAGAAACATGAATCTTGACAAAAACACTGTCAAGAATATAAAATATTTTTTTGTAAGTGAAAAAGTATAATTCTGCCCTTCGAATTGAATTTCAAATGATATCTCCTACTCTAGTGACATATGTATCTCTTTGTTGCTTTCTTGATTATGAGCGTTTTATATGAACTTAGATATTCTATACCACAGGCAATCAAAATCTCTCTTTTCCATATATATCCTTCTTCTTTACCTTTAAATGAGAAGCCATACATTATTTCCATTATTTAAGTAGAGGAAAGGGAGTTGAAGTTGTATTCTACCATATTTTCCCAAGAAATTTTAATTTATCCCTTTTTTATTTTCTCCAGCTATACTGAAGTGGCTTTGGATTTTACAGTTCTGCCAATTTTTTATTTGTGTTCTGTCAAAATTGCCTGTAACACTGTGACTTTTTTGGACTTCAGATATGAAGTCTTGGTAAAGGATCTAACAATGGAATTTGTTCATTTTTACCTCTAGGGTTCCTTTCACTTCTTACAGTTTGTCTGTACAAATCTGTAGAAAAGTCACATCTAAACTTGAATCTTCACGAGTACCTCCTTCTCATCTTATTTCTGTTTGTATTTTTCTCTCTATCAAATTCACCTGCACTATGTTACATCTCCTAAAGTCCAGGATTCAGTTTAGGCTTCCTTTTAGAATGATGTCAGAAAGAAAGAATGTTATCTAAAGGTTTGTGGCTAAATTGTTTAACTTCCAGCGGGCATTTCTATTGTGCATTCACAGCCACACTATATTTGATATCTAGGACTTAATTTTAATGATAAGAATTCAGGCACTCAATTTTCTCTCTGTGTTCTTAGGGTCTCAGAATATTTAATATGAATTGAATAAAAATAAAAAATAGGCGTTGTTTATTATAGCCGTCTTTGCACCAAAGCATTTATAACTTGGAATTCCAGTGTGAGAAGCAGCATTGAGGAACCTAACATGTTTTTTAACCTTTAAAAAAAACAAAAAAATTGCTTGATCATTTCAGAAGGAAAAAAAGGCTATGAATCTAGTTTAGTGAATAAAATTCAATACATGTAAAACTTACTTTTATTTGGAGTTTTTTCAAGGTCTTTAACCAGTGCTCTTATTTCAAAACGCTTTATTAATCCATTTTTAAATGAAGAAACCACCATTTAATTCAATGCCATACAGCTATCTAGTAAAGTTTAGTTGGTGTTGATTCTGTAATTTTTTCATACAGAAGACTGTGTCATCTAGCAATTTTATTGCAAGATTGCCATCTTGAAATATTTGAATTGATGAAAAAGAATGAAAAGTTGAATTATGACTTCTTGATATGTAATATTATATAAACATTCTTATATGTTATATTATTAAACATTTATTCCATAATTAGCACTGTAAAAATATAAAAATGAAGAAAAATACTAGTTTCAGAACATGTTATTTATGTACTTAAGTATGTTGATAAATTATCTTTTATACAGAGACAAATAAGTTACTCAACAAATATAAATCTTTTCCCAGTATTTCTTAATTTTAGCTTATTGTAGGGACAGAATGTCTGGGAAAGAAATTTAAATTTGTCACACCACAAGAGAATCTAAAATACATTTGTGAGAGGAAAAGATGTATTTATTGATGTTATCACCATTTTCATTAAGAAATATGAAAGATACAAAATGCTAGCATTGGGATTATGAGAGATTTTATATTTGTTTTCCTAATTTTACAGTTTTTAAACTGTAAATATAGGGCTTCCTAGGTGGCTCAGTGGTAAAGAATCCACCTGCAATGCAGGAGATGCAAGTTCAATCCCTGGGTCAGAAGTACCCTTGAAGAAGGATGTGGCAGCCCACTCACCTATTCTTGCCTGGGAATTCCCCTGGACAGAGAGGAGCCCAGTGGACTACAGTTCATGGGATTGCCAAGGAATCAGATACAACTTAGCAACTAAACAATAACAACAAACTATAAATTTACTTTTTAAATAAAAAAAAAAATGTGTGAGTATGTGTGGAAACAGAAAAGAAGTCTATTGGTGATCTGCTTTCCTACTTGCCCCCACCTTGGTCAGTTTTTGCTGCTCTTCCTGGCTTATCGCCCTGCATACTCCATCTCCTCCTACCATTGCCTTGTAGACCATCTTTCTTCCACACACACATCTGACTGGCTTACTCCAGCCTATCCTTCACCAATCACTTAAATCTCACCTCCTGATCTTCTAATATCAGTGAATTAATTCTCCCCAGTAATATGAGCACATGTAGCTCTCTTATTGCTTAATGATGATAATGAAATAGAAACATTCTCCAAATTTTCTTTTGAAATGTTTTTTAAATGTCAACATTCTAGTGCCATATTTTCCTCTTGAGGCCCTCCTAGATATAATTTTGTCTTTGTTTTTCAAATATCTTAAAAAATTTTATTAATCTAATATCTCTATTATAGATTGAAATATATAATCTATACCTATATGTAAATATATACATACATACATATATATATATAATTGAGGCAAAGCAATTTTCCTAAATTCTTGCTAGGTAGTCTTACCTAAATTTGGAGTCCAAGGCTTACTGGGTTTTGGCAGAAAAAGTGCTTGCTAGTGATGGCAATTTAGCAATAAACTGAAATTTTCTCCTTGATGTAATAAAAATAATTGAAAAGGAATTGGAAAGGACTAGCTCATTCTATAATTCACTGTCTTTTAATGCTGTGCTTGGGTAGTATCTAATACTGCTTCTTCCAGTGAAAGCAGCCCGTATTTATACTAATCCTGCCCGCATTGCCTATGCACTTTTACATAGCAATGTGGAAGGGAGTCTCTCAGGACACATGGCTTATCAGTGTGCTGAGTCGGGTTACAGGCATCTCCTTTTACAGTTGATGAGTACCTTAATAACATGAGCTGTACCAAATAAGATGGCTATAAAGGTTATATATCCAGTGCCGTTTAATTAGAGGAACCTTTTAGCTAGGAAAGAACACTTAGCAGTAGCATGTGGTAATCAGATTCAGGTATTTGAAAACCTGCAACTTGAAATCATAAGGAGGGCTTATTTGACTTGATGATGGAAATCAGAGCTACCATCAGTTACTGGGAAGACGCCCAGAGGCAAATTATTGTTTGATACATGATTTATTAAATCCCAGAGCTGTTTTAAACTATTATTGAAGTATTGATGCCCCAGAAAATGGACAGTAGATGGTGAGGGATGCAAACTTTCCTTCCACTCTGCCAAACAGAGGAGGCAAATAATTTCACATTGTCACGCGAGTGTATGCTCCTCTGTTCTTTGTCTCGTCACAACAAAAATTTGGAGTGACGGACATTAAAGCCCCTTGGTGGGTCACAGCTCTCGGAGGACAGACCGTGTTATAGCTCTCAGGTCTTGAACGGACCATGTTATAGCTCTTAAATAAATCAGTGTTACAGCTCAGTGTTACAGCTCTATTTATTTAGATAATAGCAGGAAAATCCATCTTTGAGGCATGAGGGCACGTCGATCCAAAGACGCGAAGAGAAGATCGCCCCATCGCGTGGGGGAGAGAGAGGGAGAAGAGGGCTTTGGCTCCTCTTTTTATATGTTTCTCTGACCCTGGGCCTGTCTTATGTAAATTGGGCCAGCCAGGAGCGTTGTTTGTTTTACCTGAGGTTCTCACTCCGGTCCTCGGACCTTCCCTTGTTCTATTTTCGCGGGCTTTCCCTTCCAAGTCTTTTAGCCACCGCCATTTTGGACTCTTTTTCCCTATTCTAACTACCTAACAACATATATAAGGGCAGTCCCTGAATAGTGTATGGGGGAAGGGCCAGAGAGAGCCAGGGCTTTGTACCTAATTAGGAAACCATTGGGTTCCAGTTTGTTGCACGGCGTTCTCCATTCACCTGCTCCTTTCCTGGGATGATAGACATGCTGAGAGAGACCTTAGGTACATCCCAGTGGTCCCCTGAGTTATCTCCAAATGAAGATGAAAAGCAGAGGAGATCATAGAGCATTAAAGAAGCATTTAGTACCTTCCGAGTCTAGCAAACTTGGAATAAATCCCAAAAGAAGATAAAAGTTTGCCATAAGGAATACGGTAAAATGGAAGAGGCAGGAGCATACAGAATGATTTAAATACTAATAGAGAGATCATCACATAATTTTACCCTTGATGCCGGAGCCTGCCGGCAAACGAACCGGTCACGGGCGCAATTGCCGAAATACCTGAGAAAGAAAGACTCGGAAAGATGGGGTTGAGAGGGACGGAGTCAGCTCTCGAATGAAACCGACAACTTTATTGAGGAGTAACATGCTTATATATGCTAACAGGACTCGCTAAATTTAGATCAAGGACATGTATACGTGCAGAATCGCAGGCATTAATCTTCGCTCAGGAATTTTATCTCAACTCTTTATCAGAGCAAGGGAGTGGCGTCTTAGTATGATTACAATCAGTTAAAAGATTATCATGATTACAATCAATTAAAGATTATCTAAAGATTACCTAGACATAAACCATACACAGGAGCCTGACAATCTCGTCAGGAAAATGGGTAAAAGGTCGCTACAGCAATTTCCTTGAGGGAGGTGAGAAAGGCCAATCTGCACTTTAATAAATCAGGGGTGGCGGGACAGAGAGGGACCTCTTGATCTCTCTCAGGGCCAAGAAGGAGCCTGAGCAGTCAGGCTGGCTCCCCGCACCTTGAAGGAAAATACTTAGTTTTACTTGATGGAAGCCAGTGACTGGTACCCAGTAGGTTCTGTATAGGAAAGTTGTGTAGATTGTTCAGCCAGCATCATTCCATACACAAATGTGATCTTAGGAATTGACAGCCCTGTTGATTTTTTTTTTTTTAATCTGTAGAAACTAAAGCATCCTAACAAGGTGCCATCATAGCAGGAGGAAGTGGGACACTTCCAAAGGGCAAACACTCTACACTTTTCCTGCCATCTCTGTTCCTCACTCCAATCCAACTTAGCAACAAATGGCTCAGTTGCTTTTTTATTATTTTTCTTTTCTATCCTCTCTCCCCTCTCCTCCCAGTAGCTGTTCTAAAGATTCCTTTCTGATGAAAATGTACAAGAATTGGACTTTGATAGGCCAGTGGCAGGTCTCTTTCCCCAAAGGAAGAGCTGCTTTCCTAGAAATCTGAGCAGGCTAACCCTCACCTGTGTACCTGGATGTCCCTGTCTTTAGGCTTAGAGCGCCTGGAGCCCTTTATAAGTGAGCAGTAGAGAGGGAGCCAACTGCAACACAGCTCCTTCTACACTTTCTCTCCTCCCACTTCTTCAGACATGCTCCTCTGATTAGTGAGAATGTTGGGTCAGAGGTAGAGAGAGGAAGACAAGAGACAAAGCAAGTGGGAGAAAAGGGTGGGAGGCAACACGAGAGGTCAGAGCTGTGGAGCATCCTTGCTTCCATAAGGATGAGAGGGAGCCCGAGGAGGAGCATCTTGGTTTTGCAGTCAGAGTGATAAAATGTTCATCTGAGCCATATGGTGGACATCAAAGCTTTTACTGATATTTTTGTCAAGAGATGGACTTCATGGATCTGACATCCTGGATTGCCTGTTCAAGTGCTCTTTGAGGTTGAGGCCAGGCTGCATTAGTTCCCTAAGGAGCAGCTCTGAATTACTTTCCCTCCTTCCTAGCTGTGCTTCCTGCTTTCAAAAACTAGAAGAAGCACCACTGGTGTCCACAGGAAGAGAGGCTTTTAGGAAAAGAAAGAGTAAAACCAGCTTGATTGCATATTTGGAGTTATGAACCTTTTACTTGATAAGGGTTACTTCATAAATTATTTTCCTATTCTTGACTCTTTTTGGTTACTGAATGTTGGAAAAATTCTAGGTTAAAATTAAGAATAACAGTTATTGAGCATCTTTGTTTTGGGTCACACACTTGATGGAATGTCTCTGTCTCTGATAACTTACTGCATCCTCATCACAACTCTTTGCATTTAACACTATTATTCCAGTTTTACAGAAGTGGATACTGAGGCACATAGGTAGACTGAATGAGCTGTCCAACACAGGTAGTAAGAGATATACCTGAGGTACATGAACCAAAGTAATCTAACTGCAGACCCTACATTATTAACACTCTTGTCTCTCAAGTTATCTAGAGAAAATTTCTGCATTGGATAAGAGTTTGAACCAGCTAAATAAAGCAGAGTCTATTAAACATGACCACATATTCTACTAGTAAAGTGCTCAGTTGCTAAGTCATGTCTGACTCTTTGAGACCCCATGGACTGTAGCCCTCCAGGCTCCTCTGTCCATGGAATTTTCTAGGCAAAAATACTGGAGTGGATTGCCATTTCCTTCTCCAGGTGATCTTCCCGACCCAGGGATGGAATCTGAGTCTCCTGCATTGTCAGGCAGATTCTTTACCACTGTACCACCTCTACTATATCATGTCAAAGAGTTCCTCTGGAATAATAATAATAAAATTTCTGCTAGAAAGAAGAAGATATCGCCCAATAGATTACATCAGTCAGAGACTGGACCTTAAGTGGGGTGAGGAGCACAGGATAAGAAACAGGGAGCCAAAAATGTGCAGATCATAAGATGCAGCTTCCAAAATAAGAAAGTCATAATTCAACACATAAGCCTCTGGGAACAGCAGGAGACTAAAAAGAACATAAGTGGTAAGAACTACAGGCTGGAAAGGTGTTGGTTGTCCCAGGAATTCAAGCTTGATCTTCCAATTTTGCCCTAAGGCTGATTCTGCTCTTGCTCTTCCAAATAACAACTCAGTTCACTTTTTTCATATCTTGATTTAAATCTTAAACAAAGAGCCTTTATCTAACCTGTTAAGCAAACACAAAAGAGCAGCATTTTGAATTGTAGGTGAACGAAGATTTAGTGCAGCTTCTGGTTTTTTCAAAAATGAAAACGCACCTCCTGTATCACTCTTCTGATACTCAAAAAATTAGAGACATCAAAAATAAGAGGATAGTAGCAGAGTTTATTAGTCCCTCAAAGTCCATCCCCTTCTCTTGCTCCAGACCCAAATTGCTGAGTCAGAGGAATGCCTTCTGTGCCACAGGGCAACGCATGAGCATTGTTTGAAATGCCTGTGACCTTCCCTATGACCTAACCCTCTGACCAAATTCCTTAATCATGAATTGAATTCTCCTACTTCACTAGCATCATCTTGCCTAGAGAAAATGAATGTGTCAGACACGATGTACTTATGATTCCCTAAAAATAAATGCAGAAATTAAAATCCCTGGAGATTTCAGTTCTGGTGTGGCAGAGATTCAGAAGCCAGATGCTCTGTAGGATCTTTGAAACAGACAAATTAAACACCAACACTCGTCCTCTGAGGACTGATAATGCAACCAGTATGTGTTTTATTGGCACTTTTTTCCCAACCTGGATTTTCACAGCAGGACTAGATTACCTCTTCCTGTGTGTTCTCCCTAATTCAGTGGCTCTTTTTTGTAGATGTTTGCTTAAAATAGTTGTAGGCGCTTCCTTTTTTTAATAGCTTAAGAGTGAGACCCTTGTTGAGTCTCCCTTGTTGGTCTCCCTTGTTGAGATCAAATCAACAGATTATTATTTTAGGAACTCCCTTATTCTATAGAGTATCATGCATTTCCTAGTATGCCCTGGGAACCCAGAGTAGTGAATAGGCTGTGGAATATATGGGAGGTTTTTTTTTTCTTTCTTTCTCCAATGTGTCTATTTGAAAGAAAGGTGAAATAGACGACAAGAGCATATATTATTGTGTATATTTCTAACAGAAAAATAAAGTATAAAGAAAAATATGCTTCTTGGACTGAGCTATGTTAAGAATCAGCATATCTATTTTCTAGTAAGTAGATCATTTCTTGTGTTCAATGTTAAACAACAACTTCTGATTCTAAAGCCCAGGTCAGCTCCTCCATTTTTGTGAAGAAAAACCACATCAACCCCTAGAATAAGATTTCCAAACCCAGCAAAGTCAAACATTTTATCTCCATGGAAACCAAAAATGAAACAATAACTTTAATGTGAGTGCAGCGTCACAGTTAGAACAGCAGCACTTTCTCTGACTGAGATAAATGATCACACTGAGTATTCAGAAACGAATAGGAAGGATAAATGGAGGGGTGCAGGTGGGATATGTTAAAAAGGAAATCTTCTATAGTAATTTTAAAACACAAAATATTAGTATATTGACTTTCCTGTTTGTAACACTGACTGTTTGACCGTTGGGAGATTTGCTTGAATTTCTAATCATCATTTTCTTCATCTATAAAATGAGAATAACTTACTGCTGCTTCTTAAGTAATTATATATGTAACAGGAATAATGAGCTTTTATAAGTTAACTCAGTTCTCACTATTATACTTATGTGAGCACATACTATATGGTGCTTTTTATACCCTGGAACTGTTGTAAATACTTTGCATACATTTATGAACATATTTTCCTTAAAACAATCATGAGGTAGATGCAACCATTGCCCTACTTTATAAGTGAGGAAACTGAAGCAAAAAGCGAATGATATAATGCATGTTTGGTAAATTCCAAGTATTTATTCATGTGTAAATAGGTATATAATTGTATCATCCCAAGAGATTAATTAGCCACTTTCTGTTTAATGGGAATAATTCCTTTCTTTCTATTCTAATTTGGAAGACAGATTTTAGCTAAAGTGATATTTATTACATGATATAATCATTTCTATGAGAGATATATAAAGAAAAGAAAGTGAAGTCACTTAGTCATGTCGACTCTTTACAACCCTGTGGACTGTAGCCCACCAGGCTCCTCCATCCATAGAATTTTCCAGACAAGAGTACTGGAGTGGATTGCCATTTCCTTCTCCAGGGAATCTTCCTGACCCAGGGATCGAACGCAGGTCTCCCTCATCGCAGGCAGACGCTTTACCATCTGAGCCACCAGGGAAGGACCATGAGAGATATAATTTGTTTTATATTTTAATGTTATAGTCAACATGCATGGGTACTTAAGTTTCTTCAGTTGTGTCCAATTCTTTGTGACCCTATAGAATATAGCCCGCTAAGATCTGCTGTCCATGGGAATTCTCCAAGCAATAATACTAGAGTGGATTGCCATGCCCTCCTGCAGGGGCTCTTCCTGACCCAGGGATTGAACCCATGTCTCTTGTGTCTCCCACATTGGCAGGTGGGTTCTTTACCACTAGTGCCACCTGGGAAGCCCTGTTATAATCTATGCATAATAATAACATTGACATTTGAGGGCATACTTAAGTATCAGATAATGATAATATAATTAAATTTCAACTGTTGTTAAAGAGCTCTTACAAGTTACCAGAATTAATTCTAATCTGTCCTAAAAAGTAGAAGCTTATGTTTGTTCTATACCCAATGAACACTTAATAGCAGTACTTCACTAGTTTCTGTTTTTGGCCATTGACCCTGAAGTGTTGTGGGATTTGAAGTTCAATATTTCTCATCTACATTGCCCTTGTCATATGGTGGTCACAGTTCTAACACTTGTTTTTATTATTATTTGAGCAAATGCAGCGTGGCCTGGAGAAGGCAATGGCAACCCACTCCAGTGTTCTTGCCTGGGAAGTCCCATGGACAGAGGAGCCTGGTGGGCTTCTGTCTATGGGGTCGCACAGAGTCAGACACGACTGAAGCGACTTAGCAGCAGCAGCAGTGTGGTCATATAAAGTTGGACATAACAGGTGCACTTTCAATACTATGGAAATGTGTGAGCAATTTAATCAGTATAATTTGTGGGGATGTTTTTATCTTAGCAAATGTTGCAACACTAGGTAATTATGTACTTTCATGCCTTCACATCATTTAATACTGGAAAATGGAACTGTCAAGTTATCCCCATCTATAGTCCTAGAACCTGATATGAGACGCATGTAACTCTTTACTTTGCAGGCTATGCTATCATCTATCCACTTTATGCATCAAGTCAGAACAAAATTACTAGTAGTACTGTAATATTATTTTCCTTGCTTTCATGTAGAAAGTGAAAACTGTATGTACTGATAACACTTGATTTACTGTGAACATTTTTCCTTCATTAAGATAAAAGGAATTTGAAAACAATTTGTTTCAGCAATCTTTTATTTTCACTCCTCGTTCAGTTATCAGAACAAAACTGCAGAAGGCTTTTATAAAAGGAGTATGACATGGTGTTGCCTGAAATTTCATGTTGAGCATGGCATATGAACACACAGCTGTTTGTAGTGTCAGAATGATGACATGTTTTATTTGTCTAAGAGCAAGAAGGGCAAGCACCCTGACTGATATGCTGCCTGTTTATTGCATGGAAAACTTTCCAACTTCTGTGCTGGTGGACCAGTGACCATGACTGAGGAAACCTAAGACATTAGAAAGATGGGAACAATGAAAAGGATGCTGGATGGGAGGTAAAACTGAGAAATCAGAGATGACATGTTAAATGGTTTAGTCAGGGCAAGTGGAAAAAGAGGTTCTCCAGGTCTTTGTACTTGCTCTAATTGCAGTTCTAATAAAGCGCCAGTGTATAAACATGAGCCAGTCATACAATTCACATAACAGAATGAAGAGAGGAATAAAAGGGGAAAATGTGAAATTTACCACTCAAGAGTTCATTTCTAGTGACTTCAATAGTGTCTCTATTGACTATACCTAAAGTCAGGATATATAAGACCCAGTGATGTATATCCTCATTTTGGAAGTCATGATTGTGAGAAAGCGTTTTGTAACTATTGTGCCCAACCAATGTGTGTGTGTGGAAAATACCCGGGAAGATAGAGCCTGCCACCGAGATAATGTCGGTGATATAAGAAATGTTAATATCAGACTAGAGCCTGATGTAGTTTCATTGTTTATTTTTGCTTTTGTTTCCCTTGCCTAAGGAGACATTAAAAAAATTGCTATTAATAAAACCAGTGTCAAAGAATGTACTGCCTATGTTTGCTTTTAGAATTTTTATAAGTTTTGGTCTTACATTTATACCTTTAATCCATTTTGAATTTATTTTTGTGTATGGTGTGTGAAAGTAGTCCAGTTTAATTCTTTTTCAATTCCCAGAACCATTTATTGAAAAAGCCTTTTCCCCACTGTATAGTCTTGGCTTCTGGTTCAAAGATTGACTCCCCATTTAAGTGTATACTCATCTCTGGGCTTTGTATTCTATTCCATTGATCTATGTGTCTGCTTTTGAGACAGTATAAATGGTTTTGATTACTATAGCTTTGTAGTATAGTTAGAAATCAGAGTGTGTGATACCTCTAACTTTGTTCTTCTTTCTTAAGATTGTTTTAACTATTTTGAGTGTTTTGTTTTCCATACAAATTTTAGAATTCTGGTAGTTTTAGTTCTAGTTCTGAAAAATGTCATTGGTATTTTGATAGTTGTGTGCTCAGTCACTTGAGTCATATCTGACTCTTTGTGACCCTTGTGGGTCGTAGCCTGCCAAACTCCTCTGTCCATGGGGTTCTCTAGGCAAGAATACTGGAGTGGGTTGCTATGCCTGCCTCCAGTGGATCTTCCTGACCCAGGGATCGGACTTGTATCTCTTCTGTCTTCTGAATTGCCAGCAGATTCTTTACACACTGAGACACCTGGCATTCAATTCATACATTACCTTGGGAACTATACTCATACCAATAATACTAATTCTTCCAAACCATTAGCACAGTATAACTTTCCATCTATTTGTGTTGTCTTCAATTACTTTCATCGGTGTTTTATAATTTTTCAAGTGCATATCTTTTACCTTCTTACTTAGATTTATTCATTTTTTATGTGATTTGCAAATGGTATTGTTTTCTTAATTTCTCTTTCTGATAATTTGGTGTTACTATATATAGATACAATTGATTTCTATATACTAATTTTGTTTCCTGCAACTTTGTGTAATTCATTGATGGGTTCTAGTAGTTTTTGGTGGTATCATTAAGGTTGTCTGTGTTTACTGTCATGTCATCTGCATATAGTGACAGTTTTACTTCTTTCTTTCCATTTCAGATTTATTTATTTCTTGTCTGATTGCAGTGGCTATGATTTTCCATTTTTATATCTTTAGTTGTAGAACATCTTCTCTACTAGTTTTCAGATCTTTCTTATTAATAGTTGCTCTGTAAATAGTTGTAATTTTGGTGTGCTCATGGCAGGAGATGACCTCAAGGTCTTCCTACTTCATCATCTTAGGCACTGTCCCTATATATATATTTTTAAAGAACTGTACATGAACAGTGCACAATAATAATTAACATGGTCTCAGAGGGGAGAAATGATATTTTAGAGTTCTAGTAGTAGAGCAGAGAGAAATTAATATTCTTTTGAGGAGCTTATGAACTTTAAGATCATTTTCCCTATATGGAGAATTGAAAAATAGACATATAGAGATGAAACGATTTGTAAAAATCATCTAGCGAGTTAGACAAAAAAAAAAAAAAAAAATCAACCTACAATGTTTAGAATTCTACATTCAGCATAAAATATGCTGGACTACACCATTATTCCACAATGGGAAATAAGAATTTCTTTAAGCAATTCAGTGTGATTGGTATTCATTGTCAGAAATCAAAACCTTGGACAAATCAAATGATCTATCAGAGACCTGGCCAAAATCTTTTAACAATAGGCTCTAGGGGTATAGGTGATGCCAAATGTGTTCAAGAAGAGTTAAAACTAATCAGAAATTTAGTTAAAAAGTTGATCATTTCCAAGCATTAGAGTGTTAGAGGGGCACCAAAGTGAGCCATGCTCTGCTTAGATCCATATACAAATTCAAAGCTTACTTTCATCTTCATTTCCATTAGCTTTTTGAAAGTATTCTAGATAAGACCCATGTTCACTATGATTGCAGGCTCCATGTAATAATGGAGATTAGACATTTGGGCTTCCCAGGTGATGCTAGTAGTAAAGAACCTGCCTGCCAATGCAAGAGACGTAAGAGACGCGAGTTCAATCCCTGCATTGGGAAGATCCCCTGGAGAAGGGCATGGCAACAACCTCCAATATTATTGCCTGGAGAATCCCATGGACAGAGGAGCCTGGTAGGCTACAGTCCATGGGGTCCCAAAGAGTTGGACTTGACTGAAGTGACTTAGCACACACAGCACAGACATTTGGTTACATGTTAGGTGTTTTTTGTTTGTTTAAACTGTTATTGCTTTGGAAATACCCATTACATTCGGGTTGTAATTTGACTGTTGCTTATTAATCTAGAATTATAATAAATAACTGAAGTTTTATCTTCATGTACTTAGCAGATTTCTTTCTTACTTTCTGACAGTCTTTCCACACTATAGATAACACTGCTAAGGACCAAACATAATCCCCACCCACCTCATGTACTGGGAATATAACAGGGGTTCAGTAAGTGACATAGGGGAATCATTCAAATGGGGATTGACTCCCAGTTCCCTTTGTGTGTCAGCGCACATTCTGTATCTAAGTTTAACCTTGTTGAACCCTGATTTTCTAATCTGTATATCAGAGAAAATGAGAGCACTTTTGTAGAATTACTCAAGCAGTTCTAAGAGAAAATGTATACAAGCTCTTTTTGCAGTACATAGAACTTAACAAGTGCTAAATAAACGCTAGTAATTGAAATCCCAACAAGCAGAATAGCTGTTTTAGGTAACCAGAAACAGTAGAAACTTGGGTCAGGAATGGGTATTAGTTTACTAGGGATACCATAACAAAATTCCAAAGACTGGGTGGCTTAAACAACAGAAATTTTATTTTCTCACCATTCTGGAGGCTAGAAGTCCAAGATCAAGATGTTGGCAGGATTGCTTTCTCCTGCGTCCTCTCTCCTTGGCTTGAAAATAACAGTCTTCTCATTGTGTCTTCACATGGCCTCTTCTCTATGTACATACACCCTGTTGGTTTTTTTTTCCTCTTCTATAAGGACAGTAGTCAAAATAGATTATGGCTCCATCATTATAAACTCATTTAACTTTAATTACCTCTTTAAATGCCTTATCTCCAAATATAGTTACATTGAGTGTTTGAGCTTTGATATATGGAATTTGGGAGGAGTCAACTGAATCTAATGTGAGATGCTACTGTTAAAATAAAGTTTTGATATTTGAAAGTGGAATAGAGAGCTTTGAGAGAAGAGTTCACTGGTTTCTTATAGCATTCTTGGCATTTATACTTTGGGAATTTTGTGAAAGAAATTATCTCAATTTTACATTGAAAAATACTTAGGTGTCAGAATATTATGTGGTTCAAAACGAGGTACCATTACACGCTAGTCAGGATGGCTGCTATCCAAAAGTCTACAAGCAATAAATGCTGGAGAGGGTGTGGAGAAAAGGGAACCCTCTTACACTGTTGGTGGGAATGCAAACTAGTACAGCCACTATGGAGAACAGTGTGGAGATTCCTTAAAAAACTGGAAACAGAACTGCCATATGACTCAGCAATCCCACTCCTGAGCATACACACCGAGGAAACTAGATCTGAAAGAGACACGTGCACCCCATTGTTCATCGCAGAACTGTTTATAATAGCCAGGACATGGAAGCAACCTAGATGCCCATCAGCAGACGAATGGATAAGAAAGCTGTGGTACATATACACCATGGAATATTACTCAGCCATTACAAAGAATTCATTTGAATCAGTTCTAATGAGATGGATGAAACTGGAGTCCAGTATACAGAGTGAAGTAAGCCAGAAAGATAAAGACCAGTACAGTATACTAACACATATATATGGAATTTAAAAAGATGGTAACGATAACCCTATATGCAAAACAGAAAAAGAGACACAGATATACAGAACAGACTTTTGAACTCTGTGGGAGAAGGCGAGGGTGGGATGTTCTGAGAGAACAGCATTGAAACAAGTATACTATCAAGGGTGAAACAGGTCACCAGCCCAGGTTGGATGCATGAGACAAGTGCTCAGGGCTGGTGCACTGGGAAGACCCAGAGGGATTGGATAGAGAGGGAGGCGGGAATGGGGATCGGGATGGGGAACACATGTAAATCCATGGCTGATTCATGTCAATGTATGGCAAAAACCACTACAATATTGTAAAGTAATTAGCCTCCAACTAATAAAAATAAATGAAAAAAAGGAATATTATGTGGTTCAAGTCTATTGGATGGAAACGGAATAAAATTCTAATGAAGAGGTTCTCACATGTTGAGTGTAAGAGCCTGAGTCACAGCTGAGTAGGCCATGTAGAAGGCAGAATCTTGGCTCCCGTCTAGAGAATCTGGTTTTTGAGTCTGGTTTTGGTCTGTATTTGTTTCTTATTGCCACTGTGAAAATTTACCAACAATGTAGTTACTTGAAATGACAGAAAATTATGATCTTACAGTTCTTGAGGTCAGAAATATAAAGTGGATCATATGGGCTAAAATAGAGATGTTAGAATTGTTATTGCTTCTGGAGACTCCAAGAGAGAATTCATTCCCTTGCCTTTTCCAAATACTAGCAGCCACCTACATTCCTTGCATCTTCATCCCTTCCTCCTTCTTCAGAACTCATCACTCCAACCTCTGCTTTCATCATCACTTTTCATATTGTCTCTTTCTTATAAAGCCCTCTGATTACATTGGGCATACCATATAATCTAGGGTAATCTTCCCACATTGATATCTTTAATTTAATTGTAACTGCATATAATCCAGGGTAATCTTCCCACATTGGTATCTTTAATTGTAACTGCAATGTCCCTTCTGTCATGTCAGGTTATATATTCACAGGTTCTTGCAATTAGGATACAGGTATATTTGGGGGATCATTATTCTGTCTACCACAGGATCTAAAATCTGTATATAATGTAAGAAACATACTTGATTTTACTACTGGTGGACACCTAGCAGGGCAGTGGGAGGCATCACAGATTCATCATGTCTACTGAGGAGCTGATGTGGCCCAAGGCAAGGCGGGTGTTTGATCTCTGATCTTCTCTACCTCTTCCCTATTCAGTTTACTACTCTCACTTGTGTATATATAGTGTAAAGGCAACAGAGCATGCCTTGTGCAGGGCACAAAGACTAAACTTTTCCTTTTAACTCAGTTATTTTCATCATAAGCTTTAGTGTAAAATAAGTAAAATAAATAGCATCATGTAACAGAATGTGACCAGAGCTCTTAGAATTATTCATAAAACTACTTTTAAAAATCCATGGAGTAAGAGCTCAGTCTATTTAAGGGTATCCCAGAGGAGGTAATATTTGCCATCAGTATGTCTGAACAGGTGGCAGGATTTATTTAGAAGAGATTCTTCCCTAGGCTAAATGAGTGCATTGACTAAAGACTGAAAAGAGCAAACATGGGGTTATTCAGCAAGTGATGAGAGGTGCGGTTAGGCTGAGCATATGGTAGACAAGGTGCTGGTCCTTCAGCATTCACTGCAGGTTACTTGCCTTCCTTAAATGCCTTGGCTCTCCTTCACCACAAACATAAAATGCTAGCGAATGGGCACATGAAAGTGGGTAGCTTTTCTAATTGCTGTTGGTTCGTCATGAAGAGTATCTGCCTTAGAACCTAGGTTTCTTGACCAGAAGTATATGGTCACCTGACTGTAGTTTTTACCTTGTACAAAAGGTGAAGAGACATGGAAAAGAAGATAAATATGAAACATTTGGAAATACATTGCTATCATTATATACCTCTAGTAAATTTAAATGTGAAGAATAAGACCACATGCAAAACCATAATTGAGAGTAGGAGGGGGAAGGAAAGGAAAAAGATGAGGGCAGGAAGGTAGTAACAGACAGGAAAAGCAAAGGAGGGCTCTGGAGCCTACATCACCATTAAAAGTGCTCTTCCTCCATCCCATAAACACAGTAATCTTTAACTTACATGTGTTCTAAATGTCTGATTTTGGTATTACGCATGAGTTTATATTGGTTGTGCATATCCAGTGGCTACATGTCTATGAGATCCTCTTTTGTTTGTGAAGATTACAAGAAGCGTAGAAAAATCCATTTGTAACCCACCTTCTGTGACGTTATAAGCAATCAGATAATTGGTATGTATTTCAAAATGATATTGGGATATCTCTCCAAAGAGTAGGTCCATTTTCCTGATACTGTTTTCTTTCTACAATTATTGCTGTCTCATTCAACCCTACCTAGAGTGATGATGACAACCCTTTTTTTGTTCCTTTCAGCTATGTTGCACATAAATCACATTTGTAGTCTCAGCTGTCTGATGCCATGGTGATGATGAGCATTTAGATATTTTATCTAAATATGAAGTTTTTCAAAATTTTATTTTAAGAAAATTATGTAACTCTTTGTGATCCATTCATACTGCACTGCTGCCCCCATTATCATTCCCAAAATATTTATGCTGTGTCTTTTAGTTTTCCATTAGCAAGTCCTATGTAATTCAACTCTCTTTTTATTACATAAACAGGGCATTAGAGCTATTTTCTGAGAATCAGCCAGTGTCAAATCCTTCTATTGAAAATGTCTACTATTTTATGCTTTTAGCAACATTTTGTTTACAAACATTTCTTCATACTTGGCATCTAATTATAATCAGCTTCCCTAATACTCTCTACTTGTTTACTTGATTTAAATCTCAATATTGATGATTGCAAAGCTCTTTGAAACAATAGAAACATAGAACTAATTGGTTATTTTCAATTTTGTTGCCATAATTGGATTTTATAATAATTTGGAAAGTGTAGAAAGTTTGTTTTTTCCTTAAGTATGTACAATTTAGAAGGTGAGTGAGAAATTGCACATATATAATTGCCAATGGAGTTGATGGATTGTGAGGTTTGCAACTGACACAAATTTTGCTAACTTCCTAAAAGAAATCTAAGTTAAAATGGGAAAAACTAGCAAGTACAACCCACAATGTCTTTAAGTTCCTAGATAGAGTTAAAGCAAATTTAGGAGCCAATAGTGTTTCATTATAAAAGTAGAAAATTGACTCATTATTACTAGAAAGGGTTTAATGAGAAATAGAATAGATGAACAAAATCTCAGAAGCCTGTAAAAGGTTTTTTTTCCCCTTTTTATTTTGATTATTGTATCAACTAATGGCAGAGAAGTACACTGTAATTACAGTTTGCCTCCTGTATTTTAATTCATGATAAAGTAGGTGCCTATAGGAACTCTAAAAAGATAGGTTTTTCACTTTTAATGTATTTGCATAGCATATCTGCTTTGTCAGTTAGTTTCAGATTTCCAAATGTAAAAATAACAGAAATAATCATTTGTTTTCCTCATATTAACTTCTTTTGTCAGATGTGAAAATACTTTTTTTGCAGTGAGAACTTACAGTTGAAATTTTAATTTAAGAAATTGAGATTTTGACTTCAGTTCAGTTCAGTTCAGTCGCTCAGTCGTGTCTAACTCTTCATGACCCCATGGACCACAGCACACCATGCCTCCCTGTCCATCACCAACTTCCGGAGTTTACTCAGACTCGTGTCCATTGAGTCCGTGATGCCATCCAACCATCTCATCCTCTGTCGTCCCCTTCTCCTCCTGCCTTCAATCTTTCCTAGCATTAGGGTCTTTTCAAATGACTCAACTCTTCACATCAGGTGACTTAACATTATGATTATCCTATACGTTCCAGATAAACCATGTACTGCTTTGTCTTAGGCTAGTAAGAAAAAACAATGAACATTTAAAGATATATGAATTATACAGTTGATACAATGGAAGATCTCATGAAATTAAGAATAAAAGTGTCCAAGTTATTAAGAAAGCAGAGGCAGACAATTTAGTTGTATAGGATCTCTGGTGGAACAGACATGGGGATCTGCCCGTAGCAATGGTTTAGGTCTTCACTTTGGGCAGATATGAGTATTTGCCATCTTGAAAATGTTTAGCACTAATTATAGTAGTAATTCCATGATTGAAACAAAAATGACTTGCTTTTTCATCTTTTTATTTGGGGATACAATGAATCTTGGTGGAATGTTAGTTGAAATGAGTTAAATGTAAAAAAAAATGATATTGATCATGACAGTGTTTCATAGAACATATCAATACAGACTATATAAATACATCTTCCTATTATAAAAGCCAGTGCAACTGATATAGCTTCAGCAACAGGTTGCCATTTATCATGTTAAATTAATATTCTTGAATATTATTAGATTGTAAAACTTTATTTGTATTTAACTTGTATCTTTTTGTGGATTGTAGTCATAAATGTTGTATAAAAGCTAGAAGGAAAAGGAATTAATATCTGGTTTTATATTTTCATATATTTAAGTAGTATTACAATAAATCTAACATATTAGCACTAGATACTTGCAGTCATTTTCCTGGTTGAAAGGATCTGGCTATTACTCAAATTTGAAAAACTCTGGCATAGACATATTAATAGATATGAACAAAATTTTAACTAGATTTTCATCAAAGTTAAATATTTAATTTAAATTCAGAAGAGTTAAAAATTCAGTAAGTCCTCCACATATGTCATCAGGTAATGCCAATTGAAACCATGGATACAACTTGATGCCTATTAGATTGTCCAGTGTTTGAGCCCTGACATCAAATGCTGGTGAGGATGTGGAGCAGAAGAAAGCCTCATACATTGCTGGTTGGAATGTAAAATAGTGCATACTCTAATCATATGATCCAGCAGTTGTACTCCTTGGTAGTTACCCAAAGGAATTAAAAACTGATGTCCCCACAAAAGCTTGCACACAGATGTTTATAGCAGTTTTATTCATAATAGCCAAAATTTGGAGGCAACCAAGATGTGCTTCAGTATGTAAATGGATAAATAAACTGAGGCACATTCAGAAAGTGGAATTACTCACCACTAGCAAAAAATCAGCTATCAAGACATGGAAATATATGAAGGAATCTTAAATGCATATGGTTAAGTGAAGGCTCCATACCATGTGATTCTAACTACATAACAGTCTGGAAAAGGCCAGACTATGGAGACTGTAAATAGATCAGTGGTTTACAGGCATCATGTAGAGAGAGACAGATAGACAGAGCATAGAGGATTTTTAGCATAGTAAAAGTGCTCTCTGTGATTCTATGCTGATGCATATATGTCATTATACATTTGTCCAGCTCATAGCATGTACAATACTAAGAGTGAATCCTAAAATAAACTATGAACTTTGGGTGACTATGGTATGTCATTATAGGTTTCATCTTTAATTTAAAAAAAAGTTACTATTATAATATTGTAATGGAGGAGGCAGTGCATGTGTGTGGACAGGATATATGGGAAATCTCCATACCTTCCTATCAAATCTGTTTTAAACCTACAATTCTTCTTAAAAAAATAGTCTTAAAAATCAAATAATGCTAAAACAAGGAACCTACTGTAATTCTGTTGTTATTGAAGCAGTTTTTCATCAATCCGGGTTTTATAAATTTTATGAAGGAGAAACAATAAGGTGTGGTGGAGATAATACAAGATTTAGCTGGAAAACTCAGGTTCAAATCCAGGCTCTGACATTTCTTAGCTTCGTGGTGGTTTAATGATTAAGTTGTGTCCGACTCTTGTGACCCCATGGACTGTAGCATGCCAGGCTCCTCTGTCCATTGGGATTCTCCAGGCAAGAATACTGGAATGGGTTGCTGTTTCCTTCTCCAGGGGATCTTCCTGACCCAGGAATCGAATCCGAGTCTCCTGTGTTACAGACAGATTCTTTACCAACTACGAGGGAAACTTGACTAAGTCTCAATATGATCATTTGTAAAATGCAGATAAAAACATTTACGTTTCTTATGGGAAATGTTATCAAGTGATATCATGTGAAATATAAATATTAAAGTATTCAATAAAGATGAAGCATTCTCCAAATATATATTAGTATTTATCATATCCTCTGAATCTGTCAAAGATGAAGATTTGTGCGGATTTATTCACATTTTCCTATCCCCTTCTTTTTGAGGGTACTTCTAAGTGTTTACTCAGTACAGATGAAACTCACTCATATTAGTTCATACTTCAAATTATTCTTTAGTCTCAGCACTCACAAACCACATGAGTCATTCAGCCTGGAACAGAGAAATTGTGGGAGGAGGAATATCGGTAGCAGTGATGAAGGAACCAGAAGACACTGGGTTGTGCTTTTTGGAAATCCTCCAACCTTAACTTCCTTCCAAGCTATCTTCTCCCTCCTGTACTGGCTAAGTTCCTTCTCTCACATCATCTTTCCTAGATCTTTAATTAATCAAAGTTGTTACCTTGTGGAGAAGGAAATGACAACCCACTCCAGTATTCTTGCCTGGTGAATCCTGGGGGCAGAGGAGCCTGGAGGGCTGCTGTCCATAGGGTTACACAGAGTCGGACATGACTGAAGCGACTTAGCATGCATGCATACATGTTACCTTGCATTGTAACTAGCTTAGTACCTATTCCACGATCCTCATCACTATACTTTCTAAAAGCATATCTGAAATGAATGAATATATGGAATGAATTAATGAACAAAACATTTCAGAACTAGTGCTATGGAATCCAAATGATATCCAGGTCACCTTATAGGTTGGATAGGTTAGTTAACTTCTGTGACCATCTCTTTCCTTTACATTTTGGTGTTATTTTGAAAATACCATAGCACTTGGCACAGTTTCTAGCACATCATGAATAAAAATTGTGGGTAAATATTAGTCAATAATACGTATAAGTAGTAACATTTAAAAATTTTATGTTCATTAAATCATTTAATTCTCACCACAACCCAGTGAAGTAGGTAATGTTATTGATCTCATGAGGAAACTGATGTGAAGTGAGGTGAAGTGGCTTGATGAAAATGATGTAGCATATTAGCAATGAGACCAAGAGGTCTGAACCCAAAGGCTGCACTCCACTGAACTGCTTTTGATGTATCATTCAGATTATTACTACAAACCCACCTGCCTGGGTCACTGCTAACCCCTCAAATGATAATGTACAAATTACAAAAAGTTTTTTTTCTTAAGGACACTTGACTCTCAATATTGCAAAACTTTCAGAATAATATATATATACAAAAATGTGATATCTGTGATGTAAATGGAAACTTCTTGGCTTTGGCATCCATGCACTAATAATCACTTGCAGCAGCTCTGTACCTCCAAAAGAGAGTGTTGAATGAAAAATACTAGTTCAAGTTTCTTAAGAAATATTCTTATTAGGAATACTCACCAGGAAAAAGAAAAATAATTAATAACCCTCAAATGCCGGTTGAAAGTATTTATTTAACCTAAAAATCTCCATAAGTACATAACTCTGAGACTAATTCTAAGATGAGTACCAATGTTAAATTGCATGATTCTGGCAGATATTTGTCAGTTAATTTGGCAGTGAAAGTAGTCCAGTGCAGATTTACAAGAAATGTGCACCATTTCATTGCTGACGCTTAGCATTTATGAAAAGATTTTCATTTCACACTTTTTATTTTTTCATTCTGAAGCTTCCGTTTTTATTATAACCAAGTTCGCATTGCCACTGCTTTCTGAGTTTTTCATTCAGTGTTAGGTAATATCATGGTATTTTACTAATCTGTCATTTTGCTTCTTTTTAAGTTCTGTGGTCTACTCTGCTAAAGAAGTAGAACTGATTTTTTGGCATGCATTGTATTCAGAGCATCCTTGTGGAAATGGCTGTAATTATAATAAAGTCTCACCATCTTCTGTCACCACTAAGCAACCCTACATTAGCTCAATTTAAGAGTCAGTTGTAGCAAATATTATTGCAATCATGATAGGCCACTATGCTGTGTATATAGAGATTAAGAAGAAACATAGACAGATTTTATAGTTCTGAGAGTTGTATTGTGAAAGTCTTAGAAGCATGCTTTGTTAACCAGACTTGCAGTACGATATATGACATTATGAATGAATGTACTGACACAGGAGTATTAAATTTAAATGCAATTACAAGTACAATTGAATAAACTCACCTTTATTGTGCAGGACTTTTTTAACAGCTCTAGTTTAATGAATGTGTTCTTGTATTTACAAAGAACAGGCAGAACAGTCAGTATAATATTGGAAAACAAAGTGTTATTTCAGTTTGTTCTTCTTTAGGGAATTTTGCTGAAACATGTTTGTGATTCCATTCCTATTAGATAAGTAATAGCTCTTAGATGATAATAGTTAATTGATATAAAGGAAAACACCACTATATGTTTGTATCATTTTTAGTTTCCTTTATCAATGTCTTATGGTTTTTAGAGTGTGTGTCTTTCACCTCCTTGATTAAGTTTATTCCTAGGTATTTTATTCTTTTTGTTGCAATTTTGAATGGGATTGCTTTCTTATTTTCTCTTTCTGATAGTTCACTATTAGTGTGTAGAAAAGCAACAGGAGTCTGTATATTGACCATGTATCCTGAAACTTTACTGAATTCACTTGCTGGTTCTAATACTATTTTTATGAATACTTTAGGGTCGTCAATATATAGTATCATGTCATCTGCAAATAGTGACAGTTTTACTTCTTTCCTTCAAATTTGAATGCTTTTTTTCTCTTTTCTTGTCTAATTGCTATATCTAGGACTTTCAATACTTTATCAAATAGTGATGGTGAGAGCTGACATCCTTGACTTGTTCTGGATTTTGGAGAAAAAGCTTTGTTTTTCACCACTGAATATGGTGTTTACTGTGGGTTTTAGAAGTGAAAAAAATTAAAATGCAAACATTGTGGAGAAGCACTCCCGTGCCAACACAATGCTATTAAAATATTCTACAAAAGTAAAAAGCACATGAACAGCATCTTCATTTTTAAGAATTAGGAGGGAGAACAGCAGGGCGGTAGGTGATAAGTGGTTCACCAGGTAGAAAAAAAAAAGAGTCAGTGAGTCAACATAAATAAGATATTCTAAAAACAAATGAAATAACTATTAAATAAAATTCACTAAGTTATAGGTAGTGAAATAAGCACTTAAGAACCTAATACAGGTTTAGTATAGAGGCATCAAAATGACCCTGTAGGGTAGGAACAATGAAACCAACTTCAACAAGATGAATGCAATACAGATAAATAAAAGATCTATGTCTATATTCACAAATCAGTTATACACAGTGCTATTTTCTTTCTTAACCCCAGGAATATAAAGGGTATATCTGCTGAGTACCAGCTTTTGAAGTAAATTTGGGAAAGTAAAATAGCATTATATTGTCAGAATGTGGACTTTTCATGATGACAGTGGGAAACAATTGAATTTTCTGGAAAAAGTCTGTTATCCATAGTGTTGTTTTCTTTCAGTAAGGTTAATCAAATTGAGGAGAAAGCAAAAGATGTCCCTAATGAAGTCTTGAAGGGAGCAGTTATTAAATGGGTAAGAAGGAAAAGAATATTTTTCATATAAGGAATCTTCATATGGGTATTGAAAGAGAGAATTGTCAAAGATTATACCAACATTTTCAACCTAAAAATGGCACCAGCAAATATAAGAATGTTGGGAGAAGGAGGTGGTTTATAAGTTGATGTAAATATATTTGCCTGGAGTTGTCCCAGTGGAATTTTCCATGAGAGGGTACACAAGGCAGAAACATAAATGTAGAGATGATTGACTTTGAAATGCTGCTTAGGAACAGAGAAGATGATGGCAGTAACTTATTCCAAAGAAAATGAATTTAAAAAGAAAAAAGAATAGAAAGGAAGGAACTGAAGGTTAAATTCACGTCCTGCAAGGAGGTAAAAAAAATTGCAGAAGGAATTATAGGATTAATAGTCTAGAAAGGTCAGCTAGCAGCATGGGCTAATGAGTTCACTGAATGGATTGTTCTTTAAGTCATAATTAGTTTAGTTTTTATCCTATTAGGAATGTGTATTTCATTTTGATTTTGCTGATAACTTGTAATATGTCACATTTAGGAGGTCAGTTACATTATTAGCAAATATTTAATAAACTGTTCTCTCATTTCTTTTACTCTCCTCTATCAAGTGTTACTAATTAGTAACACTAATTAGTTGTTACTAATTGACAATAAAAGTATTGACATATACACTCACAAAGAGTCAACACGACTGAGCGACTAACACACACACACTACTGTGTGTAAAATAGCTAGCTAGTGGGAAGCTGCTCTTTTAGCACAGAGAGCTCATCTTGGTGCTTTGTGACAGCCTGGAGGGGTGGAATGATGGGGATGGAAGGGAGGCTCAAAAGGGAGTGGAGATATGTAAATTTATGGCTGATTCATGTTGTTCTACAGCAGAAACCAACACAACATTATAAAGCAGTTATCCTACAATTAAAAATAAATTTGAAAAAAAAATAACTAATGCTATAGGAGAAATGTGGGGGAAGTATCTGAGTGTTTATCCTGATTAATGTGTTTCTGATGTTCTGAGCAGAAAAACTAAGTATCAACTACAGTTACCATATTTCGGTGAATGGACCCTCTTCTGGCAACCCCAAACTCATGCTTAGAAGAAATTTATTTAGAGAATGCTGGTAGTCTCTTTCACTTTATAGTGTAAAATCCAAGAAAGTATATTTAAATAAGAAAGGAGAAGTTTTTTTTTTTAATATACTTTGGTGGGGAAAGTAGGGCATCAGCAGAGTTCCCCACAGTTACATTATATAAATATGACTTTACCATATGTAGTACCCTAACATTTAAATGAAACTAGTAACAACCACCAAATGTGTCATTGAAGTAACAAAAACATCAAGTACCTACTTAACAGTGTTCCTCCTCATCATGACCTTGTTAGACTGTTCAAACACCTGCAGAATTCACCATGTTTCTTTAAATAGATTAGGATCTAACTTATGAGTTATCTATTTCCATAATTATAGTGACTTATAAAATAATCCTCAGACACCATATTTATAGTACAAAGACTAGTTTTGTGTATATCCAAATGCTTTTTTTTTCAGTTGACTTAGGAATATTCCCATTGTGTGAATCAGTATTAGTAGTAGGAAAGAAGACAAAGCTTCATCTTATAATAAGTTTCATCTCAACATTTTCACCTTGCAAATTACTCCATTGAAAATGTTTTTGGAAATTGCCAGTAAACACTTTTTAACATGTGTAACCTATGCAGTGAATATATCACTGGAAGTTGCCAATTATAGATATCCCACATGTAACATGGCTTTAAATCATTATGTACATGACTTTTATACCAACAGATCATAATAAAAATTGGAAATGAAGATAAGAGGCAATCAGACTACTTTGTGAGAATACAAGTTAAATATCCTATCCAGATGTTACTAAAGTGTTATTTAATCTATTTCAAGTTCTCTTCTATGCACCTGTTAGCACAGATAACATAAGATCTACTCAAAATTAGTCGAGTCACTATATTTAGTAACAAACAAACCTGCTATCAGTTAATGTCTAATTTGAAATCATTTTAATTTAAACACATAAATCAGAAAAGATGACTCAGGGCAACACTTTATCATTAGTACTCTTAATCAGAGAGTTTCTTTTAATTTCTATGTATAGTAGCAGCAGATTTTATTTTTTTGAAACCCTAGCCTTTTAAAGTAATCAAAGGCATTCTTGTTTCTTCATATCACAAATTATTAAAAAATATATAAGTGTAATTAGCTGAAGCAAGTTCTCTTCTTTCCTGTTTTTTCCTTTTCTATGTTACCATCTTGAATGAGAAGAAATAGCATTTATGAGGGAGAAAGAAGGATGAGGGTTGGCATTGTAATTCCTTTTCTTCCATTTATTTCTAGGGTATCTCCTTGCTTAAGCAGAGATACCATTTAGGCTTCCAACTAATATTTTGTTTAATAAAGATCTTCTGTTATTTAATAAAAGGAGAGAAAAACAGATTAAAAACTTCAGTTTTTGTACATTTGATAAAGGTGTGCTCTGTCAGGTTTTTAAGCTGCATTTATTTGTCTCAGTACATTAACACTGTCAATCAAACTGCAGATGAATGGTATTCTTTCCCCTTTCTTGAGAAGATGTTTGATGGCATGCAAAATTTTATTTGTTATTTATGCTCTACAAGTATAATGTTAAAAAGTACTTGATTTGTGCTGCTGCTTTGAAATCCTCTGGCTTTGAAACATGTCATGAAAAATAATTGTAAACTCCCATTCCCTACAAATAATGAATTCACAGCTGCACACTATAACTTCTTTATTAAGAGGCAGAGGTCAATAACTTCTGGTTAAATAGGCAAGTAATTATGTGAAACAGACAGTAAATGCATTTTGCTGACTTTTTCCCAGGTTAATTTATGCTAGTTGAATTTATATGCAGTGAACTATGTATTTGTATCTGTTAATATAATAAAATAAAGCAAGCAAAAACATTGTAGAACTGGAAATCAGTGGCCAGTAAAACTTGTACTCACTTCCATGAGAACACATCATTTCAACCTTGTCTAAAGACTTCTTAATTGAATCCATCAGTTCTAAATCCTGAAGCAATTCAAAGTTTAAAACAATCTTTGAAGAATGATAAATCACTTTCTTTCAATATTCACCAGTATTGGATCTCTTTCTCAATTATTACATACCAAGGAACAGTGCTGTCCTGAGCGCAGTGCAGCAGTCACCTGGTAGACGGACTAGTGAGATTAGGAAGAAGATGATAGGAGGTATGGGGAGTATGAGAGAAATAAAGTACTTCCTGGAAAAGTGCCACGGAAATAACTTGGATTTCTAAAACATAAGTAATGAATAAAATTTTCATTTTAAAAGTATAATTTAGTGTTAAGCACCTGAAAGCAATCACCAGGTTTTTCTTCTTTGAAAGCCTCTTTCAGAGATTTGTTATAATTTTTTCCTTCAAAATATACTGATTAAGTTAAATGATGTGGTAGTCATGCTAAAAGAACTTTAATTAAGGTAAGATACAAATAATGCCTAAATTTCTACTAGTAGCAAAGATGCTCAATTGTATATTAATCACAAGCTAGCTTCCTGACAGTATGGATGAATCTGGTTGTGACTTTAAACAAAAATATATATCTCATTGAAATGGCTAAGCTGTTGTGTCTTCCACTTGCACCACATTCTTTCTGGAGTTGAGTGCTCCATTTACAAGGAGGATGGCTAAGGTGATTGTAATGTGTACATAAAGAACTCTATTAATCATTACCCCAGAACAAGAGGCATAAACTGGGTCTATCCTGGAAAGCCTAAGGATGAAGAAACATAGAGGAATCATTTTTCAGTCAAAGTTTCACAAATAATTATTAATTTGGTGTTCATATATATGTACTATTTTATTTGATGGTGTGGACCTAAATTATATTTAATGGAGCCAAGTTTCTGTTCTATTTAATTTGGCACTTTTTTTTTCTTCAAAATTTAGAGTCAATCGGTTTCTGTGAGGTTACCATCCAACATACACCAGCTGTTAAAGCAGTCAGAGTTGCGTATGGCTGTGAGGCATTACAACTCTAGAAGCAGCAATTATGGCTTATGTTCAGAAACTTTTCATATACCTTTCATTATTTTTCTAGCCATATGTATACACGCTGCTAACTACCTTCTCTACACATTGTTAAATGTTCCTGTCCTGGATAGGAGGTTATTAAAGTTTCTATGAAGTGAAGTGAAGTCACTCAGTCATGTCCGACTCTCTGCGACCCCGTGGACTGCAGCCCACCAGGCTCCTCCATCCGTGGGATTCTCCAGGCAAGAAAACTGGAGTTGATTGCCATTTCCTTCTCCAAAAGTTTCTATAGCTATATATTAATGAGAACTGAGTAAATTGTCTGTTCACTCTTTTCAAACTGACCATATAAGTTAGCAGTAACCATTTGAAAGAAGAATTGATACTGAGAAAAGAGAATTCTGTAGGAATAATAATTCTATGTGTAATAAAAGTTGAACTTTATTTTCTGGGAAATGTGATGTTTCTAGCAATAAAAATAAATAATAATGGCATTTTAAAATATGTAGCTGCCAGAGGACTTTGTACCATTGGTGAAAATGCTACTAGAGATAAAATAAGAAACTGAAAACTGTGTAAGACTATAACTGTTTGAGAATACTTCAGTGGCCCCTAACTAAAAATTATAGTATGATTTTGATAATATGCCAACAGTATCATTTTTCACACAAATTAATACACATTAAATGTGTTTAAAATAAATTTATATTTTAGGTGATACTTAGAGTTAAATATTATATGTAAAGGTTTTAGACTAACTGGAATTCTATTTAACATCAAATTAAAATATGCAGCAAAAATAGTCGAGGTTTTTTATTACTGTAATAATCTTCTACTCTGTAGAACCTAACAGCTATCTATTAGCTGAAGGAATATTTTCTTTTTCATTAAACACTCTAAGATGGAAATTAAGAATTTATATATATTTAAATTATTCAATTAAGACAGCTTTTTAAAAATTTTAAAATCATATGTGCACTTGCTTAAATTTTTCCCAATAATTGGTTTAGTTCATTAATATGATTTAGTCACTACTCTGATGACTGAGGTAAAGATGTGCACAGTCTAGTGGGTGGCAGGTGGTTTCAGCGAGGTGATAAGTCCTATGGAAGCTGTGAACAAGGTATGCTGATGCCACAAAGAAAGGAGCAATTGGCTTCCCAGGAAGGATCCTGCAAGCTGAACTGAAAAGGCTCCTGACACTTAAAGTTCAAGGAATAGCCTGCTAAATGGGAAAGGGAGATAACATGGTCCCTCAAGAATTGTAAAGCACAGATCCATTGTGGGGAATATTGACAGCAAGTGCAGGGAGGTGAGAAAATGTGAAGGATCTTGTATATTCTGCTGAGAGAGTAGGATTTTATTTTATTGGTGATGGGGAGTCTTAGCCATTTTTAACTAAAGAAATCCTGTAGGAATGGAGAAGCTGGAGATGTACTTCCAAAGAGGAACAGAGAATAAAATGATCACTAAAAACCTGGAAATTCAAAACTGAATGACTTTATTATTTGGGACCTTCATAATATTTATTCTACTAAAAACAATTCTGAAACATTCTAGTAAGCTTTTGATTTTTGTATTTCTATGGTAGATCTATTTTGATGTCACTATCTAAAGAGCTTAGAATAGACCATACATGAGACAGTCATTACATGATATTTAAATTTAAGGAAATTGCCTGACAATCCCCAACGTTAATTGATTCTGGCTAAGCTTGCCAACTCTGTACTCTCAGGAAAAGCTGCCACAAAGTAGATGAAGGTTGTTCTGAGTATATGAAATTAATGATAATATACTATCATTTTGTGAATAAAAATCTGAATATATTTTCTAGCAAAATTAACTTGTCAGTGGATGAACTTGTAGGCTGTGGCTAAAGAAAAGTCAACTTCTATTTCAGACAATAAATAAGCCATATATAGAAATAATAATAAATATTTAAATGTTTTAAATTTTCCCTTTGGTTATGTGAATGTATCATTAGAATTTATCTTGTCTGTCACCAATTCAAATTCTATTCATGAATGCTTGTTTCCCTTTCTCTGACCCCAGACTATCTACAGTTATCTGTGAAAAGCATTTCTAAATTTCCATTTAGAGGTAGATGTGTTTACTAGTTCACGAGTTTAATTGCAAAGGTTGTGGACTTTCAGGAATAAATGCAGGCTGTCCTTCCTCATTCAATCCTCGCGCATTCATTGCCAATTGCTCCAGCAGATAGGAGCAGTGCTGCCCTCTTCCTGTCTTTGTGGGAGCAGGTCAATCATTTACATGATCTTGAATGTCTTTATGAAGGTCTGATCTATCAAGTTAATAAAAGCAGGAAGCAATTAAAGTGTCTTCAGGGAAGAAAGAACCCATATATCAACAAAACAACAATTTAGACTACATTACTACTGTCAGTAAATCTGAAAGCAACATTTATGGGAATGAGAAGAAATTACTGGAATTAGTGGACTCTGGTTCCAGACCTGGTTTTGCTGCTAAGTAGGCAGTGTAGTTTTGAGAAAACCTTATTAGTAGTGGATTATTTCAATTTTCTCAGCCTCAAAATGAGAGTATTTTGTCTGGTTACTTCCAATGGATCATCAGCTTCCTAAAGTGTGTCTTAGTGTATCGGGACTCCTTTCTCAGCATTAGGGGCCCTGTGGGAACTATACTAGTAGGACACGAGAACAGAATTTTAGGAAATTTAATACTTTAATGCTCAGTTGTGCAAGTAGAAACTGTCAGGCACCTGTCCTTTCTGTCTCAAAAGGAGGTATATTTTAAACAGACATACAGGTTAAATTGAAAACTTTTCACCTGGTCACATTTCACACTTGTCCCCTGCCACTTTGACCGCTCCTCCTCCATAAGAATCAAGGATACCACTATGATTTTGCCTTTAATTCATAGATGTTTATTATGAGACATCTTCCACCTGTTGACTTTTTGTGAGCCAGTAACATTCAGCTGGCATTTTGGAGTCTGTTCCAACATCCATTAAAGAGATCAACCTGCAAAGCAATACCCTTCATGCTTAAGACGGAGGAAAGTGTTCTAATGTAGGGCATTAAGGGAGGACAAGTTATCCCCAGGTGGAGTTGTTAAATACAGGGTGAAATGTAGGCTATCAGAGTGTTTTAATGTCACTTAATCTGGAAAAGTCAGGGTAGATTTGATTTTAGATGCCATGAGCTACAGGAGAAAATCCAGAATAGCAATCCCTGTTCAGATGGCTCTACAGTGCTTGATAATAAAATGAATATAGATAACTGAGAAGAAAGGGTTTGTAAAAGCAAGGATAGCATGCAATATAAGGATCTTAGATGTTAGAAAATCAAATTGTCAAAATGATTCCAAAAAAGAATGTGTCATTCTCTGGTCAGAGCCTCTAAAAAGACAGAGGATATAATTTAAGATATAAGTCAAGTCTGAAATAAAGGGAGTTCTCTGGTGAGTTAAGGTTGAAAGGAAGGCGTGTATGTAATAGAAGGAAAGTATACTCAAACAAGGCTATTGAGACTATTATTAGTGGAATGAAGATGTGTGTGTGAAAAAAGCTGAAGATTTCAAAATAAACTAAGGGCAAGAAAAAAGATTTAAGGCTATGTTTAGTGCATTATAGTTTCATTTTTTCAGGAAGATGGAATAATTTTAACAAATGAACAAAGAAAGCAAAGTGTTTAACTTCTATTTTGCTACCAGTTTCTGAGTCAAATAGACTGATGTTTATACAGGAAAAAGCAGAACAAACATGGATGAGATGATACTTTTTCTCTAGATTAGAGAGGAATAAGAGTTTCTTCCTGGGTGTTTTAAATATATGTCGTTCTCTGGTTCTAATACAATTCCACCAGAAAAATTACACCTTAACTTTATATATTACTTTGTGGTTTGTGAAGTGATTTCATATACTTAATTTCATTTGTTAGTTTAAGTGACCCAATGTGGCTAAATGAGCATGCACATTATACTACTTTATAGAGATAAGTACTCAAAGAATGACATTTAAGTTCACATTTTTAGTAAATGAATGAACAGGGCTTAGTATTCAGAGAAAATAAATACTAGTATTCAGAGAAAATAAATACAAGAAAAGGCATATGATTTGGAATTTTCAAAAGATAGATCTTCTAAACCATAACAGTAAGATTGATATTGGTGTTTTTCAAAAATCTAAACTAAATTATATTGTTCATGATGTGGAAGCATGTAAAAAAGGGAATGATCCTGTACTATGCTTGGTTTCACTAACAGTAAAAGTTTCCATGATAATTGCCTTTCCTTTTTGATTCAAAATGATTGGATATCTTTCTGAGTAATGAGCGTGCTTTCTCTCCCTTTGTAACTAAGTGGGAAATTGTACTGGTCTTTATTTAGAATGGAGATTTGTGCCATACCACAGAACTTTATATTCTAGTTTGTCATCTCTCCATTTTTATCTGTAACTTAGATGGAAAGGGCTTCCTTGGTAGCTCAGCTGGTAAAGAATCCACCTACAATGCAGGAGACCCTGGTTTGATTCCTGGGTCAGGAAGGTCTGCTGGAGAAGGGAATGGCTACCCATACCAGTGTTCTGGCCTGGAGAATTCCATGGACTGTATGGGGTCACAAAGAGTCAGACATGACTGAGTGACTTTCCTAGATGGAAAGATAGTGCCCAGACAGAAATAGCACTCCTCTGGATAGCAGAATGCAGACAATCCTTGCTTTGTACAGTTCCAATGTGCACAAATTTCATCTACCATGGCTTGGTTAAATAGCACTAGTAGCAACTGAAATTTCTGGTTACCACAACCTATGGACTGTGGCTAGCTGTATAAAGCACAAACTTTGCCAGTAGCTATTCAGTCGTTTGGATTGGCCAGAAGTTCACAGCATCATGCAGAAAAACTCAAACTTTCTGGCCAACCCAATACACATCACTAAGTAAATAACAGTTGCATGTCTTGATCAGTGATCAGTTATGTTATTTCTTTCAAAGTTTGTCAGTGATTGTTCACTCTACTTGTTATTTAAATTAAGCCCAGATAACAAAATATGTGGTTGTGTTGCCATCTGGTCTCCTGGTGACAAATACATGTACCATTTTACAAAATGGATAATCTAATGTTGGAATTATCCAACAAAGATGAAAATGCACCAAATATATGAAAAATGATTGTGCTAGAAGTGAAATTTGAACCAACATACGTGGAGTTATAGGAGACATAGCTGACCATGGAAATGTTGACACTGCTGCTATTTGAAAGACTGTAGATATGCAGCGCAAGGAACTCAGTAAAGGGAAACATATAGACATAATTGACGAAAGTGACAAAAAGGATGACAGTGTCCCTGAAGAAGTGATGCTAACATAAACTTCATTTAAAAGGAACTCTGAGATAATTTGCCACATTGAAAGCACAAAAGATAAAATGTTGCTGGCTGATTCAAATTTATGATAATCTGTAAGATATAGTAAAGATACTCATTCAATATCATAAATAATGTAAGGAGAAGTTGGTAAGCACTGTTCAGATTAAGATTTTTATCAACAACAACAACCGATAATTCTCAATGCTTCTAATGTTTTCAATTGCAGTATACTAAATATATATTCACTATCTTTCACATCTTTACACATTTATATCTGTGAGTAATAGAGTTCTTAATGTTTTGACAAAGAATTTTAAAGGTCATGAGACAACTGTAGTTTTCTTCATTAAGATCACTTTTATAGAGGTTTACGATGCACAGTCAATTTTATAGCACCATGCTATCGTGCAAAAACTTCTGTAATTTCAAAAGGCCTGAACTGTGTGCTGATAATTTTTTTTTAATAGCATGTAAGACAGATAAGCATAAAGGTATGTATTTAGACTCTTGGATTGAGCACAACCATACTGTGAACAAACAGTGTGACATGTATGCTAAGAAAAGTGAAAAGGTTAGGGTTATGTAACAGGCCTCAAGTAGTTTTTCCATTACCAACTGCACTTTTCAGGCAAGCCCAGCAGCTTAATGTTCAGTTCTGGGCCCCACATTTAAATAAGTCTTTGCCAGAAATATAAATCAATGGAGCAAAATAGAAAGCCCAGAGATAAATCCACGTACCTACGGACACCTTATCTTTGACAAAGGAGGCAAGAATATACAATGGAAAAAAGACAACCTCTTTAACAAGTGGTGCGGGGAAAACTGGTCAACCACTTGTAAAAGAATGAAACTAAAACACTTTCTAGCACCATACAAAAAAATAAACTCAAAATGGATTAAAGATCTAAAGGTAAGGCCAGAAACTATAACACTCCTAGAGGAGAACATAGGCAAAACACTCTCCGACATACATCACAGCAGGATCCTCTATGACCCACCTTCCAGAATATTGAAAATAAAAGCAAAAATAAACAAATGGGACCTAATGAAACTTAAAAACTTTTGCACAACAAAGGAAACTATAAGCAAGGTGAAAAGACAGCCTTCAGAATGGAAGAAAATAATAGCAAATGAAGCAACAGACAAAGGATTAATCTCAAAAATATACAAGCAACTCCTGCAGCTCAATTCCAGAAAAATAAATGACCCAATCAAAAAATGGGCCAAAGATATAAACAGACATTTCTCCAAAGAAGACATACAGATGGCTAACGAACACATGAAAAGATGCTCAACGTCACTCATTATCAGAGAAATGCAAATCAAAACCACAATGAGGTACCATTACACGCCAGTCAGGATGGCTGCTATCCAAAAGTCTACAAGCAATAAATGCTGAAAAGGGTGTGGAGAAAAGGGAACCCTCTTACACTGTTGGTGGGAATGCAAACTAGTACAGCCACTATGGAGAACAGTGTGGAGACTCCTTAAAAAACTGGAAATAGAACTGTCATATGACCCAGCAATCCCACTGCTGGGCATACACATTGAGGAAACCAGATCTGAAAGAGACACGTGTACCCCAATGTTCATCGTAGAACTGTTTATAATAGCCAGGACATGGAAGCAACCTAGATGCCCATCAGCAGATGAATGGATAAGGAAGCTGTGGTACATATACACTATGGAATATCACTCAGCCATTAAAAAGACTTCATTTGAATCAGTTCTAATGAGATGGATGAAACTGAAGCCCAGTATACAGAGTGAAGTAAGCCAGAAAGATAAACACCAATACAGTATACTAATACATATATATGGAATTTAAAAAGATGGTAACGATAACCCTATATGCAAAACAGAAAAAGAGACACAGATGTGCAGAACAGACTTTTAGACTCTGTAGGAGAAGGTGAGGGTAGGATGTTCTGAGAGAAAAGCATTGAAACATGTATATTATCTAGGGTGAAACAGATCACCAGCCCAGGTTGGATGCATGAGACAAGTGCTCAGGGCTCGTGCACTGGGATGACCCAGAGGGATGGGGTGGGGAGGGGGGATCGGGATGTACACATGTAAATCCATGGCTGATTCATGTTAATGTATGGCAAAAACCACTACAATATAAAAGTAAATAAGTCTTTGCAAGGAAGGAAAACTCCTTTGTATTAATTATAGTTGAAGAGACTGGGGAAATAGGGTGTACCTAATTAAAATTACTGACACAAAGGAAGTGGGAATTCATTTAGCCTATGGAACGCCAGAGGGCACACCAGGAAGCTAACAGGGCGTGATTCAAAGAGACAGAATTTCACATTGTTAAACAGTTCTTTTTCATACTGTATTACTCCAGAATGGAATCAGAGCAATTCAATCATATTGTTATGCTATTGAGATAAAAAATAATAATAATAATAACTATCTGCTAACAGGGATGTCTTTCAGAGATTTAGGATGGAGGTAATCCCTAAAGCCCCTTTAAACTATAAAAGGATATAATTCTAGAATTGGGGTTACTATAATCCATAATGGTGGATTGTGGTTACTATAAATAACTCTATGTGCTGCTTATTAAAAGTATTCCTGATGTAGCATGGGATATTGGCAAGAAAAACAGATTTTATGTCAGAAACACCAGAGTTAAAAATCCCTTTTCAGATAACTATGTATCCTTATGTGAGTTATTATCCCCAAGTTTCTCTTTTTTTCTTCCATAAAATATAAATAATACCTACTTGCACTTGTTTCCTGAGGTTTTATAAGTAATATACCTTCCTGGTGTTTGTAAATCTTAACTGTTACTGTTTTGAAAAAAAAAAAAATCAACAGTAGAGGTGAATTTGGAGGATAGAAGAATTTTTAAATACAAGAAATAATATTTTTTTTCTTTTCCATGCTACCAAAATGTTTATTTCTTTAGTAAATGTGAGATATACATGGTACACATTAATAATATCTTTATAAGAGTGAAAGGTGCAAAACATACTGGCAGAAGCATGATAACTAGTCAATAGAGCACATTTAGAATAAGTCACAATTAAATTAGAATGAACAAAACATTCCAAGACAAATTTAAAATAGTAAGATTTAGACATTGTTAATCAAAACTACAGCAATGAAATCTATTGAGTTTATGATGAGACTTTAAAATTAGTTCTAAATCAAATTATTTTTTATTTTGACCCTCTTGTTTCTAGTTTTTTAAAAAAAAATATATGGTAGAAAAAACATGATAATTACAGTAAGGTCACTGTTCTCACAAAATTTTAAATAAAATTATTCACTGAAAATTAAATGGTAAAATCTATATGAAAAATAAAGTGGCCATCAGACAAAACTTGATGAAAATACTGATATATATACTGAAAGTATGTATTAATCAAAATTGGGAGTTGAGGAAGAAAATTAAAGTAGAAAACCTAGAAATTTTGCAACTAGGCATTTCTATCATGTAAACTTCCCGGTTGTGGAGATGGGTACATTGGTTTATCAAAACTAAAAGCCATCCTTAGTTTCAGTAATATATTGAAATTCTCTTGTTCTGAATCAGAGCTAACCAAACATTTATCCCATGTACTTTATGAGTCAGTTAAAACCATGAAAATGTCTGCTTATCATAGATATCATACGAAGCAATACACAGTCACAACAATCAGAGAAGAAAAAGAAACAAAAGAAATACAAATTGGAAAGGAAGAAGTAAAACTGTTACTGTTTGAAGATGATATGATACTAAACACAGAAAGTCCTAAAGATGCTACCAGAAAACTACTTCAGTTCAGTTCAGTTCAGTCGAACTGTGGAAAATTCTGAAAGAGATGGGAATACCAGACCACCTGACCTGCCTCTTGAGAAACCTATATGCAGGTCAGGAAGCAACAGTTACAACTGGACATGGAACAACAGACTGGTTCCAAATAGGAAAAGGAGTACATCAAGGCTGTATATTGTCACCCTGCTTATTTAACTTATACGCAGAGTACATCATGAGAAATGCTGGGCTGGATAAAGCACAAGCTGGAATCAAGATTGCCGGGAGAAATATCAATAACCTCAGATATGCAGGTGACACTACCCTTATGGCAGAAAGTGAAGATGAACTAAAAAGCCTCTTGATGAAAGAGAAAGAGGAGAGTGAAAAAGTTGGCTTAAAGCTCAACATTCAGAAAACTAAGATCATGGCTTCTGGTCCCATCACTTCATGGCAAATAGATGGGGAAACAGTGGAAACAGTGGCTGACTTTATTTTTCTGGGCTCCAAAATCACTGCAGGTGGTGATTGCAGCCATGAAATTAAAAGACGCTTACTCCTTGGAATGAAAGTTATGACCAACCTAGATAGCATGTTGAAGAACAGAGACATTACTTTGCCAACAAAGGCCTGTCTAGTCAAGGCTATGGTTTTTCCAGTGGTCATGTATGGATGTGAGAAAACTACTAGAACTTATCAATGAATTTGGTCAAATTGCAGGATAGAAAATTAATATAGAGAAAGCTGTTGTATTTCTATACACGAACAATGAACTGTCAAAAAGAGAAATTAAGGAAACAGTTTCATTTAGTATCACATAGAAAAGAATAAAAAGCCTGGGAATAAGCTTACCCAATGAAGTAAAAGTCATACTAGGGAAACTCTGATTTTCTACATCAGTCTTTGTGAGCTTAATAGGATGAGGCTGTCCTTAAGAAACAGAACTCTAAGTATACTAACAAAATTAAGTTTAATTTTGCAAAGATGACAGCCAAACCTTGCACTATGGTAGGATCATCAATGTAATGCCCATTCCATGGTATTGCATGTGTGTGTGTGTTAATGGCTCAGTCAGTCAGTCAGTTCAGTTGCTCAGTCGTGTCCGACTCTTTACGACCCCATGAACCGCAGCATGCCAGGCCTCCCTGTCCATCACCAACTTCTGGAGCTTGCTCAAACTCATGTCCATCCAGTCGGTGATGCCATCCAATCGTCTCATCCTCTGTCGTTCCCTTCTCCTCCTGCCTCAATCTTTCCTAGCATCGGGGTCTTTTCCAATGTTCTTCACATCAGGGGACCAAAGTACTGGAGTTTCAGCTTCTAGCATCAGTCCTTCCAATGAATTTTCAGGACTGATTTCCTTTAGGATTGACTGGTTTGATCTCCTTGCTGTCCAAGGGACTCTCAAGAGTCTTTGCCAACACCACAGTTCAAAAATATCAGTTCTTGGCATTCACCTTTCTTTATAGTCTAACTCTCACATCCATACATGACTGCTGGAAAAACCATAGCTTTGACTAGATGCACCTTTGCCAGCACAGTAATGTGTCTGCTTTTTAATATGCTCTCTAGGTTGGTAGTAGCTTTTCTTCCAAGGAGCAAGCGTCTGTTAATTTCATGGCTGAAGTCACCATCTGCAGTGATTTTGGAGCCCAAGAAAATAAAGTCTGTCACTGTTTCCATTGTTTCCCCATCGATTTGCTGTGAAGTGATGGGACCAGATGCCATGAGCTTAGTTTTCTGAATGTTGAGTTCTAAGCCAACTTTTTCACTCTCCTCTTTCACTTTCATGAAGAGGCTTTTCAGTTCCTCTTAGCTTTCTTTCATAAGGGTGGTGTCATCTGCATATCTGAGGTTATTGATATTTCTCCTGGCAATCTTGATTCTAGTTTGTGCTTCATCCACCCCAGCATTTTGCATGATGTACTCTTTTAGTAGCTCAGTCGTGTCCAACTCTTAGCTACTCCATTGATTAAAACCTGCCAGTTTCCTCTGTCCATGGGATTCTCATGGCAAGAATACTGGAGTGGGTTGCCATGCCCTTCTCCAGGGGATCTTCCTGCCCCAGGAATGGAACCCAGATCTCCCACATTGCAGGCAGATTGTTTTCCTTTTGAGTTCCTCAGGTATTTCATGGGAATCCTCAAATCTTTTTCTGGCCACTTGCTGATCTTGCGACTTGCTCAATTTCTTTGAAATATCTGACTCACGTTAGATATTTTCTTCCCATAAAATTCTACAGTTTAAATTAAGTAATTTATAATATCCTCAGAAGAAATAGAAAACTCAAGTTTTATTTTCAAAAAGTTTAAACCACAGGATTATAATCTTTGGGTATAAACCACAACCATAACTAACCACAAGATATTTTCATAGTAGGAAATAATGGCTAATACAATTAGTACTATACAGTTTAATTATAAAGTGCTAAGAGGGCACCCATTTACAGAGCTATCAAAGATTGGATGATCAATTACACAAGACTTTCCAGATGTAGAGGATGATGGTTTAGGCCTGACTCATTATTACAAAATGCACTGCAGGAGGAAGATATAAGGAAGGGATTATTAAATAGAGTATTCATAAGAATTTCCATATAAATTCCCGCAAATCACTCTTTTTTTCTACCAGTTTTGTTTCATGTATTTTTTTTCTTTCTTTTTTTTTCATTTATTTATATTAGTTGGAGACTAACTACTTTACAGTATTGTAGTGGTTTTTTCCATACATTGATATGAATCAGCCATTAAAAAGAATACATTTGAATCAGTTCTAATGAGGTGGGTGAAACTGGAACCCATTATACAGAGTGAAGTAAGCCAGAAGGAAAAACACCAATACAGTATACTAACACATATACATGGAATTTAGAAAGATGGTAACGATAACCCTATATGCAAGACAGAAAAAGAGTCACAGATGTATAGAACAGACTTTTGGACTCTGTGGGAGAAGGCGAGGGTGGGATGATCTGAGAGAATAGAATTGAAACAAGTATATTATCAATTGTGAAACAGATTGCCAGTTCAGATTTAATGCATGAGACAAATGCTCAGGGCTGGTGCACTAGGATGATCCAGAGGGATGGGATGGGGAGGGATGTGGGAGGGGGGTTCAGGATGGGGAACATATGTAAATCCACAAATCACTCTTAAAGATTATGATTCAGAGGTGTATTAGTTTTCTACTGCTGCCATAACAAATTATCACATTTTTAGTGGTTTACAACAGCACAAATTTATTATTATCTCACAGTTCTATAAATGAGAGATCTGATTCTTCACCTGGTTTTTCTGCTTAGGTTGCCACAAGAGCGGGATCTTATCTGTGTTGCTCTGTTGGAAATCCACTTTCAGACTCATTTAGGTTTCTGGCGGAACGCATTTCCTTGTGTCTGTAGGATCAAGTGTCTGTTTCCTTGCTGCCTGTTAACTGGAGGTTATCCTCAGAGTCTAGATGTCTCATTTCCTGATTCATGGCTTCTTCCCTTAAGTGCCAGCAGTGGAGTTTCCAGTCCTTCTTCTGCTTCTTATCTCCTTAAGCTTCCATCCTGCTTCAACTTTCTGACCCTTACCTGAAAAAGCTCTTTGATTATGTAGTTAGATAGCACCCACATGGATGATCTTCCTGTTTTAGGATCTGCAACCTTAATTACATCTGCAGTGCCGCTTTGCCATGAAGTGCAACATACTCATGGGCTTCATAAATCAGGACATGGGCATTTGTGAAGAGCTATTGTTCAGTTTTTGCTTCCCTTGTGGCTCAGCTGGTAAAGAACTCACCTGCAGTGCAGGAGACCTGGGTTGGGAAGATCCCCTGGAGAAGGGAAAGGCTACCCACTCCAGTATTCTGGCCTGGAGAATTCCGTGGATTGTATAGTTCATAGGGTCGCAAAGAGTCAGACACAACTGAGCAACTTTCACTTTCACTTCATTATTCAGTTTGCCAAAGTAAATGACTATGATTTTACACTTTTATAAATGCTGGTATAAAGCCATAAAATGTGGAAACTAAATACTTAAACATGCTAGAAGATATACTGATGGTAGAAGATATACTGATTCAGTCTTAGTTTATAAATGCTGATATAAAGCCATAAAATGTGGAAACTAAATACTTAAACATGCTAGAAGATATACTGATGGTAGAAGATATACTGATTCAGTCTTAGGTGAAAGAGCAGAATATGAAATTGGAAGATAAAAAATATCAGACATGATGTGGGACCAACAAATAAAAATAAAACTAAGCACAAGCACTGATATTTCTTTCTTAAGCACTTGGAAAACACTTTAATTTATTTAGGATGTATTTTCACCTGGTTAAGAAAAGCACTTTACATAGTTCAATGTGTGGCAATAAATCTTTTCACACTTATATTTGACTCAGTTTGGCATTGTTTCCTCTGAAACACTGTTGGGATTGTTACTGTTTATAAAATTCTTAATAGAAATTGTTTCCACTCAACAGTATGATTTGACTGAGTTGACTTTAAGTACTTTTTTTTGTAGTAATAACAGTATGTTCCTCTTTATGATTCAATTTCTAATCTTTTAAAATTTGTTTTTAAATTTACATAAAATTCACTCTTTTTGGTAGGAAGTTATATAAATATGACAAATGCATAGAGTTATATAACCACCATGACAATCATGATACAGAACTATTTCATCACCAACCCCACCAAAACCTCATGATTCTAATTTGCAATCAATTTTTTCCCCCAGTCCTAATCCCTGGAAACCACTGATCTTTCCTTTATCCTCATAGTTCTTTTGTTTCCAGAAAGTCATATATAAGTGTAATTACACAGTGTGTGGCTTTTTGAGTCTAGTTTCTTTCACTAATCATAACACATTTGGGATATATCCAAGTTGCTGAATTTCAGCAGTTTTTTCTTGTTTATAATTCCTAAACTTTTGACTGACATTGGTTCTAAATTAAAATCTAAATATTTTTCATAATTAAATTACCCACAGTGATTTCCTTTCACTAGCACATTCAATAGCTCAGTTGGTAAAGAATCCACCTGCAATGCAGAAAACCCCGATTCGATTCCTGGGTCAGGAAGATCCCCTGGAGAAGGGATAGACTACCCATTCCAGTATTCTTGGGCTTCCCTTGTGGCTCAGCTGGTAAAGAATCCGCCTGCAATGTGGGAGACCTGGGTTTGATCCCAGGGTTGGGACGATCCCCTGGAGAAGGGAAAGGCTACCCACTCCAGTATTCTGGCCTGGAGAATTCCATGGACCGTATAGTCCATGGTGTTGCAAAGAGTCAGGCACGACTGAGCGACTTTCCCTTTCAGCACATTCAAGAATTGTTCTTGTCATAATGCTAAAATTCTGGGGTTTGTTTTTATTTTCTTCTCTTTGTAAATTTTTGTGTGAATCATACACAAAACTTATTTTGAGGTAAATGTGGATTTATCAGTGTGTTTGATTAGCCTGTTATTATATTGAAAGTCTACTTAATAGATTTTAATATTGAGAAGACAGGTGATCCCTGCATTATTTTGATGATAACTAGACTTACAGATATAGTTATATCTCAATAGTCTATTACAATGCAGATAAATGTTGTCACAATCCAAAAAACAGTTAAGTTGGGTTTGATTTCTTACATATGAATTTTGCTCATGTGATAATTAACATTCTGCTTATGCTAACATTAAAGTCATTTTAAGTACCTTAATATATAACTGCTATGGTAGGACAGAGGCAGCTGACAAGCAGGTAGAATGGTAGGAAGAAGCTAATTTACATCTTATGCTTCTGTAGATACTTAGCAGAGTGGATAAGCCACATCCAGATAGTAGAGTTTTCAATGGATGTGAACTTGTTCTCATTAGAATTCATGATTCCAAGCCCTATATAGTGCAAGTAAATAGCTACCGATTAGGGAGCCGAAATCTTGACCTTTCCCATCTCTTAAATATAAGCATCTCAGTCATAGCTCCATACTTAAAAATAGACAGTTCCATAAGTCAGTTGTGCAGCTAAAAGAATCATTAATCTTTAAATAAGGGCTTGTTCACTCTGCACTCTGCTGTCTGCTGTGGTGTTCTTCAAGTACTATGCCTCAGAGTCTGTTACTAAGCAGGGAAGTGTTTTGGATATGCGTGATGCATATGAAACTCACATAACTGCAGCAAAAGCAGTTTGCACTAAGTACTATTTGTTAAATCAGCAATCTGTCACCCATATTTGATGGTTGACATGAAGGAATCAGTTGGAGAGCAAAACATATTATTTTTCAACAAGCATGAAGAGAATTTTCCAAAGAGGGTTATTTGCATAAATAAGTTTGTCCATGAATGAAAATCCTCCAGGGATTTAAAAAGGCACATGTCAGGATTTTGTGGTATAGGATAAAATTTAGGATGTTTAGCTGTGTTTACTGAAAAGGCATGGAAGCTGCTAGCATATATCAGGCGGTGTGGCTGGTGGGTTGAGGATTAGTACCGTTTGGAGAGATTGTCATTAACTTCATAAAAGATACAGAAGAGGGTTCTCTGTGAAGCTTCTCTGACTTCCTCTGATGACTGCTCTTTCCTTGTACACCACTTTCTTTTTGTAAATTAATTTATTTAATTGAAGGCTAATTGCTTTTCAATATTGTAGTAGCTTTTTGCCATACATTGACATGAATCAGCCATGGGTGTACATGTGCCCCCATCCTGAACCCCCTTCCCATCTCCCTCCCCATCCCATCCATCGGGGTTGTCCCAGTGCACTGGCCCTGAGCACCCTGTCTCATGCATCAAGCCTGGACTGGTGATCTTTTCCACATATGGTAATATACACGTCTCAATGATATTTTTGTAGATCATCCCACCCTCCCCTTCCCTCCCACAGAGTCCAAAAGTCTGTTCTCTACATCTGTGTCTCTTTTGCTGTCCCACATATAGGGTCATCATTACCATCTTGCTAAATTCCATATATATGCATTAGTATACTGTATTGGTGTTTTTCTTTCTGACTTCACTCTGTATAATAGGCTCCAGTTTCATCCACCTTACTAGAACTGATTCAAATGCATTCTTTTTAATAGCTGAGTAGTATTTCATTGTGCATATGTACCACGTATTTCTTATCCATTCATCTGCTGATGGACATCTAGGTTGCTTCCATGTCCTAGCCATCGTAAACAGTGCTGCAATGAACATTGAGGTACGTGTCTCTTTCAATTCCGGTTTCCTCAGTGTGTATGCCCAGCAGTGGGATTGTTGGGTCATGTGGCCGTTCTAGTTCCAGTTTTTTAAGGAATCTCCACACTGTTCTCCATAGTGGCTGTACTAGTTTGCATTCCCACCAACAATGTAATAGGGTTCCCATTTCTCTGCTCCCTCTCCAGCATGTATTATTTGTAGACTTTTTGATAGCAGCCATTCTGACTGGCCTGAGATGATACCTCGTTGTGGTTTTTATTTGCATTTCTCTGATAATGAGTAATGTTGAGCATCTTTTCATTTGTATGTTAGCTATCTGTATGTCTTCTTTGGAGAAATGTCTGTTTAGTTCTTTGGTCCATTTTTTGATTGGGTTGCTTATTTTTCTGGTATTAAGCTGCATGAGCTGCTTGTATATTTTTCAGATTAATTCTTTGTCAGTTGCTTTGTTTGCTATTATTTTCTTCCATTCCTAAGGCTGTGTTTTCACCTTGTTTATAGTTTTCTTTGTTGTGCAAAAGTTTTTAAGTTTAATTAGGTCCCATTTGGTTAATTTTGCTTTTATGTCCATTACTCTGGGAGGTGGGTCATAGAGGATCCTGCTGTGATGTATGTTGGAGAGTGTTTTGCCTATGTTCTCCTCTAGGAGTGTTATAGTTTCTGGCCTTACATTTAGATCTTTAATCCATTTTGAGTTTATTTTTGTGTATGGTGTTAGTGTTCTAGTTTCATTCTTTTACAAGTGATTGACCAGTTTTCCCAGCACCACTTGTTAAAGAGGTTGTCTTTTCTCCATTGTATATTCTTGCCTCCTTTGTCAAAGATAAGGTGTCCATGAGTGCATGGATTTATCTCTGGACTTTCTATTTTGTTCCACTTATCTATATTTCTGTCTTTGTGTCGGTACCCTACTGTCTTGATGACTGTAGCTTTGTAGTATAGTCTGAAGTCAGGCAGGTTGATTTCTCCAGTTCCCTTATTCTTTCTTAAGATTATTTTGGCTATTCAAGGTTTTTTTTGCATTTCCATACAAATTGTGAAATTATTTGTTCTAGCTCCATGAAAATTATCATTGGTAGCTTGATAGGGATTGCATTGAATCTATAGATTGCTTTGGGTTGTATACTCATTTTCACTATATTGAGTCTTCTGATCCATGAACAGGGTATATTTCTCCATCTATTTGTGTCCTCTTTGATTTCTTTCATCAGTGTTTTATAGTTTTCTATATACAGGTCTTTTGTTTCTTTAGGTAGATATATTCCTAAGTATTTTATTCTTTTCATTGCAATGGTAAATGGAATTGTTCCCTTAATTTCTCTTTCTGTTTTCTCATTGTTAGTGTATAGGCATGCAAGGGATTTCTGTGTGTTCATTTTATATCCTGCAACTTTACTATATTCATTGATTAGCTCTGGTAATTTTCTGGTAGAGTTTTAGGGTCTTCTATGTAGAGGATCATGTCATTTGCAAGCAGTGAGAGTTTTACTTCTTCTTTTCTTATCTGTATTCCTTTTATTTCTTTTTCTGCTCTGATTGCTGTGGCTAAAACTTCCAAAACTATGTTGAATAGTAGTGGTGAGAGTGGGCATCCTTGTCTTGTTCTTGACTTTAGGGGAAATGCTTTCAATTTTTCAGCATTGAGGATAATGTTTGCTGTGGGTTTATCATATAATAGCTTTTATTATGTTGAGGTATGTCCCTTCTATGCTTGCTTTCTGGAGGGTTTTTGTCATAAATGGATGTTGAATTTTGTCAAAGGCTTTTTCTGCACCTATTGAGATAATCATATGGTTTTTATTTTTCAATTTGTTAATGTGGTGTATTACATAATGATCAAAGGATCAACCCAAGAAGAAGTGTAACAATTATAAATATATATGCACCCAACATAGGAGCACCACAATATGTAAGACAAATGCTGACAAGTATGAAAGGGGAAATTAACAATAACATAATAATAGTGGGAGACTTTAATACCCCACTCACACCTATGGATAGACCAACTAAACAGAAAATTAACAAGGAAACACAAACTTTAAATGATACAATAGACAAGTTAGACCTAATTGATATCTATAGACATTTCACCCCAAAACAATGAATTTTACCTTTTCTTCAAGTGCACATGGAGCCTTCTCGAGGATAGATCACATCCTGGGCCATAAATCTAGCCTTGGTAAATTCAAACAAATTAAAATCATTTCACGCATCTTTTCTTTTCACAGTGAGGTAAGAGTAGATGTCAATTACAGGAGAAAAACTATTAAAAATTTCAGCATATGGAGGCTGAAATAATAATAATATAATATAATAATATAATATATATTTAATATAATAATACTCACATGCTTCTGAGTAACCAACAAATCACAGAAGAAATCAAAAAACAAATCAAAATATGGATAGAAATGAATAACAATAAAAACACAACCACCCAAAACTATGGGACACTGTAAAACAGTGCTTAGGGGAAGGTTCATAGCAATACACGCTTACCTCATGAAACAAGAAAAAAATCTAATAAATAACCTAACTCTACACCTAGAGCAACTAGATAAGGAAGAAGTGAAGAACCGCAGGGAGAGTAGAAGGAAAGAAATCTTAAAAATTAGGGCGGAAATAAATGAAAAAGAAACAAAAGAGACCATAGCAAAAATCAACAAAGCCAAAAGCTGGTTCTTTGAGAAGATAAGTAAAATAGACAAACAATTAGCCAGAATCATTAAGACCCAAAGGGAGAAAAATCAAGTCAACAAAATTAGAAATGAAAATGGAGAAATCACAACAGACAACACAAAAATACAAAGGATCATAAGAGACTGCTATCAACTATATGCAAATAAAATGGACAACTTGGAAGAAATGGACAAATTCTTAGAATAGTACAACTTTCCAAAACTGAACCAGAACGAAATAAATCTTAACAGACCCATCACAAGCACAGAAATCAAAACTGTAATCAGAAATCTTCCAGCAAACAGAAGCCCATGACCAGATGGCTTCACAGCTGAATTCTACCAAAAATTTAGAGAACTAACACCTATCCTACTCAAACTCCTCCAGAAAATTGCAGAGGAAGGTAAAATTCCAAACTCATTCTATGAGGCCACCATCACCCTAATACCAAAACCTGACAAAGGTGCCACAGAAAAAGAAAACTACAGGCCAATATCACTGATGAACATAGATGCAAAAATCCTTAACAAAATTTTAGCAAACAGAATCCAACAACATATTAAAAAGATCATACATCATGACTAAGTTGGCTTTATCCCAGGGATGCAAGGATTCTTCAATATCTACAAATCAATCAACATAATACACCACATTAACAACTTGGAGAAGACTCTTGAGAGTCCCTTGGACTGCAAGGAGATCCAACCAGTCCATCCTAGAGGAGATCAGTCCTGGGTCTTCATTGGAATGACTGATGTTGAAGCTGAAACTCCAATATTTTGGCCACCTGATGTGAAGAGCTGACTCATTGGAAAAGACCCTGATGCTGGGAAAGATTGAGGGCAGGAGGAGAAGGGGACGACAGAGGATGAGATGGTTGGATGACATCTCCGACTCGATGGACATGGGTTTGGGTGAACCCTGGGAGTTGGTGATGACAGGGAGGACTGGTGTGCTGCAGTTCATGGGGTCGCAAAGAGTCGGACATAACTGAGCAACTGAACTGAACTGAACTGAACTGAGAATAATAGGCATATTTAATTTATTTTACCATTTTTTTCAACTCCCTTTCTCCCTTTTACATTATTTTGTGGTCTTAGAAATTTTTTAATTTAGTCACTTTCAAGCAAAATTAAAGTTTGCTACTTGAAAGGACTGTTGGAGAAATGATCAATAATTTTTTATAGAAATCACGGCAATATTTTACCCTTAACTGATGCTTCTCTTAGAGAATTGCATTGGCTCTCCATTGTTTAAAGTCATCTTACACTTTAGACTGTCAGGGAATTCTGAACTAGTTCTGGTAGCTAGTGAAAATAAACTTGAGACTCTTGAGAAAGAAAGAGCAGAATTGATGCTCAATTGAATGCTTTATTTATTTAGGGTTTCCAGAGGTTAAATGATTTTGATGAATTATCTAAATAATAATTCACCCTTTTGTTCAAGGAAAGCATGGATCACATGAGTATTAAATATTATTAGGATATCCTTGGCTTCAGATTCCTGAAATTATTCTAACATTTAAAGGTCTAAAGCGTTGTTCTGTGTAAAAGTTAGAACTTGGGAGGGAGTAGATGACCTACTAAATGAGTAATTTAGGAGAGGTAAATGAATGCACCCTCTATAGAGGTGTGGCTGGGTTATGGCAGTGAACTCAGGATGGTGGCAAGGCACCCAGGGACTAGATGTACAAAAAAACTATTACATAAGAGATGTGAAGGTGTATGGTAGTGAGCAGGGAGAGTGATGGTTATAGTAGAAGGAACACTTGAAAGGACTAGGGGCTTTAGATACAACAAACCTACTGCAAAAGCTGCTTCCTGGCTGAAAGGGTGCTGGGAAATATTGCATATGCTTACCTCTTTTGTTCCTTACTCTGATCTCTTCCCTGTACCTCACATTGGTCTAATCTAATTGAAACTGCACTTCTCAGGATCCAGGTGATGTTCTGCATAGAGGTCAGCCTCCCAGGGGATTAGGGCTGGGCAAAGAACAAGAGGAAATATGGAGAAGCCACAGTGCACAACTAGCCTACTTGTATCTGCAAGCCCAGCCCTGGCCCATACTCTGGATCTTCACCATCCTAAACAGGCATAGTGTGCCTCAGGATAACTATCGATGATAGTTATCAGCACTAATAACTATCAGTGCTAGTTATTCTAAGCTAAAGACTCAGTTATTCAGAGCTCAGCTTCTCTAGTCAAGAGTCATTCTACTTTTTCATGGTTTGTTCATTATCATTCCTGTGTACTTGGCTTCTGAATTCCAGAACAGGTCATTGCAAAATCTCAGCCTAGATTACCTCCTTTACAAAATCTTAGGGTTGGAGTAGCACAAAAATTCAATTAAAAAATTCTTTGTAATTTCTGACCTAAAGAAAATGCCAACCATGAGTTTTCTGTATTAATAAGTCAAAAAGTCAGATTTAGACAAATTTACTTTTATATAAATCCATGGGATTTTATATAAATCCATAGGATCACAAAGTTGGACATGACTGAGTGACTGAGCATACACACATGCAAGGCAAGTATAAAAATTTTGGATTTAATATAAGGAAAGTTTGGGTCATACCTATTGCAAAAAATACTAGAAAGAGAGACTGAAGTGGTGAAGCTATAAAGAGAAGGTAGGGAAAAAGTTGGTTTAAAAAAAAGCAGGGGTTGATATAATAAAGCCTGAAAAGAGATCAAGATAAGCCCAGTAGGCATGGAACTTAGGACTCAATCATCATCAACTCTTGAGCTAAAATTGAAATGCACTGAACATTTGTAGACAAGAATAAAGAGAAACTAGCTCTTAGTTTGTGTACTGTCTGCAACAATACAACATCTCTTTGTCAACTTGTAGTTTAAAATATAGATTGGGAAGATACAGAAAAGTTTTCAAGAAATAATAAATTGTTTATAGAAATTAATAGCACTGAGTCCATAATTACTCATTTATGAAGCATAAATAATATCAGTGTCTTTGTTGTTGTTGCTATTGATTTATTTGGAGGGAAGTTAAAGAAAAACAGATCAATGTTTTCAATGTTTGCTTAAACTTTGAAACTTGTTTAGGGAAAAGATTTTCAATGTCAAAATCATAGTATTACTCAAGAACCTTTTCCTTGAAACTAATGACAAGCTGTAGTATATCTATGTCATGTTCTGCAAATGAATATGTTCAGGAACCTCACATGGCACAGCATTTAGCAAATCAAACAAAACCCACTTGTATCCAGGCACCAGTCAGCTAGCTCAACTAACAAAAATTTACTGCCTAGATGAATTTCACAATAGCTTAAAATTTGACCTTTTGTTTTTCTTACTCAGGAAATGCTGTATACCTTAATTTTTTAAAATGAGACTGAAAAATTTAGTCGGATTTTACACTTTATAGTGAAGAACAAATGTGTTCCTTTTTCTTCTGATTAGTGTTCTGTATAGTATGCATCAAAAGCTACTAAAGAAATAAAACTCAATACCATAGTTTAAAACAGTGTCAGAAAACTATGGCTCATGGATCAAGGAGTCTCTGTTTTATAGCTAATTATATAGTTTTTGCACGTTAAGTGGTTTAAAAATTCAAAAGAAGAAGAATTTGTGTTGTGAAAATTATATGATATTCAAATGTTTGTATTCATATATAAAGTTTTATTGGAACACAGCCTTATCCATCCATTTATGTGTTGTCCATTACAGCTTCAATGAGTTCAGTATTGCAAAAGAGACCATATAGTTCACAAAACTTAAAGTATTTATTAACTAGCCCTTGAAAGAAAAATTTGTTTACACAACTCTAATAAAATACATTTTTATAAAGAAGTAGATATAGAATAGTATTTAAAATAATATCCCACTATCTTTCTATAATCTTTTAAGCAGTATAAGTACACCATTTTGTTCAGTTTTGGCATCAGAAATAATAGGCAACAATGGTTAAAATCTTGCTAATAGAAACATTCTGTTTTGGATGAATTATGATTACATTATAAATATTTCTGTGAAAGAACTATGTTGCTTGGTGTGACATTTCATAGTCGGCTTAGTTTTTGTTGTTGTTGCTAAGGGAAGACTTTCTTCTTTTTCTGGTGCAGTGGGAGAGTAACACGCTTCAAGAGCAATTATCTTCCGTGATGAGGAACTAGAGAGAGAGATTAATCAAAGCTAAAACATCTCGAGCACTGTGAGAAGCAAGGTTAAAAGTTAGCAAGTATAATCTACTGTGAATAATTGCTGAATAAGAGAGTCTAGGAAAAGGAGTTAACAAGAGGTAAAATCTGTTAAATTTCAAAGTGTTAAAATATAATGCAAAAGAAATATTTAAGACTTTTTAAAGAGGGGGGAAAAAAGGATCTTAAATCTTAATGCCTAAGTGGAACTCTAGTGAAAAGGACAAACTATGTGCTGAGCTGTACACTACTGTGAGAACAGTGTGTGATAAATCAAGGAAGTTGTAGCTTGTGTGAAGGATGAAATCCACACAATGTTTAATATAGTATAACAATTCACTTTTGATAAAATTCCAGTGTGGTCTACAGATACCATGGATGTGACTTACTATGTATGTTTGGGTCCTTTATGAAATAAAGAGAAGAAAGTTTTCATATTTGTGACAGAAGGCTTAGAAACCCAAGTAAGGTGTACTGTCTATCAAAGGAACCTGGCAGACTACAGTCTCTGGGGTCACAAAAAAATCAAACACAACTTAGTGACTAAACAACACCACCACCAAAAGTAATCTATCTGATGCCTATCTAACCACAGTTGATTTTAAATTCAGGCCTCATATATTTAATTTAATTCATTTACTTGTGTGTACATATCTCATGAGCTATGAATTCAGATTTACTTTTCCTCATGTCTACCAAATCTTTAAGAAAATGTCACCTAGTATTCTATGGAGTGTGTCATCAATCAAGGAATCATTACATGGCAAATCAACTAAAAGATCGTCCTTAAGATTCATCTGTTCCTAGATAGTAGTTCTTCCCTCATAGCTCAGTTGGCAAAGAATCTGGTTGCAATGCAGGAGACCCTCAATGGCCTAAGAGAAGTGTCACCACTCACTATTGCCACTTACAAATCATCAGTTCAGTCACTCAGTGATGTCTGACTCTTTGCAACCCCATGAACTGCAGCACACCAGGCTTCCCTGTCCATCACCAACTCCTGGACCTTGCTCAAACTCATGTCTATAGAACCAGAGATGCCATCCAACCATCTCATCTTCTCCTCCTGCCTTCAATCTTTCCCAGCCAGTGATGCCATCCAACCATCTCACCTTCTCCTCCTGCCTTCAGTCTTTCCCAGCGTCAGTGTCTTTTCCAATGAGTCTGTTCTTCACATCAGGTGGCCAAAGTATTGGAGTTTCAGCTTCAGCATAAGTCCTTCTGATGAATATTCAGGATTGATTTCCTTTAGGATAGACTGGTATGATGCTGTTGCTGTCCAAAGGACTCTCAAGAGTCTTCTCCAACACCACAGTTCAAAAGCATCAATTCTGCATCAGCCTTCTTTATGGTCCAACTCTCACATCTACTACTGGAAAAACCATAGCTTTGACTAGATGGACCTTTGTTGCCAAAGTAATGTCTCTGCTTTTAACACATGAATATTCTTTAAACTCAATATTGATTCATTATAAAAGCCTTGATAAAACATTTGTTAAACACTTCTTATCTTTATTATAACTATGCTGTAGAAGACTTATTTAAACATTGCATAACTTTGAATGTAAAGTATTGAATCTGTGTTAATGGTGAATGGTGACCATAAGAACAACTTAAAGAAATTTTTTAAAGATCTTATTTTTTCATGGATAAAGCTGCACTAATCATCTCATATCTGTCTATTCTGACAAAGGAAAGCAATCTTGTTCCATTCATCCTCTAAAGATGTACCAGAACTTGACTCTAAACTGAATATCTTTGTTTTGCATACAATCATTTACTACTCCTGAATAACTGTTGGTATTTTTAGAAGAAATATCTTATGATCTGTTCTCTGGAGAAATGATCCTGAAATCACTGATTCCGTGGAATTTAGTGAGGTTTTTTTTTTTCTTTTTTAAACTTATGGAGGGGATGGGTAGGGTATATTTGATTGCTTTGCATTAATCTTCTTTATAAACAAAGAAGAAATAAATTAAGCCTTTCTATTTCCAGTAACTAGACTCCAAATACTTGACAAATGCCTAAATAAATATAAGGGATTCAACTAAGAGAATCAGTACTAAAATGTTCATACTTTTTAGTCAGACCCTCCTTCCTTTTGGCTAGCAGCAGCTACTAGACTCACTAGTGGAATATTTTCTGTATTTACAAATGCATAACCTGTTTCCTAAAAATGTTTTAAATTGTTCACATTTTGAAAGAGACATTTTAATTCTAAATGTTTAAAATTGGGAAGATATTTTAGTTTCCCTCACAAAATTGGAAATAAATTTAGCAAACAAAAGCAATATCATGTTTTCATCATCACAGAGTGAAGACTTCTGGAAATCCACAAAGCATTAAGAACACTAGCAAAATAAGTCAAAATATTCTTTTTCAGAACTCTAAAAATTAACTAAAGGCTTACAGCAGTCTAAGAATTATTTATCCAGGAAAACTGGCTAAATTTCATTAAGAACAAAGATCTTTGTGGCATTTTAACTTTCGTTAATCCCTCATCTCTCTCCCCAACTCTGTATGGTAGGCTTGAAAATCAATAATCTCATAACTATGATAGCTGAGAAAACCAATATCATAGTGGGCAGAATGGGTTAGAGTGTCTCCAAAGTCTCATCCTTATGGAATTGTTATTATTTGACCAGTGTAGCTCCTTGCTGAAGAGTTACATTGTCAGATTTGTCCTTATTTGACCTAACTTGGAAGGACTGATGCTGAAGCCGAAACTCCAGTACTTTGGCCGCCTCATGCGAAGAGTCATTGGAAAAGACTCTGATGCTGGGAGGGATTGGGGGCAGGAGGAGAAGGGGACGACAGAGGATGAGATGGTTGGATGACATCACCGACTTGATGGACATGAGTTTGAGTAAACTCTGGGAGTTAGTGATGGACAAGGAGGCCTGGCGTGCTGCTATTCATGGGGTTGCAAAGAGTTGGACATGACTGAGCAACTGAACTGAACTGAAATGAGAGGTCCCTTTGTCTCTTGCCCAAGAAAATTATTGAAAACAGTGTTAAAGATCACAGGTACCAGGGGTAGTGTTAACCATTTGGTGCTCTTGAAAAGCTGGTCAAAAACTTAAAAGGAAAAACGGTGTAGTGAGATGCCTATAGGAGGCTTTGAAAAACTCCATAATTTCTGATAATTTAGGAAGCCACATGCATATGAAGGACTACTCACATGTCCTGGGAAGATATGAAAAGTCCCTAATCTCTCATCTCTGCCTGAATTTAAGGTCCTGTGAGAACAAGAAGTTAAGGCTAAGACATATTTTTAAACTGCCTGCCAGAGCATTGAAGATGTGCCCCTGAATATACAAAAGAGCCGTCAGCAAAAGCTGGTAGAATTTTGGCTCAAAGAATTTAAGGAACAATTTTTTTCAAATTATTAGCTGACCACTAAGCTAACTGATCAGAGACTTTAGTGGCTAGAAACAACAAAGTATAAAGACTTTAAGTTTTTTAAAGAAGAAACCCAGAAAAGTCCCCAAATAAACTAACAACCATAACAAACAGCAACAAAAGTCATCCCTGGGGAGAGAGGGATCTTTTTTAGATTTTGCCACACTATATTATTTTAAATGTCTAGGTATATTTTGAAGCATGCAAAGAAACAAGAAATTATGGCCCATATATGGAGCTGGGGGAAGCAATCAATAGAAAGTGTTCTGAAGGAAGCACAGGTATTGGACTTGGGCTTTAAACCAGCCCCTAGACATATGTTCAAATAGCTAAATGAAACTGTTTCTAAAGAATTAAAGGAAAATATGAGAACAGTATCTCACCAAAAAGGGAAAACAGATAAAAAATGTGAATTATGGAAATGAACCAAATAGAAATTTTGGAGTTGAAAAGTACAATAACCAAAATGATAAACTTACTAGAGTAGCTCAATGAGGAGTCAATCAGTTAAAGACAGTTTCATTGAGACTCAGTTAAAGACAGCTTCATTGAGATTATACAGTAGGAGCAACAGAAAGAAAAAAGAATAATAAAGAACAATGTAAAAACTTGTAGAACAGTGAAAAACCATCAAGTATATCAACATATATCCAAGAGAAGTCCTTAAAGGAGAGACGAGAGAAAGATACAGAAAGAATACTTGAGTAAATAATGACTGGAAAATCCCCAAACTGGATGGAAAACATTAATATGGGCATACAGGAAGCTCAATAAATGCCAGCAAACTTACAGCTTAGAGTGGGATGATAAGAAATGGAGAGAAGTCAACATATTTGAGAGGCAATTTAAAAAAAAACTTTTGATGGGTTAATATTTAGCATGAAGAAAGAGTAGATTATAAGAGAAGACCCCACGGTGCTTTGTACCTGTCCAAGTAGGAGTTATGTTTTGCAATGTAATTGTCAACTCTTTATCCTCCCCTTACATTAGCATATAGGATGCTTGAAAGTAGATACACTCTAGTTTGTCTTTCATAAGTGCTGAGATATACTGCACATAGAAGACACCTAATACATACTTGATAATGTGCTGGATTAAATTAAAAAGAAAGCTTTCAAAAACTATTCCAAACATTATTCTCCACAGCCAGTAATTTCAGTGTTTCTAACAAATATTATCGACTGGAATAAAACTAAGAAATTATTTATTTCACCTGATGGTTATGCAGCTACTGAGGCCAATAATTGGCTATACAAAAATGCACATAACTTATTGACCCTTGTTCAAAGACACTGTGAGCTTCCCAGCATAACTTAACTGTGTTTAGCTTCAGTCATTGATTGCATATTTTGGATTGTCAAAAAATTAATTTCATTAATACTGAGCCTATTTTATTTTATGATATCAATATAAATTTAGATTGTATAAAGTCATTAATTCAGCATATGCATCTAAACAGATGTTTCATATAATGAAAATGAACATTAAGGAGAGGTCACTGTGCAAATTCAGAATGGTCAAATAGGTTAAGTAATTATGAGAGAAAAAAAAAAAGCATGCCTCAGATCTCAATCTACATTTGCCATTAAATTGCAAAAAGATGAACTCTTGACAAATCACTAGTGCTGACAGTGTTACCCTCTTTTCCTTCCAACACATAATAAAATAAGTACCTCACTTTTTTAAAAGAAAATATGAAAGCTTTAGGTACTAATAATGTATTGTGAAAATTGTTTTACCTAGGAGATTGGTCTTTTTTAAACAACAAGTTCATTTGTGTGTTCTCTACAATACAGACAGTGGCTTTAGAAATAAAGTGGTGCAAATTTATAGTCAAAAAGCACTTCAAAATATCACCATAGTTTCACTACATCACTAAAATAATCTCTATGACTCTTTGGGATCATTTGCACCTATGATGGTTCTTTTGATAATCAGATTTTCTAGATACATGCGTATATGAGCCACTTGTTTCTTTCCAGGATAAGTTTCCCCTTTGATTAAAAAATTAAGAATGGCCATAATCGTATAAGACAGCAATGCATCCACTAGTGAAGTGTTAAAGCACTATTTGCTTTTGTCTTCTTTAGAAAAGTAAAACTCTCTGTTTTTTGAAGCCTTTGTTTATAAAATCCTTTTGCATTGTAAAATAGATATGCAGTAATTGGACCAGAAACCTTTAAAATTGACATAGAACACCTTATCTACCACTTTGTGAGGTTGTTCTGTCATGAATTATATTTGAATATGTCAGAGGAAGTGTTATTAATGTTTAATTAGAATTCAGTTCAGTTCAGTCACTCAGTCGAGTCTGACTCTTGCAGCCCCATGGACTACAGCACGCCAGGCTTCCCTGTCCATCGCCAACTTCCGGACTTTGCTCAAACCCATGTCCACTGAGTTGGTGATGCCATCCAACCATTGCATCCTCTGTTGTCCCCTTCTTCTCCTGCCTTCAATCTTTCCCATCATCAGTGTCTTTTCCAGTGAGTCAGTTCTTCAATCAGGTGGCCAAAGTTCTGGGGTTTCAGCTTCCAGCACCAGTTCTTCCAGTGAATTTTCAGGACTGATTTCCTTTAGGATTGACTGGTTTGATCTCCTTGCAGTCCAAGAGACTGTCAAGATTCTTCTCCAACAACACAGGCCAAAAGCATCAATTCTTTGGTGCTCAGCTTTCTTTATAGTCTAACTCTCACATCCATACATGACTACTGAGAAAATCCATAGCTTTGACTAGACAGTTCTTTGTTGGCAAAATAATGTCTCTGCTTTTTAATATACTGTCTAGGTTGGTCACACCTTTTCTTCCAAGGAGCAAGTATCTTTGAATTCCATGGTTGCAGTCACCATCTGCAGTGCTTTTGGAGCCCCAATAAATAAATTCTCTCACTGTTTCCATTGTTTCCCCGTCTATTTGCCTTGAAGTGATGGGACCGGATGCCATGATCTTTGTTTTTTGAAGTTGAGTTTTAAGCCAAATTCTCCATTATCCTGTTTCATTTTCATCAAGAGGCTCTTTAGTTTTTCTTCACTTTCTGCCATAAGGATGGTGTCATTTGCATATCTGACCAATTACTTCTTGAATTATCACAATATTCTTGGACTTGCTTGTGCTCTAGCTTCTTACCATGTTAGCACTTGGATACATCTTTGTTGTATATAATCAGATATTATTTTAAGCAGAGGATATACTTACGAAATAAGACTCTGCATTATGAGTAGCTGATGGATGAAGAGTGAGGACAGAGGAAAAAAGGCTGAATTCAGACAACTGGAAATTGAGATTTGGAGAAATGATTCAGGAAATAGCTGCTGTGTTCATAAAATCTGAATCAGGAAGAAAATAATTCTCAGAATACTTGCTCTGCATTAAAAGCATTTATCTTCTGAGAAACTGAGCAAATAGTTGAAGTATTTTAATTACTTTTTTACCCTGCATAAATTGTGATTCTCTGAATTCACACCTCATTGAAATTGGACCACTCAAGACCATTGGATTTGTTCAGATTACACACAACACATTCATATGCACACTCACAGACATATGCTAATATACCTGTTTATTTCACAATAAATGCAAAAATTCCAAAGTTGTGTTTATGGGTGTATTTTTTAGTATACAGCAGCTGAAGTTATAATAATGGGTCTCATTATCCTCTAACCAAGATACTATCCTTTGAACACATATTTACCTAGATGTTTCATTTATTTTTCAGCAACATCCACTGTTACATCAGGTAAAATAAAAGCCAGTCGACTCAGGAAGATGCCATGTGGTTTTTACAGAACCATCTAGAGAAAACACTGTGGAGCATGGCTAGACTTTGTGTTTTTCAGGCTCTTTCCGGGTATGGATAATGGGTTTTAGACATGTCTTCTGTGTAAATATACTTCTGGTAGAATGAAATCTTTTGATTTCCTTTCTTTGAGTGTATTAGCCAGTTAGCTCTGAGGTGTACTATAATGGTAGATGGCTGGGTTTTCTTTGATTCTCTTTTCTTGCTCTTCCTTACTCACTATGAGAGCTTTTGGCAGTATCCGTCCACCAAGAAATACATATGGAATTGGTTTGTATTCAATTGTACTAAGAACTCTGTGGAGAATTCTTAACTAGTATGAGGCATGCATTGCATTCTATTGAAACTTTTCTTTATTACATGGGACCTCTCAAACCAAAGATGATTACTTTCTATTGTGCTTTTGGGCAAGTAAAGTTAAATGACTTCATAGTCTCTTATGGTGATAAATCAGTGATGCCATCCAACCATCTCATTACCAATTCAATGGACATGAACTTGGGCAAAACTCCAGGAGATGCTGAGGGACAGGGAGGCCTGGTGTGCTGCAGTCCATGGGATCGCAAAGAATCGGACATGACTTGGTGACTGAACAACAACAACATACTCTCTTACTCATCCATTTAGAATTGAAGTAAAGGATAAGAGATCCTCAAAATGGGCACTATCCTATACTGCTAATAGCATGGTATGTAGGTACAGCCTTCCTTGGGGTGCAAATGTCTGCATAATTCAAAGCTTAAAAATTGCCTCAACAGTTCCACTTTTAGAAATTTATTACGAGGTAAAAATATCAAATCTGTATTCAATGACATATGCATAGGATGCTAATCAGAGTGCTATTTATAATGGTTAAAAAAGGGAACCATTCAAATATCCAGTATTGATTAAATGGATTCTAGTAGACTGTAGTATATCCATGCAAAGATATGCTGTGCTGTGTGCTGTGCTTAGTCACTCAGTGCTGTCCGACTCTTTGTGACCCTATGGACTATAGCCCACCAGCTAGGTAACCATTAAATTTTATCTGTGTGCGTCCATGCTAAGTCACTTCAGTTGTGTCTGACTCTTTGCGACCCTATGGATCGTAGTCCTCCAGGTTCCTCTGTCCATGGGATTCTCCATGCAAGAATACTGGAGTGGATTGTCATGTTCTTCTCAGGAGATTCTCCCAACCCAGGGATCGAGTCCACATCTCACATCTCCTGCATTGGCAGGCAGGTTATTTACCACTAGTGTCACCTGGCAAGCCTGAAGTTTATCCGTGTAAATATTATTTTTATTGACCATAAAAAATGTAAAGATACATTGATGGAAAAGAAGGTTACAAAATAATGTAGATATTGTATATTGTCTAATTTTGCTTCTTTGTATTTTTTTAAAATTACTATAAATAATAGAATTAGATTCTAGTTAAGTGACAGAAAATTTGTTAGAATAAGGAGATCTGGTTTATAATTGGTATGAAACCAAAAATTGGAGGGGTCTGGGAAATAGGAACCAGAGTATCAGGAATAGTCTTAATTAAATAGCATCACCTCTCCTACCTTTGCTACTGCAACAAATATACTCTATACTTGTATCACTCTTATCCTTGCATCACTCAAGATTCAAATTCCCAGGAAAGGGTATTGTTAGCCTAATTGATGCCATTTCTCCAACTCTGGCAGGTTAGAGAAATGTAAGGAATCTGAGACTATTCTACTTTCCTCTTTTGGGATTGAGTGATAGAAAATAGGAATTATTGTTTCAATAAGGCTTTAGACAATAGGAATAAAAGTTTCTCCAGAGAAAATCAGGGTGGAATGAGTAGGTAAGTGACACTGTCCCACATGGCATATGTCTATCACAATAATTTATCTTGAAAATAAAAAGTTACAGCCCCGCAGTATACAACTTATTTGACATTTATGATATACCTAGAATTGTTACTTGTTTCAATTCAGTTCAGTTGCTCAGTCATGTCTGACTCTTTGCAACCCCATGAATCACAGCACACCAGGCCTCCCTGTCCATCACCAACTCCCGGAGTCCAGCCAAACCCATGTCCGTTGAGTCGGCGATGCCATCCAACCATCTCATCCTCTGTCACCCCTTCTCCTCCTGCCCTCAATCTTTCCCAGCATCAGGGTCTTTTTGAATGAATCAGCTCTCCACATCACATGGCTGAAGTATTGGAGTTTAAGCTTCAACATCAGTCCCTTCAATGAACACCCAGGACTGATCTCCTTTAGGATGGACTGGTTGGATCTCCTTGCTGTCCAAGGGACTCTCAAGAGTCTTCTCCAACAACACAGTTCAAAAGCATCAATTCTTCAGTGCTCAGCTTTCTTTATAGTCCAGCTCTCACATGCATACATGACTACTGGAAAAACCATAGCCTTGACTAGATGGACCTTTGCTGGCAAAGTAACATCTGGGTCAAAGATAAATATTATGCTGTGCGTATCTTCCAAAAAGAAGCATCAGTTTAAAAGTCTACTATAACTGGAGATAGAATTTTTTCCCTCTTTTACAGGAAAATAGGATATGCATCATAACATCATTTATCAATATCTGTCTGTTTATCTCAGGAGATCCACTGCTTCCTCTCCTGCAATTCATCTCTGAACTTGGAATGTAAATACTCCGTGTGTCGTTGTTGATATGACATCTCAGAAAAGCCCTGCTAAGCTATATCATTTTAACTCTTCATTTGGAAGGAAAGTCATGTTTATGGAAGCTATAAAAGACAATTGATAGAAATGTAGTTTTGCTAACATCATTTGAAAATAGCCCTAAAATATTTTCACCATCTGCTATGTTGCAGAGACCATGAGGCATTCTCCAAGAAGATCCTCTAGATTTGACCTTGAGAACCCTCATCCATCTGCTCCGAATTAAAGCTAAACTAGTTAGTACCTGGGTATTTGGCTCAGAGCCAATATTTCTCTGGGATGCAACTGCAAGGTTGATGTGATTTGAGATGACTTTTTTGTCATTGGGTTTGATGTAATATAAAGTTAAGAATATAATTACAGGTAAAATGTAAGTGAGAGTTTGAGTATGAAATTAATCTCTATATTTTTGCTTGTCTTTTGTCTTCCTTAACTGTAACATAGTTATAAAAGCCTTACAGCTAAATAAAACTTTTACCAATTAGTCAAAATGTATTTGGTGTGAGCGTTGATGAAAATGGCTCTAAAAAAAAAGGTTTATTTTTGTGTCAGATATTTTGAGTCTCTAAAACTTCTCAGATATTTATATTTTCAAAAATAGAAAGTTTCTAACAATTTATATGGTTTTAATTTTAATTTAGTCCCTTCTGTATTAGAAATAGTTGTTTTCCCCTAGAACTCTTTTATGTTAGAATGTATGGAAGCAACATTATAAATATGTAATTTACACTGTTATCATTTTGATTTTTTAATCCAGATAAATCTGATATCATTCCAACTCTTCAGAGTTCTATGACATATATTTTAGCATACCTGCAAGCTGTCTCTTATTTGTTCATACAGAGGGCTGAGATCCTTTGTTCTCAGGGAAGATTTCTTAGGGAAGTTCTCAGACTTTCCTCATCCCAGGAGATAAATCATGATTGCTTTAGGCCAATTTTGATAATTCCATTCCCTTTTGTTAGTGATATATCTGGTAGTGATGATCCACTTCTGGTCAATGAAACATAATGTAGATTTTGATACCTTCTGAAAGGGATACTTTTACTGAAAAAGAGGGGCTCCCGGGGAGAAGGTTCTATTTTCCCTGCTACTTCATTCCTTATGACTGTGGTTAGTAGGAGGATTTGGTATTTGGAGTTGAAGCAGCTATCTTATAACCGTGAGTTTAAAAGATCTACAGAAAAAGGTGAGAATAAATAACAGAAAGATAGAATGAACTTGAGTTCCTGATAACATGCTTGAACCACTATGGCAAACCTTGAAACTAACAACCTTCAAAGTTCTTGTTATATGAGAGAATGAAATATCTTTATTGATCAAGACACATAAGTTGTATTGTAGCTGAATTTACCCTAACAGATATATATCCTAAATATCAACTGAATCATACTATAGGTGGTTTTTAAATTTCATATTTGAATTCCCAATAATGCATACTGTGATACCTGTATGTTGATTTTTACATACTTGATGCAGCTTTTCATACTTCAGTTGACAAATATTTTGAGCTATTGTTTCATGAAGTTTCATTTAGGCAAACATTTAAACTGTGTAAACAATGTTATACATCAATACTTGTGTGATTATTTGAACATTTTATTATACTCTCCCCATTTCACCAGAATTAATAGAAAGGAGAAAAATGAAAGCATAGAAGTAACTTGTGAATAGAAATGTTGATCCATAATCACATTGTTGATTACAATATAATTGAGATAAATATGAAATAATTAGATGTGCCAAATACATGTACTTTTCACCTTAATCTGATGTCTGTTAGGTTAAATCCAGTTTATCTTTTGTTCATTGATGAAGTAGAATTAAGCAAAAGGTAATATGTATTGTGAAATATTGGTGTACATATTCAGATATGGTATTTAAAGTCAAGGAGAAAATAGATACTTTATGATTATATTTAGCTATCTAAAATTGGAACTCCCCTTTGGTTGTTACTTTAATGTAAAACTGTTGAACATTCATTGTATATTCAGGTGTTGGAAATCTAATAACAAGCAAGATAAAATATGACACCTCTTTTCTTTGAATTTTTAACCTAGTGGGGTTACAATATAAACTATATATGGAACAGATTACATATATAGAATTATCTAGCTGGGTGTTATGAAGGATTGTGAATTATTGTTATTAATGTATAGGCAGACCTTGCTTAGTCTATGGGAATGTGTGATTTATCTGAGGAAGTGGTATTTAAACTGAAATTGAAAGGATGATTAGGAATAAGACCAGAATGAGAAAGTTCAGAGGAGGAAATTTATTCCAGAGAGAGAGCAGATTTGAATGCTCTGAGACCTACAGGAAATCTAATTTGGTTGAAGAATCAGAAAAGAAAGGAGAGAATGGAATGGTGCCAGCTGGGACTTGAGAGGCAGGATCATTCAGGTCTTTATATATCTAAACATAAATGGGAACATGGAAAACTTTTAAGGAGTGTAGTGTCATAATTTTGTTTTAAAAAGACTCCTTGCAATATGTGTAATTTAAAGTGAATTTGAGGGGAGCAAGTGTAAAATAAGAAAACTAGATATGAGATTTCTGCATTAATCCTCATGAAAGTTGAAAGTGTGAAGAGTTTGGAGGCAAAGAAGTAGATAGGTTTAAGAAGTATTTAGGGAATAAAATTAAGAAATTTGGTCTTTAAATGAATGAATGTATAGTTTATCATCCAAACTGGAAAAACTTGAGAATAAAAATTAATTCTCAAGTCCCAGTTAAATAAACATTAGCTGGGACTGTCTTGGGTAAACCAGACATACAGTCATCTCTGACCATAGGAGCTAGTGGAGAACAAGGAAAGACTAAATGTAAAACCAAATCCCTTTTCAATATGTAAATTTCTGGCAGTAATTACCTTTGGCCCTGGCTAGTCTCAGGAGCCACATAAATTCTTGTGTTTCGCCTTAATTTATGGAATAGAACACATTAGATTCTAATAGCTTATTTTCCTGATACTTTTGCATCTCCTGCTTGGACTTGGCCCCAAGGGTTTAATACTTCAGGACAAAAACGTGGTACCTCTAAAATTTTAGATGACATAAGCAAGCTCTTTTTGTATAGCACGTCTCTTAACCCTTATTTTTGAAGTCTCTTTGACTTTGTAATGGAGAAGAAATATGTGTCAAATGAATTAGTAATTCTTTTTCCTAGGTGTGACTGTCATTTAGAGGTCAAATTAAGACCATTCTACTACAGCAGTGACAACTATAGAAGCTAGCCTTTAACCAGCCTCTTCTCTAGACATTTATAGGGAAGTTATTGAGAATTTCACTTAATTATATAGATTTACAAAAGTGTTCCTGCTTTTGTGTATTGTCAAGGATTAAAGGTAGTTACCCTGTCATGCTAAGACTTTACTTGCTATGCCAACTATTTCTCTTGTCTTATCTCTCTCTGGCTTCCTATACATAATCACACTCTGCTAATTGTATTAAAAAACATTGTTCCTCTTATTCTCTCTTCTGTTTCCAAATAATAAAGTAATTTTAAAGAAATGACAGTTTTATTTTTGTGTTTGGAGTTTTTCAGTAAATAGTATATTTTAACTAATTCTCTTATTGTTGATACCATCAGTTTCTATGATTTAACTTTCTTTTACACCAACTGTATAATAGTCTTTACTACCAGAATTTAAAAAGGAAAAGTTACTTTTAAAAAGAATAGATATCAAAGAATATATATTAGAACCAAATAACTGAAAATAACTTGAGGGGTAATGTCGTTTAGAAAGAAAGTGGCAATAACAGCCTTCAATCTGCCAAGGAATATGCTAAATCTGATACACTGTAAAATATCTCCAGTTAAGCAGCAGATGATTAAGTGACTTGAAAACTTTGAAAGAGTCTGTTTTCCTAAACTTGTGTAAATTAACTTGGTATTTCTCTTATTTTATATATATATATATATACATATATATATATATATATATATATATACATGGACATTTTCAGCTAACCCACATTATAATAAAATTAGTATTAAAGTTCATTAAACTGTAAGGTCTTGATATTAATTCTAAATCATCAAGGAAAAATTCATGTATACATTTATTCACTTATTCAATATGTATTGTTTGCCTGCCTTCCTTCAGTCAGAAATCATCTTAAGTGTTAAAGGAACAAAGGTGAGTAAGATACTCTCGTGGCCCCCAAAGGAACTTGCAGTCTAGTGTATTATAAACAAATAGGTACAATTAAGTGTTGCACATGTTCTAATAGAATCTCTCAAGGTTATGGCTACTTTAATCCATATGGTCAGAAAATAGCTGTATAGGGAAACAGATTTGGACTTGAAGTTGATACTGGGTATTTAAACAAAACACTTCATCTCTTTTCTCTGCTAGGAAGATGTGTGTTCAGCATTTTGGGATCTGGTTCACACACATGGTTAAAAGTAACTGTGATCTCACGCAAGTCATTGAACTTTGAGTCTTAGATTTCTTCTCTCTAAAATGAGAGCTGTGAATAGCTACAGGATCTTTTTCTTGTGCTAAAAGTCTTATAATTCAGTATTTAATGTTCTGTTCTACTTTGTAATATTAGAATGAGAAATACATGAACAGAGAGTTCTACTACTAAATCTTCAGGGAATTTTTTTCCTGTGGTGAGATAGAATGACCGCAAGTATTCTCTGAGTACAAAGAGAACATTCTGTGTCAGTGTTTGTGTCACCTGTGACACTCATACTTTGCTTTTGACTCAAAAACAATTTCTCATCAAAAGTTTTCAAGACTGGCATTGTTAAAGCTGCATGCAGAAGATGTTCTTAATAACTTTGCTTAGATACATAATTAGGATATCTGATATGATTTTTTGGCCAGAACACCATCTAAAAGTTAAACTAGATTTAAAATGTGGCTGATTCATGTCAATGTATGACAAAAACCACTACAATATTGTAAAGTAATTAGCCTCCAACTAATACAAATAAAAATGTAATTTAAAAAAATGTGGACAATCTTTTAGCCAGGAGATATGTGACAGAAAACTAGTATCCTAATAAGAACTTTAGTCCTTACTATTTTCACTATTTTTTCAATAAATCTTATTTATAGACATGGTTCTCTTATTGGCAAAGGTTTGGCTTGTGTTGGCTTTTTTTTTTATTTAAGAAGCAAAAGGATATGGATTAGTGTGGAGAGGTGTTTAGCAGAGATAAATAGGGATGGTAATATTCTAAAGGAAATTAAACTGTCTGATTTCAGTGACAAATCCTAAAAAAGACAGACTAGCTTTATTGGCTCATTTAGCAATTAACAGTAAATAAATAATTTAAAACTATGGCTTCCCCTCCCTAACTGACTCTTCAAGCTTTCTGACACTCACCCTTGATGAAGGGACTTAACTAGCTGACCACTAGAAGTGGGAGATTTTTGTCTAGAGGGCAGAAATCTTTGGCTCGATGTGAAGGTTCATGGTGGATAGCAAAGCAGTTTATACTTTGTAAAGTCTTCTCACAACATGGAAAATGATAACATATTTTGCTAAACTAGCTGAAAGAACCTATATAAGTGACAAGACAAAGTATTTTCTTTAAAAAAAAAAAAAAAAGCATTCTTTTTTAGCTGCAGTACAATTTTGATTTGGCTGCCAATAATACAGAGTAACTGGAATCCAAAGGATTCATAAACTCAGTTGCACATTTGTTGGAAACACATTTTTTTGGAAGAGCAAATTGTAATAATTAAGTAGGTGAGCCACACAGCTTTATCAAGCCAGCCCTACATAAAAATGGGTAAAATGAAGCCAGGACAAAATGAGTTTTCTTAATGTACCCTATTGCTATTTTTGCAAATTACTTTTAAATTTCAGATTCAGGATTTGTAGATTGATCCAACTTGAGCCTTTCACTTGAAATTTATCTGGCAGTGTAAGGAAAGCATACTTAAGCATTAGGCTTTACAAAACAAACAAAGAAAATAGCTGAATCCTAATTGACCTTCAGCAAGTTTTTTCTTTCTTTTCTGAGTCTGTGAATAGAGTTGAACTATATACTTCTTTTTAAGACAGGTATTAGTCTCACAAAAAAGTCAGAATAGCCATGTTCTCAATGCACACATTGTTCATCCAACACTTGTGAGAAATTAAATAGGGAGTAATAACAACAAGGAAGCAGGTATGACAAGAGTCAGTTTCCTGACTGAACAGTGGTGTTAGGGTGCATCTGCATTTTTTAAAATCACAGACTCATACATTAATTTTTCAAAAATAATTGAAAATTTTTGAAGCAGTTTTAGGTTTTATAAAAATTGAGCAGAAAGAACAGAGTTTTTGTCTTTTGCATTTTTCAAAAGACAAATTAATGTCTGAATTTCTACTCCATGGAAGCAAACTATCTTATACATAGTTTTTCAGGTATTCACTACAAGAACTACATTTTTTTCTAAGTCATCTGTGTACAGTTTAACTGTGATATTTGTATTTTCTCTTTTTATGTTTCAATAGCAAAAAACGGTGATGTGTTGACCTAGAGCATAGGATGATACACTTGTGGTCAACAATGAAACTATAGTGTGGATTGCAAAAATATATTAAATTGTGGACCAATAGTATAGGCTATACAGTTGTGAATAACCATGAGCCAATAATAGAATGATACAGTTATAGTAAATCACGGGCCTAAAGTATGGTCTATATATTTATAATTAATCATGAGCCAATTGTACTGCAGTTGCAATCAAATATTCTGAAAGAAGAAGCTGGAAAGAAGGGACTTAACATTTTATTGGGCACCTGGTTTGTGCCTGGAAATGTTTTGTGAACTTTACATTATATTTTATTTAATTCTCACAGAAATACTATGAATCAGGTTTTATGATTCCTATAATGAAAAGATGGAAGCTAAAGGAGGTGAAACCTTTATAACTGATCACAGAACATTTTGCTATCCCCAACTTGGCTGTGAATTTCTTCTCTTCGGTATGCTATGCTGCTGCTGCTGCTAAGTCACTTCAGTCATGTCCAACTCTGTGCGACCCCATAGACGGCAGCCCACCAGGCTCCCCCGTCCCTGGGATTCTCCAGGCAAGAACACTGGAGTAGGTTGCCATTTCCTTTTCCAATGCATGAAAGTGAAAAGTGAAAGTGAAGTCGCTCAGCCGTGTCCGACTCTTAGCGACCTCATGGACTGCAGCCTACCAGGCTCCTTCATCCATGGGATTTTCCAGGCAAGAGTACTGGAGTGGGGTGCCATTGCCCTCTCCGTCGGTATGCTATAGATAACCATTATTCATCAACAATGATTGGCACATAAGGTAGAACCTAGTCTTAATCCCAGTGCATAAATTTTATTTCTTTGATAATTCCATGCCTTCAACAAATATTTCCCCCCTTTTGCAACATTACTTCAAACATCAGTGCTAGCTGGAGCAGGTCCTTATTTGGGTCTATGAATGCTTGATACTTGTTGGCCCGTGCTATCCTAAATATTAGAAGATGTGTAACTACAATGTGCCCCCAAATACTCTCCAAAACCTGTCTCTTTAACTTGTGTAACAAACAATCAATTCTTCTTCTCAGTATCTTTTGAGCTTGTATGTAGGAAAGGACAGTCTTATAATGAAAGACCTACGAAGAAAATACTTTTTCCTAACAGCTCTTTATACAGTCCTCAAAGCACATCTCAAAGTTAGCACTGACAGCAACATTTATTTTTGAGCTTGCTCTCCGTTCTATAACATGACCAGCAACATCTTCTTAAAGACTTAAACAGTGGCATAGGACCTCTTACTTTGTGGATTTTAAAATGAAGTTTAATCCTTGAATAACATCTCATCCTCCTCAAATGAAAGTGCTAAATGAAAATATCTCCTGCCATAACAATAATCAAGAAGTGTCACAGTCATCAGTGATTTCTGGCCTCCAAATGTGAATGAGGATTCCCAAAACTGTGATCCAGCAGATGCCCCCACCCCCACGGTGAATTTCGAGGAGCTCAGATTGGGGCAGTGAATACAAGAAACAACCACTTGCTACATCCTTAAGGTGAACAAGGAAACAGGATTTGGCCCCAGATAACTGAGGTGCATGTGAATGGAATGATTCAGTGAGCCCAGAGGCTTGCATCCTCCCAAACCAAGAACACTACATTTTTAAACTTGATACTTGATTTTTCTTACTGCACAAAAGTCTTTGATGTTTAGACTGCCAGTTCCCTTTGTTATAAAATTTTATATAGCCCGATCTCCCCTCCACCTCCTTGGAGCAGCTCAGAGCTACTGAGTCTCATGGGCTCAGAGTCCTAAACATTCCCATCAAATAAACTCTGCTTTCAGGTTGGGACTAATTGTTTAGTCAACAAAAGTATAAGCTAAGTAAAAGTATTTGTTACGTGAATACCTCTTAAAGCCTCCTGAAATACACAATTAGTTAATATTATACTTGCATAGGACTGTGATTTCAAGATAATCATTCCTAGGCTCAATCATATGGCATCCCTTAAAATCCATCTCTGATAAAAACTCTGGAGTCCTCATTGCTTTTAGAATCCATTGACCACATTCTTTTCCTTCTTTTAACTATGTGTGCATAGTCGCTCAGTTGTGTCCAACTCTGCAACCCCATGGACTATAGTCCACCAGGCTCCTCTGTCCTTGGGGGTTCTCCAGGCAAGAATACTGGAGTGGGTTGCCATGTCCTCTTCCAGGGATCTTTCCAACCCATGGATCTAACCCAGGTCTCCCACCTTGCAGCTGGATTCTTTACCAACTAAGCCACAGGGAAGTCCAAGAATACTGGAGTGAGTAGCCTATCCCTTCTCCAGGGAATCTTCCCAACCCAGGAATCAAACCAGTGTCTCCTGCATTACAGGTGGATTCTTTACCAGCTGAGCTACCAGGGAAGCCTATAATTGTCATTTTATTTAAGCTCTTGTTTTAAGGAAGGAACATTCTTAGGTGAGCTTATGTAATGGGATTTTTTTGCACTCATATATTATTGTTGAGTCGCTCAGTCATGCCTATTTGCAACCCCATGGGGCTGACTTCTGTTTCCTCTTAATTTCTTCTTTCTCATAATTTAGGCCTATACATGACCATTAGAATCTCCCCAGGATTCTCCATTATATTTTTTCTTTCAACTTCAAATCTGCTACTCTTGTCAATACCTCATATATTCTTATTTTCCTAAGAGTGAGAATATAATTAACCTAACCTGCAAGTATTAAGAAGAAAATAAAAGGCGTCCATAACTTAAATATTTAGAGATGACTGTGATTATTATATTTGCATAATTACTTAGAATCTGTCTCTAAAAAAGGTTACAAAAGATAATTGTGTAAAATTCAGCCCACATTGTTTATAGTTTTCCATTTTCATTTCACATTTAACTCTGTATCACTGGCATTTTCCAGTGACATTAAACATTACTTTAAAATGTGTCTTTTAAATAGCTGTACCTTAAAAACCTTAACTTCAACATTGTCTTGAAGATTTTCTGTGCTTTCCTCTCTTAGATATTTTGGCTTAACAGATTTCATAGAGAGCCATTGTTAATTTTGTAGCGGCATAGAGAAAGGCTATTGATTTCTTCTTGTTTCATCATGTTCTCTGCTAATGCCATCTTCTGTTGAAGATGAAGCTTCTCCAGTCACTAGTTGAATCCCAGCAATGCCTGATACATTATTGCATTAGATGCACAGCATAATATTGACCTATGCCATACATGAAATATTGATGGGTTCCAATAAATTCACCAATGAGCACAGGTAGACATATTAATTTTTAATTTAAACAGAGAGAACAGAGTGAGCACCATGCTGCTTTGGCAGAACTGATCAATTAGGTTCTTTATACTAAGATCAATTTGCTTCTTTTTCTTTAAGGGCATACAATTATGAAAACTATGTCTCCCTTTACAGTTTACTCATGAAATTCTGTTAAAAGATAAGAGTATGTCATAAATTTAAATATAAGTCATTCTGAATGTTAAACATCACAGACACCAATATAAATAGTCTAATAAACAGTGCTTAGACAATAAATTTATTACATAATTTTGCGATCAGCCTGAGTTTAAACAAAAGCGACTAGATTTGATTCAGTTAACATTTATTAAGCACTATCTCAAATACTCTGTTAAATAACTATTGTATCCATCAAAGAATCTTTTTCTCTGACTCTTCACAGCAATTATATCGAGTGTTACTATTGTCTCCATTTTATGAATTAAGATGCTGAGACTGAGAAAATATTTGTACACACAACTGTAAATACGAGAATTTTAGTTTTAACATATGCTTTCTCATTTGGGTCCATTCATTCACTCAAGAATATTTACTGAGTACCTATAACATGTCAGAGATGATGCCAGACCCTGGGTATACAATTATCGACATACAAGATCCATTCCTCATGGGATTATAGCTCAGTGGAAAAACCATATAAAAATAATTAAAAAAAAAATGGAAGAGAAAGACAAATACTGTATGGTATCACTTATATGCTAAATCTAAAAAAGTTAGGCTCCTAGAAACAGAATAAAATGCTGGTTTCAAGGGGCTGGAGGATGAGGGAAGTAAGGAGATGTTGGTCAAGGGTACAAACTTGCAATCAGAAGATGAATAAGTTTCAGAGATCTAATGTACAGCATTATGTTTATAGTTAACAACATTATATACTTTCAAGTTCCTAGGAGACTACATCATAAATGTTCTCACTATAGAAAAAAATGATAACTGTGTAAATTGATGGAGATGTTATCTGATGCTTTGGTGGCAGTCATATTGCAACTTGTAAGTGTATCGAATCAGTGCCTTGTACACCTTAAACTTACACAATACTGTATGTTGATTATATTTCAGTTAAAAATAGTTGTGCCACAAAATAAAACCACAGTGATTGCTAACTATGAAAACTGACCCAATATTTCTTTCGTTCACCTGCCCTTTCTCTCTTTATTGCCCATATTTATTGGGTGATTACTATATTGCAGGCACCATGTTATACTTTATGAGAGTTATTTGATTCAATCATCTCAACAACCCTAAGAGCCAAATACTATAATTATTCCCTATATATTCATAAGGATATGGAGGATTAGAGAGGTAAAATAGTTTACCTAGGGACATAATGTGGGGGCTGAGATTTGAACTTGCATCTGTCTGATTTGAAGACCACTTTGGTCCACCAAATAATGCTTTTCTGCTTTCCCAGAACCTAAACTTCTTTACATTTATTTTTCTAAAATTATGTTCTCCATATCTTTACAGTTTTCATTAAGTGTATTTGTTATCCTAGAATAAATGATTCATGTTTAAAGTGACTACTGAATGTATCATTAGTAAGATAGTCAGGTTTCTTCCTATCTGGCATACAAAAACTTGAAATAATGGTCATGCCTATACAATCTACAGCATAAATCTCTGAACTGAAATTGTACGCCACTCCATCTTCCCTGGTCCTCTGCTCTGTTGTTCTCTCAGTTCCTTTCCCATTTTCCTTCCTGCTACTTCTGCTTTTATCATTTCTATTTCTCTTGAACATATGCATTATTTGCAAGATAAGCTAACCTTTGAGAAATACTTTTTCACTCTGTTTTATATTTGATTGAAGCATGTGTGAAAACAATTTTAATTGAGTTTCTCTCTGAGTAGGGACAGTTTGTCTAGTTACTTAAGTCACATGCCCATTCATGAATTAGCAAACAACACCAGGGCAAGTGAAGATCCTATCTTCTATCTTCTTTTCCTATCATCCCTGTGGCAGTATCTCCCTATCATACTTTAACATACTCTGTAAATTCCTGTGCATTATTGTTGAAGTTTTTCCCAAGGTTTTCTTGGATTTGCATACATACATGAGACCAGGTAGAAGGGTATGAATCAGTTCTCAGGACTACAGAGTTGAGGATGCTGCAACAGTGAGACAAATTTATGCTACACTTGAATATACACTGAAGTACACTAAGACTGAGAAGACAGTAAGTTAAAGTTAGAAGAGGCAATATTGGAAGGGAGGGCTAAGAGAAGTTAGTAAAACACATGTATGGGCCCACTTCTGGACCGAGACAGTCCAAGGAGTAGCATCAGATTACCAGTAACATCAGATTACCAGATGTTTAAAATTACTTTTCTCTTTGAGAATGTCATAGGTTTCCATATCTGAAAAAAAAAAAAAGATATACCCATTGTCAAGGCAGCTTCTTAAATCTGTACATTATTCTACCTTTCTTTACCTTTAAAACAACATAATGCAGTTACTAAATTTAAGTTTCCACAATACAAATTGTTTTGAGATATTTTTCAGAGTATTTCGGACACCTTAGTCAGTGTTTTAAAAACTTCTAAGTTTCCCACTAAATACCTAACTTGTAATATTTGGTAATCTCTGTTTCTTCATATGTAAAAGGTGAGGCTGGGACCATGTCATCTCTAGGGATCTTTAAGCTTTAGTATTCTGTGCATATTTCTACATAAAATTCAGATGATCGTCTGTCTTTTAACTAAGCACAATGCTAAGCAATAGAAATTTAAAACAAGTTCTATAAGTCTGACAAATAGTTTTAATAACAATGCTAGGAAACATTTTTCAAACAACAACAGCAACAAAAATGAAAACACAACTGGCATTACCCAAGGAAAACTCTTTGGATTTCTGTAGTGGTATTATCTCTTTAACGTATGGTTTGTAGTTGCATTTCTTAGGAAGAAAAACACTGAAAAAACAATGGTCAGGGATATGAGCAGAAAGTAAAATTTGAATCTGGAATACAGTTTGTCCATGAAATTTAGTCCTGAGGGAAACATGGGTTTGAAAGAAATTGCATACTATATTTTAGTGGGTGCATAATTTTGTCTGTGAAGTATTTTAATAAATACTCATAAATAGCATGACATGTTATTCTTCTTACTAATTACATATACCATGACGTCTTTGAAATATCTAGTTATTAACTTTGCTGCCATTGCCAAGGTCGTATATAATTATGCTGAAAATGTTCAGCAACGGCATTCACTTTTCTCATCTACCCAATTAAAGAAGAGACACTAGAAGAAGTGCCTCTGAGGAACTTTTTATATCTCTGATACTCTGTGCAAGTATTGAGTTGAATATATGAGTCAATTCTAATGGACAGAAATTATTGCAGTACAAGATACTCAAAAATTATTTTGTCCTTGAAGGGACACTTTTTAAGAAATACTTTTTGAATTATGACAGTCTTGGATTTTCTAAATTAAAATTGAGGACCTTTCAGAAATTTGGAGTTGTTACTGGCCTATAAATTAATTCACTGCAGCACACCCACCTGTACATAAAATTCTTAATAAACCAATATGCAAAGGACTGCCATTTCATCAAAATACTTTGGACATGTTTTATCCTTTAAGACTTGTTGTTTGAGATTAACATACTGGCAGTCCTTTTTCTCTCCTAAGTTTTACCTGTTTTTCTTGGCTGTAAATCAGCCTCAGCCATCATTCCTCTCCCTTGTTAGTCTTTTAGTAGCTGATTTAAGTGTAGTTTGTAAACCAGAAGGAAAATTATCCCATTCCTCTCATTTAGTGACTGCAACCCTAGGATACCAGGACTAAGGTTAGGTATCCAGAGATAAAGAGTTTTATGGACATAAGAAAATAGGATAGTATATAGTTGGCATGAAATCCTAAGAAAACAAAACCTGGAAAAATAAAAACAAACTCTAAGTCTGTAGTTGCATATAGTGTTCTAAAAAAATACCTGAAACTTTTTTATTAATTGTGGGCATATACATTTTTACATTTCCATCTGACTGAAATATTGTGTATATAATCAATATGACTGGAATATTGTATATAATAAGTAAATAAATAAGTGCTCTGGAGCCATTTGCAAGAAAAGTCTGCATTGGTTGGAACGTCAAGCCATTAAACTCTTATCCATTCATTCAACACATGTTTATTGTATGTGTTGGTCACAGTTCTTGGCACATTTGCTGCATGAGTAAACAGTAAAAACAAAACAAAATTATGTCCTTGCAAAGTTTATGTGTTAGTGAACCTAAGCTAATTCAGTTTCCCATTTAGGACTCTATATTACCAAGATAGTGTTCTAGATGTAGAGCACAGCAGAAACAACAAGTGAGTTGAAGACAGGAAAATACAGCAGAACAAGTTATGTAGTTCAGGTCAGTTCAATCATAAAGATAGGATGGGAAAGAAATGCAAGTGAAGGGTAGAAAGTGAATATTGGGACCCAAAATTGAAGGGGTCAAAAGAAAGGATGACTTGCAAAGGCAAAACTAACTCTAACCAAAATATGTGGATCTAACTTTGGTTTTTGAAACATGACATAATATGATCTTCCTAAATAAGATGAACATTAGTAAAGATCACTTCAGTTCAGTTCAGTCAGTCAGTCATGTCAGACTCTTTGCAACCCCATGGACTGCAGCATGCTAGGCTTCCCTGCCCATCACCAGCTCCTGGAGCTTACTCAAACTCATGTCCGTTGAGTCGGTGATGCCATCCAACCATCTCATCCTCTGTTGTCCCCTTCTTCGCTTGTCTTCAATCTTTCCTAGCATCAGTGTCTTCTCCAGTGAGTCAGTTCTTCACATCAGGTGGCCAAAGTATTGGTGTTTCAGCTTCAGCATCAATCCTTCCAATAAATATTCAGGACTGATCTCCCTTAGGATGGACTGATTTGATCTCCTTGCAGTTCAAGGGACTCTCAAAAGTCTTCTTTAACACCACAGTTCAAAAGCATCAATTATTCGATAGAAACATGGAATAGAGTGAAGAGATATTGGAGGTAGAGGTACATGGTTAGGAGACTATTGAATTAGCCCAAGTGAGATTCAAGGGCTAGTTTTTGGTAAGAAAGAAGTGGCTAGAAAGGAAGGCCTGAGTGGAAGGGACAGGTAATAATGGAATTGACAGGAGTCAATAACAGACTGGATCAAGTAATGAAAAAGCAATCAAAGCTGTTTCGATCTCAGATAACAGAAAGAACCGTAATGTCACTGACAATAATGAGTGGACCGTTTTTCTGGATGGTAAATGTACCAAAAGGTAGATGGATGGACAGATAGATTTTCTTTCACTTCAGATATGCTGAGTTACAAAAGTGAAGATAGAAATGTAGGATTAGAGCTCAAGGGTGATTGAATCCTTAGTTACTGGGTTATTTGGTGGGATATAAAATTCAAATGTCTGACACCTCTATAGTTCTGTCCCTGGAAAACCCAGAGGAATATGTTTGTAGTCTCCTTTGTTTACATAATGCTTTGCCATATGTTACTTGAGAGTCACAATATACTAAGTAATATATAGGAGCACCTCAGGGCCGCCTCTGGTTGGAAGGAGTGCTAAGGGAATTTTCTTCCATAATAAATACACCATTTTACTTCAACTTTGCTAAAAATTAATGGAAAAGCACCTAAAGATGATCTCATTCACACTTTTTATAAGATTGAAACTATACCAATTGTCTTTTGGTGCCCTTGGATCAGGCACCTATCATGTACTGTGTTTTCATGATGTGCCTTTAAGTTATAAGGAGCAAGTAGCTGTCAATTTTCACATTTAAAATATATGAATACATTAAGTGATAAAGATAGAGCAATTTTGGTTTATTTAGTTTTCAAATTTAATTCGTTTTCGTATTGTTTACACTGAATCATACGTTTTTCCAAGGTTGCAAGTGAGTGATATGCTCAGCAGGCCTGGGTGATAAGATTCAGAGTGTGGAGACCAGTGATAAGGGAGCAGTGTGTCAATGCTAGCATCGAAAAGCCACTTCCTGGGAAGAGTGGCAAAGCCGTCAGCAGAGCCAGGTTCATGGCTGAGTGACCTATGCAATCACACACGATTCCATGTTCAAAATTATTCTTGTACTTGGTGTAATGTTCCGCTGTTGCTGAGCAGAGTATTAAACAAGAGACCACATGTTTTCATTTTGCAGAAGTTATTTATGCAAGGTAGGTGCTGACCATTTGTTTATCACTTTGGAGTCTGCCATATTCGTGTCTTCGTTCCTTTGTCTCTCGTTTTCTCCTAGCTTGTTTCTAGTCACCCCTGAGAGTTTCCTCTCGTCTCCTCACTGCATGATGGTTTACACTTCTGGCTCTGCTACCTTCTCCATGTGTGTCTGCTGTGCTTTCCCAGAGTTTTTGGTTTTATCTTGCTTGTCACATTCTCACTCCCCAAGAAAGATTATATGCTTGGGAATACTAGGCGCTGTATTCAAAAAGGACAGTTTTATCTGTTTGGAATTACAAGGACAAATTCTATAGTTTATAACCTTTCCAAGGCCTGTGGAAAATCTTTGAGACTTGAAAAAAAAGAAAAGGACATATTGCTCCAAAACAGAAAGAGAAAGCTGCAATATCAAAACAATCAAATAATATATCTAAATCATAAATAGTCAAAGTTACTATTCATAAAAAATAATGTTTCTCATTTCTGAAGAATTCCTAAAGAGGCATATTTCTGCTGAAAAGCATGGACAATTGTAAATTAAGTTATTGACTTTTAGACAAATAAAATTATTTTTAAATTCTTTACATGCATACATTTTCATATAGTTTATATGATATGGGGTGATAGGCTACCCAAATGAATAATGTGTAAAGCTTAAGTAGCTAAAATGGTCTGGTATCTTGAACAGCAAACTATTCTTGGACAGTCTTGTGATGGGCCATGTCATAGAGTTGTAGCTTCACTGGGAACCAAGTTGTGGATGGATATAGTTGAATTGTATTTCCATCCCTGGTAGAGTTGCTTGTGGTTACGTTTTCTCTATGATGCAAAGCATGGTATGATCATGACATTGACAACTTCACAGCTTGACCAGTCCAGCTTTCCCATTTACAAATTAATTCTAAATTGTTATTTGTTGATTCAAAATAACAAAGTAATGTCACTCATGCACTCATGTCCTATCTGACTCTTTGCAGCACCATGAACTGTAACCCACCAGACTCCGCTGTCCATGGAATTTTCCAGGCAAGAATATTGGAGTGGGTTGCACTTTCCTATTCCAGGGAATCTTCCTGACCCAAGAATTGAACGCATGTCTCTTGTGTCTCCTGTATTAGCAAGCAGATTCTTTACCACTGAGCCACCTAGAAAGCCCAAGTAAATGTACTATTAAGTACTTAATTCTTAACTCTTAATACATTGTAGATTTTTTTGGTTTGATTTTTGTGCATTGTTTGAAATGTTCTTTATAGATGTTTGCAACAAAGTATTTTAGATATTCTGAATTATGCTTCTGCTGCAGAGCAATTAAAAACTGATGGATAATATATTTTTTTAAATATTTTGACATCCTATACTGAGTTGTGAGTTGGTAAAATAAAGAAAATAGTAAGAAAAGAATCCTTTGAAACTGTTGATGTCCTTCAACCAAAGACCTCTAAGAACACATCTGGAATTAAGGTAGTTGGAATTTATGACTCATTGTGTTGAGGGAGAACTCTTACCACAAGGAACAATGGCATATCTTAGGAAAAGGATGTCGGAAACAAGATACTGTAGAGATTTTGGCTTTGGTTAAGTATTTTGAGTAAGGGGCTAAGGAAACAAGGTAGACCAATTCTATGACTGGATGTATCAATAAGTGTTACCTAGAAAGAGAGGTTGGGTTGTCAGGAGTGGTAGCTCAGATGGTAAAGCGTCTGCCTACAATGTGGGAGACCCGGGTTCAGTCCCTGAGTCGGGAAGATCCTGTGGAGAAGGAAATGGCAACCCACTCCAGTACTCTTGCCTGGAAAATCCCATGGATGGAGGAGCGTGGTAGGCTAGAGTTCATGGGGTCACAAAGAGTCGGACATGACTGAGCAACATCACTTTCAGAAGAGGGGAGACTAGAATGAGGATAAAGAGGTTGTTAGTAGAGAAGTATCATTCACTTGTTTTATCCAGGAGGGTAACATAATATTTGTTGATATAAACTGAATTCTTCAATATTTAGTTTATTCATGTTTTAATCATGTCACTGGTTTTTTCAGTCCTTCAATCTTTTCTTCCTGTTTGGATAAGTAATATGAAAAATTATGAGAGCAGTAACTTCTCTAGAGTTTGAGCATGTTGTTTTTATAGACTTTAAAAGAGTGATCTTGAAATTAACAACATTCCTGTCCAGGGATCATAAGAACAGAACCTTTTATTCTTTGTTAAACTGTTTGTGATTACAAAATGTTTGTTTTGGTAATCTGCATTTTCTGACAATACTAATTAGGAAAGCATAAAGATACAACAATTCCCTGAAACAGTTTTTTAAGCTTAATGACTTCTGTTAGCAATAAAAGCCATACAAGTATCATGGTTTGAAATTAAAACTTAGAACTTTTATAGTATGTCAGTTTATCAAAAATTTACTCATTATTTATTATTTACTCATTTATTTATTACCTTATTTTATAAATTTACTAAATATCTATTTTAAAATATTTAGTATGGTAAGTTCAAAGCTAAAGCACACTGCAAACACCTTTAAATTTGCAGTAAAACTTTCAGTGAAGAGAAAAGCCATTTATTTCTGTCACTTAGATTTGAAAATGAGTCAAATTCTACGGACTTAATGATATTCACTGGCAGACTTTTCTGGCAATTTTTTTCTGAAATAAGGCTATTTTGTGTGTGTGTGTAATATTATTTCATGTCCAACTCTTTGAGATCCCATAGACTGTAGCCTACCAGGCACCTCCGTCCATGGAATTCTCCAGGCAAGAATACTGGAGTGGGTTGCCATTTCCTTCTCCAGGGGATCTTCGCGACCCAAGGATCAAACCGTGGTCTCCTGCATTGCAGGCAGACACTTTACCCTCTGAGCCACCAGGGAAGACCTATTATTATTATATTATTTCAATATCATTTCTGTATCAGTTGTTAAAATCACCTCATTATGAAAGAGATTTAATGTGTATTTTAAGATTTCACCTATTTTACATATGTTATTCCAAGTTTTTACCATTCTGTCTAATGTTACAAGTGGAATGATCAGAGTAAGTAAGAATGATAGTTGGTTTTTAATCCAAGTGAATTTTGAAATTAAGAAGCAATTGAAAGTGATAAGAATGCAGCCTTTATTAAGATAAGTTATAGTGATGCACATATTCCACCATTTAAATCAAAAGACATGCCAAGCAAAGACACAAGCTTACTCTTTGACAGTATTTCACCTTCATGGATGAATAACTCTTCTAATGGACCATCATAGTTGTAGACATATTTCCATAGTTTGGACTACAATGGAAGGGAGTTTAATGTTCACTGAGAATCTGCTTCCACTGCTCCTGTAGTATGCACAAGTGCCATCCCTACTCACTACATGCAAAATAAGCAATGACCCCTGGAGTGTGAAAATGGTATTCAGATGTTATTTATGTAATTAATTTCATTAGAGGCCATTATAATACAGGGGAATTTGAATAATTAATAGTGGTGCTTGAAAATAACGTAATAAAGTGTATAATTCTAGTCGTATTTAAGTGGCATATGAAAATCTTTTATAGGCTAATTATTTATTTTATAGGACTGTGTACTTTTATCAATATGTTTATTAACATTTCATAGAACTGTCCCTAATTTCACTATTTTATGAAACATATATGACTATATATATATTTTACACTCATGTATACATATTTGTATAAAAGCCTTTTTACCCTTTGTTAAAGTCTAATATGGTTTATTTCCTTCACATTTCATTATTGTTAGGTCAATGCATAAAGAACTATGCTGTATTAATATTTTATATGTTACTATTTTATTATAAAATTATTTTATTATAAAATTTAGGATTCCCTTTTGTATAGAAATGGTATTTATCATTTTATAATTCTTCCTTGCTTCTCTTATTTCAATGAACTAAATTAGCACATCATTCACATTTTATCTTAATTCACAGTATTTTATTGTAGAGTGAATGCACATTTTCTTCAGTGGTTTGACTGACATAACCTAAAATGTGTTAAATAGTTTTATGGCAACTAATAATGTGCTTTGCTGGCTAATATAATTACTGTTGTTACAGAATACCTTGATATCTTGTTATAAACTCATCAATAAAATAATCTCGTTATCTTTTCACTTCTGTTCCTGAATAGGAAAATATAAGCATATCCTTATTTTTACTTGTTTTTTGCTATATTCATTAAAAATGAACATAAAACTATAAAATTGTTTTAATTTTTTCTTATATTTTATTTTTTTATTTTTGCCATTGTATCTTTTATTTTCTTTTTTTCCATTTATTTTTATTAGTTGGAGGCTAATTGCTTTACAGTATTGTAGTGGTTTTTGCCATACATTGACATGAATCAGCCATGGATTTACATGTATTCCCCATCCCAATCCCCCCTCCCATTTCCCTCCCCACCCCATCCCTCTGGGTCTTCCCAGTGCACCAGGCCTGAGCACTTGTCTCATGCATCCAGACTGGGCTGGTGATCTGTTTCACCCTAGATAATATACATGTTTCAATGCTGTTCTCTTGAAACATCCCACCCTCGCCTTCTCCAAGAGTCTAAAAGTCTGTTCTGTACATGTGTGTCTCTTTTTCTGTTTTGCATATAGGGTTATTGTTACCATCTTTCTAAATCCCAAATATATGCGTTAGTATACTGTATTGGTGTTTATCTTTTTGGCTTACTTCACTCTGTATACTGGGCTCCAGTTTTATCCATCTCATTAGAACTGATTCAAATGAATTCTTTGTAATGGCTGAGTAATATTTCATGGTGTATATGTACCACAGATTCCTTATCTATTCATCTGCTGATGGCCATCTAGGTTGCTTCCATGTCCTGGCTATTATAAACAGTGCTGCGATGAACATTGGGGTGCACTTGTCTTTTTCAGATCTGGTTTCCTTGGTGTGTATGCCCAGAAGTGGGATTGTTGGGTCATATGGCAGTTCTATTTCCAGTTTTTTAAGGAAACTCCACGCTGTTCTCCATAGCGGCTGTACATAGTGGTTTGCATTCCCACCAACAGTGTAAGAGGGTTCCCTTTTCTCCACACCCTCTCCAGCATTTACTGCTTGTAGACTTTTGGATAGCAGCCATCCTGACTGGCGTGTAATGGTACCTCATTGTGGTTTTGATTTGCATTTCTCTGATAATGAGTGATGTTGAGCATCTTTTCATGTGTTTGTTAGCCATCTGTATGTCTTCTTTGGAGAAATGTCTGTTTAGTTCTTTGGCCCATTTTTGGATTGGGTCATTTATTTTTCTGGAATTGAGCTGCAGAAGTTGCTTGTATATTTTTGAGATTAATCCTTTGCCAGTTGCTTCATTTGCTATTATTTTCTCCCAATCTGAGGGCTGTCTTTTCACCTTGCTTATAGTTTCCTTTGTTGTGCAAAAGCTTTTAAGTTTAATTAGGTCCCATTTGTTTATTTTTGCTTTTATTTCAATATTCTGGGTGTTTTAATTTTAAAAGTAAATGAAATTGTTTTTCACCCTAGATAGAAGGCCTCAGCTTCCATTTCATGAAGCACAATTAGTTATTATGAAATATGCTTAATCTACTAAATACCTTTCTCTTGAGGCCCTATATTTCTTTCTCAAGTATTTAAGTTTTAGAAAATATTTGGCTCTGAGTTTAGATGCTAATCAGAATTAGACAGTACCTTTATTTTTCTCCCATGATGACTTGAATCACATCATGCAGTAGAAAGAGCGATTTCAGTAGAGCTGTGTTCTTTTCTCAATTCTAAATCTTTTTGGATTTGTGCTTTTGAACAAATTTTGGGAACTCTTTAAGATTTGATTACCTCATGTATAAAAACAAGAATTGTACTACTTATCCTTTAGAATGCTTTCAGGCATTTCTTATGTTCTAAGTATTCTTACTTTTGTAGATACCATATATGTTTGTTAGGGCTCACATAACAAAGTACCAGAGACTGGGTGGGTTAAACAATAGAAAATTTTTTCTCAGAGTTCTAGAGGCTAGAATGCAAGCTATCCACAATATACAGAGAATGTTTACAATTTAATAATATGAAAAACAAATTTATTTCAAAATTTAGCACAAGATCTTAACAGGTGAATTATTGAAGAAGATAAATTAGTGACCAATTAACCCACTCCAGTGTTCTTGCCTGGAGAATCCCAGGGATGGGGGAATCTGGTGGGCTGCCATCTATGGGGTCGCAGAGAGTCGGACATGACTGAAGCAACTTAGCAGCAACAGCAGCATGATAATTGATATATAAATTGTATACATTTATGCAGTGAAATACTTCTCAGCAACACATAGATGAACTTCAAAACATTATACTCAGAGAGCAAAGCTATTTACAAGAGGTTCCTCCTGTATGTTTTCATTTACATGAAAGGACAAAATTTTCAGTTTCCTTAAAAATGGCAATACATATTGAAAGGGAATCAAAGAGAGAGCATATCTATAGATAAAATATAGTTTTAAGAGACATATCAATCACATGCAATGCGTGGAGCTTATTTTGTGATTTAAGCAAACCATCTATTTAAAAGTCCTGAAATAATAGAGTAAATAAATGAATTTATTTATAAAATAGCAGTTTACTATTTTATGGTCAAAATAAAATAGATCATTGACAGAGATTTTTAACTATATGAACGCTTTATCATACTTTCTCAGTGTAATATTAGTGTTGTAATTGTTTTTTTGTTTTGTTTTTAATTTATTTTATTGGAGGCTAATTACTTTACAATATTGTGGTGATTTTTGCCATACATTCACATGAATCAGCCATGGGTGTACATGTGTTCCCCATACTGACCCTCCCTCCCACCTCCCTCCTCATCCCATCCGTCAGGGTCATCCCATTGCACCAGTTCTGAGCACCCTGTCTCATGCATCGAGCCTAGACTGGTGGTCTATTTCATATATGATAATATACATGTTTCAATGCTGTTCTCTCAAATCATCCCACCCTCACCTTCTCCCACAGAGTCCAAAAGTCTGTTCTATACATCTGTGTCTCTTTTGCTGTCTCACATATAGGGTCATTGTTACCATCTTTCTAAATTCCATATATATGCATTAAGATACTGTATTGGTGTTTTTCTTTCTGACTTACTTCACTCTGTATAATAGCCTCCAGTTTCATCCACCTCATTAGAACTGATTCAAATGCATTCTTTTTAATGGCTGAGTAATGTTCGCTTGTGTATATGTACCACAGCTTTCTTATCCATTCGTCTGCTGATGGGCATCTAGGTTGCTTCCATGTCCTGGCTATTATAAACAGTGCTGTGATGAACATTGGGGTACACCTGTCTCTTTCAGTTCTGGTTTTCTCGGTGTGTATGCCCAGCAGTGGGATTGCTGGGTCATATGGCCATTCTATTTCCAGTTTTTTAAGAAATCTCCTTATTGTTCTCCATAGTGGCGATACTAGTTTGCATTCCCACCAACAGAGTAAGAGTGTTCCTTTTTCTCTTCACTCTCTCCAACAGGTATTGTTTGTACACTTTTTGATAGCAGCCATTCTGATCAACATGAGATAATACCTCATTGTGGTTTTGATTTGCATTTCTCTGATAATGAGTGATGTTGAGCATCTTTTCATGTGTTTGTTAGCCATCTGTATGTCTTCTTTGGAGAAATGTCTGTTTAGTTCTTTGGCCCATTTTTTGATTGGGTTGCTTATTTTTCTGGAATTGAGCTGCAGGAGTTGCTTGTATATTTTTGAGATTAATCCTTTGCCAGTTGCTTCATTTGCTGTTATATTCTCCCATTCTGAAGGGAGTTTCCTTCATTGTTCAAAAGCTTTTAAAGTTAATTAGGTCCCATTTGTTTATTTTTGTTTTTATTTTCATTACTCTGGGAGGTGAGTCATAGAGGATCCTGCTATAATTTACATCAGAGAGAGTTTTGCCTATGTTTTCCTCTAGGAGTTTTATAGTTTCTGGTCCTACATTTAGATCTTTTCATTTTGAGTTTATTTTTGTGTATGGTGTTAGAAAGTGTTCTAGTTTCATTCTTTTACAAGTGGTTGACCAGTTTTGCGAGCACCACTTGTTAAAGAGATTGTCTCTTCTCCATTGTATATTCTTGCCTCCTTTGTCAAAGATAAGGTGTTCATAGGTGCGTGGATTTATTTCTGGGCTTTCTGCCCTAATTTTTATGATTTCTTTTTACTACTAACCCTGGGGTGCTTTATTTCTTCTTTTTCTAGTTGCTTTAGGTGTAGAGTTAGGTTATTTATTTGATTTCTCTCCTGTTTCTTGAGGTAGACTTGTATTGCTATGAACCTTCCCCTTAGCACTACTTTTACTGAATCCCATAGATTTTGGGTTATTGTGTTTTCATTTTCATTCATTTCTGTGCATATTTTGATTTGTTTTCTTATTTCTTTTGCGATTTGTTGGTTATTCAGAAGTGTGTTGCTTAGCTTCCATATGTTTGTATTTTTAATAGGTTTTTTCCTGTAGTTGACATCTAATTGTACTGCATTGTGATCAGAAAAGATGCTTGAGATGATTTCAATTTTTTTGAGTTTACCAAGACTATATTTATGGCCCAGGATGTGATCTATCCTGGAGAATGTTCCATGTGCAGTTGAGAAAAAGGTGAAATTCATTGTTTGGGAATGAAATGTCCTATAGATATCAACTCAGTTTAACTGGTCCATTGTGTCATTTAAAATTTGTGTTTCCTTGCTAATTTTCTGTTTAGTCGATCTATCCATAGGTGTGAGTGGGGTATTCAAGTTTCCCAATATTATTCTGTTACTGTTAATTTCCCCTTTCATAGTTGTTAGCATTTACCTTATGTATTGCGGTCCTTTTATGTTGGGTGCATATATGTTTATAATTGTTATATCTTCTTCTTGGATTGATCCGTTAATTATTATGTGGTATTCTTCTTTGTCTCTTTTCTTGGTGTTTATTTCAAAGTCTATTTTATCTGATATGAGAATTGCTACTCCTGCTTTCTTTTGGTCTCCATTTGCATGAAATAGCTTTTTCCAGCCCTTCACTTTCAGTCTGTATGTGTCCCTAGGTTTGAGTTGGATCTCTTATAGGCAGCATATTAGAGGTCTTGTTTTTGTATCCATTCAACCAGTCTTTGTCTTTTGATTGGAGCATTCAACCCATTTACATTTAAGGTAATTATTGGTAAGTATGATCCTGTTGCCTTTTACTTTGTTGTTTTTGGTTTGAGTTTATAAAACTTTTCTGTCTTTCCTGTCTAGAAAAGATCCTTTAGCATTTGTTGAAGAGCTGGTTTGGTGGTGCTGAATTCTCTGAACTTTTTCTTGTCTGTAAAGCTTTTGATTTCTCCTTCATATTTGAATGAGATCCTTGCTGGGTATAGTAATCTGGGTTGTAGGTTTTCTCTTTCATCACTTTAAGTGTGTCCTGCCATTTCCTTCTGGCCTGAAGAGTTTCTATTGAAAGATCAACTGTTATCCTTATGGGGATCCCCTTGTGAGTTATTTGTTGTTTTTCCCTTGCTGCTTTTAATATTTGTTCTTTGTGTTTGATCTTTGTTAATTTGATTAATATGAGTCTTGGGGTGTTTTGCCTTGGGTTTATCCTGTTTCGAACTCTCTGGGTTTCTTGGACTTGGATGGCTATTTCTTTCCCCATTTTAGGGAAGTTTTCAACTATTGTCTCCTCAAGTATTTTCTCATGGCCTTTCTTTTTGTCGTCTTCTTCTGGACTCCTATGATTTGAATGTTGGGGCGTTTAACATTGTCCCAGAGGTCTCTGAGATTGTCCTCATTTCTTTTAATTCTTTTTTCTTTTTTCCTCTCTGCTTCATTTGTAACTATTTTTTAAAAGCCAGTCATTTTAAGTGGAACTGGGAAGCAGCCCTGATCTGCTCATAACCACAAAATTCTTTCCTTATTTAGGGGACAGTAGCCTAAAACAACAGTGATGCATGAAGTCCAGAAATGTACCGAGAGCCATGGTTACCATTTCAATGTCAACTTTGGCCAAGTTCAAGGATTGGGGTTGTGGGTATGGCAGGAAGAATAAATATATCATTTCCTTAGGGTAACATTTCCAAACATGCACACCTATAACACACCCCTACAAGATACTCTACAAAAAGGTGGGATTTAATGACCACTAGGCCTGACCACGACTATATTAAGGCCATTATAACTCTGAAATGAAGAAAACTTCTGGGCATACACACCGAGGAAACCAGATCTGAAAGAGACATGTGCACCCCAATGTTCATCGCAGCACTGTTTATAATAGCCAGGACATGGAAGCAACCCAGATGCCCATCAGCAGACGAATGGATGAGGAAGCTGTGGTACATATACACCATGGAATATTACTCAGCCATTAAAAAGAATTCATTTGAATCAATTCTAATGAGATGGATGAAACTGGAGCCCATTATACAGAGTGAAGTAAGCCAGAAAGATAAAGACCATTACAGTATACTAACACATATATATGGACTTTAGAAAGATGGTAACGATAACCCTATATGCAAAACAGAAAAAGAGACTCAGATGTATAGAACAGACTTGTGGACTCTGGGAGAAGGCGAGGGTGGGATGTTTCAAGAGAACAGCATTGAAACATGTATATTATCTAGGGTGAAACAGATCACCAGCCCAGGTTGGGTGCATGAGACAAGTGCTCGGGCCTGGTGCACTGGGAGGATCCAGAGGGATCGGGTGGAGAGGAAGGTGGGAGGGGGGACTGGGATGGGGAATACATGTAAATCCATGGCTAATTCATTTCAATGTATGACAAAAACTACTGTAATGATGTAAAGTAATTAGCCTCCAACTAATAAAAATAAATGGAAAAAAAAAAAAAGAAAACTTTAACTTTTTTTTACCCATTGATTCTCAAATTTATTTGACCACAGAATACTTTTTCTCCCCCACATCTTAGTGATTAAACAGAGTGAAGTAAGCCAGAAAGATAAAGACCATTACAGTATACTAACACATATATATGGAATTTAGAAAGATGGTAATGATAACCCTATATGCAAAACAGAAAAAGAGACACAGATGTATAGAACAGAATTTTGGACTCTGTGGGAGAAGGCGAGGGTGGGATGTTTCAAGAGAACAGCATCAAAACATGTATATTATCTAGGGTGAAGCAGATCACCAGCCCAGGTTGGATGCATGAGACAAGTGCTCGGGGCTGGTGCACTGGGAAGACCCAGAGGGATCGAGTGGAGAGGGAGGTGGGAGGGGGGATCGGGGTGGGGAATACATGTATATCCATGGCTGATTCATGTCAATGTATGGCAAAAACCACTACAATATTGTAAAGTAATTGGCCTCCAACTAATAAAAAAATTAAAAAAATATATCTTGTGGAACAAACTTGGGGAAACTGTTTGAAATATTGTATTAGTCTCAATATATAGAGAGAAGAAAATACTTTGCTTGTTCTTGTCTTTCTGTCAATAAGTCATAGTTGGCTGGATTTCTAGCTCTAGCCACATGTCAACACAAAGTTTAAGTGTCAGAGTTTATAATTTTGTCTTGGATTATGGATGTTTAATCTTAACCTGCTACTGAAAACTTGTGTGAATGAAAGGCAGTCATTTTGTCTCCAAAGTGAACAAGACGTAATATTAACTTTGTAATTTTTTATTTGACTTTCTAAAACTGCTCACTTTGTTAACACTAAATCTTTAGATTTGGATTCTCAATGGGGTCTTATAAATTTTTAAATTTACTGCTGGAGGTCATCTCATTCATTATTTGGTTTGTAATTCCCTCTTTCTCTTTCAATTCATCTACTTTATCTATCTTTACTCTGTTATGCCTTTCATCTCCTGGAAGCAGGCTTTGTTTTGTGCATTGGGAAGTCCAGGGAAAAATCCCTGAAAATACAGATGTGTTACAAATCTACCATAGGATTTATCGTATTATATGAATGAGAGCTTGAGATCCTTAAACTTGCTCTAACTGCCTAAACTGTGCTTAATGGCTTTAAACAAAGAAGAGACTGCTGAAATCCCCCTCCATACCCGTGGCTACATTGTATTCTTTGAATAGCATCCTGGTATCTCCAGTCCTATAGAATGGATTATTAGTGGGTCACAGATGGACAAGGATCATTGAGGCACAATCACATTAGAAACATACCCACTGTTTGACACATAGTGGCTGGGGGAGGAATTGTGCAAAAGGACCAATGAATTAAATATCACTTCATCCCAGCTGTATGAAAATATTCATGTCAAGTACACTATTTCAGCACTGGCTTCCTCAGATAGGTATAAAGATACCCGCTTTTGCTTTGCATATTTTGTAATGTTTTTGAGATGAAATGAGATAGTTAATATGAAAGGTCTGTAAGATTTTTACATGTGGTGTTTTATTTAATTTAGTTCATCCTAACTTACTGACTTTTCAAACTTTATAATGTATCTTTTGATAGTTGAGAAAGTATGAATCATTTATGAGGTGACTATTCACGTTCAGATTTGCAGTTCTTCCTGCAAGTGCTTTGCACATATCTATTCATTACAAATGCAGGAGATATGGGTTCAATCTCTGGGTCAGGAGGATCCCAGGAGTAGGAAATGGCAAACCACTTCAGTATTCTTGCCTGAAAATTCCGTGGACAGCAAAGCCTGGTGGGCTACAGTCCATGGGGTCACAAAGAGCCAAATACAACTGAGCAACTGAGCATGCATTCATTACAAAACTTCATTGTTTCTCACCATATGTATTTTTATGGAAATAATTTAAAACTATTCTACTTACTGAGTTGACAGGAAAAATTGTTTATCAGTGTTTTAAAATCAAGCATTTTCTTACAGCCAAATCTCAAGTATATTTTCTCATATAATTTACAAGATTATAAATTGAGTTTCTATCACATTATTCTTGATATATGCATTTATGTGCAGAAAAGAAATTAACTAAATCCACATTGAATCCTAAGTTCTATGTTATTTGGAGGGAAAAGTACTCTTAATCTCAAAAAACTAGTATTTTTATTAACTATTTTAAAACTTAATTTAATGAGTAGATATATGTTCTGTTTTATATATTTTGTAATATCTTAAACCAATTTTGAGCTAAATTCCTGTGTAATTTATGATTTGGTTTAAACAGTTCTCTTTTGGAATTTACATAATTATGCCTTTAGCTGTTTTTATAAAAACTGATTAAAAGGTGATTCCTGAGATTTTTTATATTTTAATTTACTAACATGATCATGCTGTCATGTTAAAGATGTTTGTGTGACATAAGGCAGCTATTTTACTAATATCAGGTAGATAAACCTGTATTTTAAAAATTGTTTAAGGACCAACACAATAATACAGTATAAATCATATTAGAATGTTAATAGACTTTCACTGCTTTCATTCAAATATCTCAGAAAAGAAAACCAACTTTTTTGGCAGAGCAACAGTAATTCACCTTAAATTCCAGGGAAGCATCACCTTTTTTCTTTCTTTTATTTTTTAGGAATCTAGTGTTCATAAACGAGCATGTTTTTGGATAGGAGATATTCTAAAACTAATGCTGTATAAAAAGAATCACATACCTTTCATTTTATTTTATGTTGAGAAACATCTACAGAGGTGACTGTTTCCTTTGTAGTAAGACTATAAGAGACAATTGTAGGACTTTAAAAAAATATCTGATTGGTAACCATTAAGGTTTACATTCAAGACATCAGTCAAATTGCCAATCTTCTCTAGACAACTACTGAGGGCCCTAATTCCTTTTTAGGAAATTCATCTTTCTTGAAGCTGATATAAGATTAGATAACAGTTTAATCTGGGAAAGCTGCCAGTTGTTATTGCCATATAACTATCCTTGGTATTTAAAAGTACTACTGAAGCATACATTCACCATAACCAAGGCTCTAGTGAGTAGTTGTTTTTTATGTGCTTATGGGTTAGTATTGGGCTTCCCTGGTAGCTCAGTTGGTAAAGAATCTGCCTGCAGTGCAGAAGACCCCAGTTCAATTCCTGGTGGGAAAGATTCGCTGGAGAAGGGATAGGCTACCCACTCCAGTGTACTTGGGCTTCCCTGTGGCTCAGCTGGTAAAGAATCAGCCTACAGTGAGGGAGATCTGGGTTTGAGCCCTGGGTTGGGAAGATCCCCTGGAGAAGGAAAAGGCTACCTTCTCCAGTATTCTGGCCTGGAGAATGCCATGGACTATTCCATGGGGTCGCAAAAAGTTGGACACAACTGAGCAACTTTCATTTTCATGGTCAGTATTGAATTGTTCACATTTGCCTGCTGCCATTTTGGCCATTCTCTAGCTAATTGACAAGTGAGACAGCTGGGAGTGGAGGTTTAGTTATAACTCCCTGGAGAAAGTTTCTTGTGTTTGTTTTATAATTTCAGTAATAGTTCTGCTCTGTCTCAAAGACTGTGCACGATTATGTTCATCTTCCCAATGAATCTGTACCTCTAAACATTTGAAAAAAAAAAGATAGGAACTACAAATTACATGGATTTCCAAATAGGAGATCTGGGGAAAAGGCTGAAGTAGGAAAATAAATGACAGAATGATCTGAACAATTTGGAATTTTAGCAACTTGGACAATTTTTTGGTAAATATTGGAATTTATATGGAGGAAGGTACAGACTGTGTGAATTTTTAAGAAATCTCAACACCTCTGAGGGTTTGTTAGTTTTAGATAGTAAGACCAGCAGACTCTGTTTAGGCTAGGTACAAGGACATAAGACTAGCAAGGAACTAGGATTGTTTGTTTAAATGTATCATTTGTCTTCTAATCTCTTGCAGATCAATACTTTTGTAAAATACAATAAAATTAAGTTACTAGAAAAAAAAATTAGAATTCAAGTCCTTAGTGGGTTTTGCTGGTGTGGTTTTATTAGATTTAAAACCCAAAGAATCACATCAAAAATTGCTATAAGTGTTTCATACTCTCAGTTTCCGAACAGTATAAAGCAGTTCATTCACCATCACTTGGTTAAATATTATGCAGAACAGATCTAGGTGATCCAAAAGCTTGTTCCAATGTGTTAAATCTGTTGTGACAAATTATTATGCCCTGTTCATACAAAAACAATGAAACCACTACACTTTTCTTACCAACTCTTACCCTGAACACATTTGTCAATAGAAGTTAATTTTAATATTCCTTATGATAATTAATAATACACCAGTGTAGATGTAAAACAATATTTGAAGTCCCTAAGTAAACGTCTTTGGACTATTGGGTCTTGATTAAGGCAGTTTAACTGTCCCAAATTTATAGAGCCAGACATCCTGGAATGTGAAGTCAGTGGGCCTTAGGAAGCATCCCAACAAACAAAGCTAGTGGAGGTGATGGCATTCCAGTTGAGCTATTTCAAATCCTAAAAGATGATGCTGTGAAAGTGCTACACTCAATATGCCAGCACATTTGGAAAACTCAGCAGTGGCCACAGGACTGGAAAAGGTCAGTTTTCATTCCAATCCCAAAGAAAGGCAATGCCAAAGAATGCTCAAACTACAACACAATTGCACTCATCTTACACGCTAGTAAAGTAATGCTCAAAATTCTCCAAGTCAAACTAGAAGAGTATGTGATCCATAAACTTCAAGATGTTGATGCAGGTTTTTAGAAAAGGCAGAGGAACCAGAGATCAAATTGCCAACATCCATTATCAATCAAATTGCCAACATCTTGAAAAAGCAAGAGAGTTCCAGAAGAACATCTATTTCTGCCTTATTGACTATGCCAAAGCCTTTGACTATGTGGATCACCACAAACTGTGGAAAATTCTGAAAGAGATGGGAATACCAAACCACCTCACCTGCCTCTTGAGAAATCTGTGTGCAGGTCAGGAAGCAACAGTTAGAACTGGACATGGAACAACAGACTGGTTCCAAATAGGAAAAGGAGTACATCAAGGCTGTATATTGTCACCCTGCTTATTTAACTTATATGCAGAGTACACAATGAGAAACACTGGGCTGGATGAAGCTCAAGCTGGAATCAGGATTGCCGGGAGAAATATCAGTAGCCTCAGATATGCAGATGATACCACCCTTATGGCAGAATGTAAAGAAGAACTAAAGAGCCTCTTGATGAAAGTGAAAGAGGAGAGTGAAAAAGTTGGCTTAAAGCTCAACATTCAGAAAACTAAGATCATGGCATCTGGTTCCATCACTTCATTGCAAATACATGGGGAGACATTGGAAATGGTGGCAGACTTTATTTTTTGGGGCTCCAAAATCACTACAGATGGTGACTGCATCCATGAAATTAAAGGATGTTTACTCCTTGGAAGAAAAGTTATGACCAACCTAGACAGCATATTAAAATCAGAGGCATTACTCTGCCAACAAAGGCCTGTCTAATCAAGGCTATGGTTTTTCCAGTAGTCATGTATGGATGTGGGATTTGGACCATAAAGAAAGCTGAGCACCGAAGAGCAGATGCTTTTGGACTGTGGTGTTGGAGAAGACTCTTGAGAGTCCCTTGGACTGCAAGGAGATCCAACCAATCCATCCTAAAGGAAATCAGTCCTGAAAATTCATTGGAAGGACTGATGTTGAAGCTTAAACTCCGATACTTTGGCCACCTGATGTGAAGAGCGGACTCGTTGGAAGAGACCCTGATGCTGGGAGAGATTGAAGGTGGGAGGAGAAGGGGACAACAGAGGATAAGATGACTGGATGGCATCACCAACTCAATGGACATGAGTTTGAGTGAACTCCGGCAGTTTGTGATGGACAGGGAGGCCTGGCGTGCTGCAGTCCATGGGGTCACAATGAACTGGACATGACTGAGTGACTGAACTGAACTTTAGTGAAGGTATAGATTCAGTTTTCTTGTACATCTTACACACACATACACACACACACAAAGCATATCCCAGTGTTTATTCCAAAATGTTTTTAACAAAAATGATAATACATGTTATAAAAGCACACAAAAGGCTAGAACCAAAATGATTCTTTGAATTCAGTTTACAGAAAGACTTACTTCACACAGGTCATCAAATAGTATAAAGTTTTTAGGTAATAAAACTGTGTACCCTCCTTGGATTAAATAAAATTACATTTTTAAGCATGTTTACTTATATCCCATCACGTTCTGAACATTTTCAGTGTAGATAATACTTTGAGAATTTCTGTGTCCAAGATTTTTTTACTGGTACAGGAACAAAGGCCAGGGAAGAAACAAGAGTTCTGTCAATAGAACAGATTTAAGAACATCCTTTAATGAGATGAGGTAATCTAGACTGGGCTTCAGAAATCTCCTTCCTTATAGTTTTTTGGATAAAACCATTTTTTAAGAATTCATGGATTATCAGTTTACTACCACTTATTACAGTCATTCTTCATCACTGGGAGATAATTTGTTACAGTAAACAAAATAACTCTATCTAGCCATAGGCTGTTCTACCTAAGATATTTTTTACAACTATGAAAATATTCTAAAGACTTTAGAAAGTTTAAGTTACTGTTTTATTACCTTTAATAATAAATGACCAGCCAATGAAATTCCAACATTCTTACCATATGCTTATTACTTCAAGTGTTAAATATTTTGTTTAGAAACTCTTTCATTTGACTAATGTTCTTTGCTGCAGGCTTAATGTTAATAATAGATCCTCTAAAAGCTACAGATGGACTGTTTCTACTTCAAGATTTTTATATATTTAAAAAATTTAACACATGATACTAAATTGATGGCTCAGAAATGAATTTAATCCTAAATTTGATGTTACACTTTCAGAATGGGTCATGTGTCCTACACTCTTATGTTGATTAAAATCAAAGAAATGATAGAGAATATCTATTTAGCAAATACTGTTAAAGCCTGAAAAATTACAAACTAAAAATAAATGCATTTGGCATCCATTTTTCCTCATAATGATTCAGTGGGTCAAAATTTTTCGTTTTTAACTTAAAATAAAACTTTACTTCCAAATTTCAGCTGGGGACTAAAATGATGCATTAGAATTGGTGCCATCATTTTCTGGTACATTTTTGTAACGTTATAGCATGTTGCAAAATCAACTTTCTGTACAGTTTCATACCTTGCATTAATATCTTAAATATAGTAAGGGTTATTTTCATTTTTTTATTTTATATTTTGTGGGTTTTTTTCATAAAAATATTGTTGAAGATTGTTTTGGATGACAGATGTAAATCAACTTTTACAGCAGGAAATAAAAAATATATTCACAAATCATCATATATTAACTTCAACAAAACTTTTTCTTACAAAAATGTGCTTTGATTATAGGATAATTTTATTACTAATAGAACAAATTAAATATGCATTTTACATCATAATTCTGTAAATATTTTTTACATAGGCATCTTTAATCAAAATAAAAAACTTGACCTCAAGATGCCACCAATTAGCAATTGTGGCTGAAATATGAAGAGTTGGCATAATTTATAAAAATTACTCATTGCCCTTCATGGTCTGGATATTAATTGAGCTCTTAATATAAATAAGTCACAGAGCCTGTTAAACATTTAATGTAGAAAAATTAGGCATTTTTGAGTCGTGATGGTATCTTATTATTATTGATATATAGTCTCTCTAAAATTGCTTTTTATCTGCATCCATTTTATTTTTTAATGAACAAGTATTTATTGAAACCTACTATGTGTCAGGCTCTCTCTTGTGGAACTTACATTTTAAGGAATAACTTAGAAAACTAACAAGTAAATATGTCATATTTACATAGTGGTAATTGTTCTGTAAATAGGTGGGTTTGGAGGATAGTAAATGACAGGGATGGGGTTGTGGGTTATGTGCAAGTTTAAATGGGGTAAGGAGTAATATGTGAGCAGAAATATTAACCAAGTGCAACTGGCAAAGAGAGGTAATTCTAAACATGATATTTAGGGCTGAGAGATAGATTTGTTGCAGCTTCTTGATGATTTGTATCATGCTTATGAAGAACATGATAGCTATCTGTATCATTTAGCTTGCTGATAAGATGATTGTTTGGAAAGAATGGTAGTGATTTATTGCCTTTCTGTTTCTGACAGCCACTTGTGAAGGTAATCAGTGTTAAGTTCTGTATCATTATTTCAGGCTTTTGCAACTTTATCATGGACATGTGACTATAATATTTCCATTCAGATTATCCCTCAGTATTGCATATAAATGATCTAGGTCATATAAATTTAAAGGCATCATCCTAAAATAGATTTTGGAAAACTCTATTCCCAAGGAGAACTCTGTTCCGATTTCCTTGATTTTAAGAGGAATATCAGGTCAATTATTTAAGAGGGATATGATATGAAAATATCACTCACACTAGATTCTTTCTTCTTTTACCTTCTTTTGTGTCATCCATCCAACATGTAACTGTTACAGGTGGTCAGGTTGCCACACCCCTAAAAACAAAAGAAAAGGCCTTCTTGTTCCAACAGTTTAATCTCTGCCAACGTTGCCAACATTTTCTCAACCACTCAGCTAGAGATCTTTTTGATAAAAACTTTTATTCTTCTTGGCCAAAGCCAAATACATTTCAGTCACCAAGTCCTCTCTTACTCATGTTTTATTTCCTCAAGCATTAAGCGCAGCATTTTGCATGCCAGAGCCTGAACCTGAAACAAAGATATCTTTGGGTCTAGTACCATGGGGGAGGAGACACACTCCTCTAGCAGGAGTGGCTTTTTTAGTGGCCACTCCAAGGTGTTTTATAGGCTGCCTCATGTTTCACATGCAAAATAACCAGATGATTCTGATGGGCTTCCCTGGTGGCTTGGATGGTAAAGAATCTGCCTGCAATGTGGGAGACCTGGGTTTGATCCCTGGGTCAGGAAGTTCCTGTGGAGAAGGGAAAGCTATCCATATCTCCTTTGGAGACATGCTTTCTTATGTATCCAACCCTCTTTTCCCTTCTAATTGCTTACTTCTAGCATGGCAGAGAAATTGCTCAGCACAGAAATTGCTCACCATAACTCTTTATAAAAAGCAAAAAGAATTTATCTCCCAATAGTCTGCTACTCTTCTACTCACTCCTAACCCATTCTTGCCCTGAGGAATCTTTGACAAAGCAGCAAGAATTCCCACCACATTACTTAAGCTGGGAGTGTTCTATGTAACTCTTCTTGTGAAAGGAGGGTTTTGAGCTTTGAAGACCTGTCAGCCTAACTTGGAACTTTAGTCATTATTCCTCTGTTGCCTGGAAGCATTGTCATACATGACAATGTGTGAGAACACATTTCCAATATACCACGAATAATATACTTTAGGTGCCTAACTGATTTAAAAGTTGAGCCAAAGGCATGATTATAATATACAGCATTATTTCTATGGGATAAACCATTATGTACTCCAAAATAAACTCCTAAAACATATTCTTCATCATTTGAAGCCACCCATGTAACAGCACAAATCACATGCCTAGAATAGCTCTAACTTCATTAGAAATGATCAGTCCTCGCACAATCTATGGAGGATATATTAATCTGTTCTTTGGAATGTCTTGTGAGGAATGTATTTTGCTGTATTATAAAATGAGCTCACAAATAAAATTGTGGTTTCTTTTTAGTCAATTTGGCTAATGTGTTTATTCATAATACTTTTCATCATGAAGATGTTTGGAGTGGGCCATCTATATTGTGCCAGGTCACCCAATAGTTTAAAGTTGCAGTGGGTTAGAAAAAAATAAAATGAGAGAACTCACCTTGATTTTAGTTATCAAAACACAGAATAATGTCAAATATTTACAGATCTCATCCTACTAGGTGATGGTGGTTTAGTTTCTAACTCCTGTCTGATTCTTGAGACCCCATGGACTGTAGCCCACTAGGCTCCACTGTCCATGGGATTTCCCAGTCAAGAATGCTGGAGTGAGTTGCCATTTCCTTCTCCAGGGGATTGTCCCAACCCAGGGAATCAAGCCCGTGTCTCCTGTATTGCAAACAGTTTCTTTACCACTGAGCCATCAGGGAAGTCCCTAATGCTGCTAAATCCCTATCGGTTTTGCTCTTATTATGACCTCTTTATGGGCTGAATGAATCACAAGCTGGAATCAAGGTTGCCAGGAGAAATATCAATAACCTCAGATATGCAGATAACACCACCCTTATGGCAGAAAGTGAAGAACTAAGGAACCTCTTGATGAAAGTGAAAGAGGAAAGTGAAAAAGTTGGCTTAAAGCTCAACATTCAGAAAACAAAGATCATGGCATCTGGTCCCATCATTTCATTGCAAATAGATGGGGAAACATTGGAAACAGTGACAGACTTTATTTTTTGGGGCTCCAAAATCACTACAGATGGTGACTGCATCCATGAAATTAAAAGACGCTTGTTCCTTGGAAAGAGCTGATGTTGAAGCTGAAACTCTAATCCTTTGGCCACCTATTGCGAAGAGCTGACTCATTTGAAAAGACCCTGATGCTGGGAAAGATTGAAGGCAGGAGGAGAAGGGGACGACAGAGGATGAGATGGTTGGATGGTATCACTGACTCAATGGACATTAGTTTGAGTAAACTCCGGGAGTTGGTGATGGACAAGGAGGCCGGGCGTGCTGCAGTCCATGGGGTCGCAAAGAATCGGATACCTCTGAGCAACTGAACTAAACTGATGACCTATTTAAAAATATGATTTAAATATATGACTATATTTAACTTTTAGTTAACTTGTAGATAATATCTTACTAATATTAAACTAATTGGATCAAATATTCAGTTTTTAAAATACTATTCACATGCTCCCTTTTAGTTTTATATTATAAATTAATGTGTACCTTGTATGAGTTTATTGTGTATTTTTTAAAATTAATGTGGCTAAATTCTTAACTTGGATTTTCTAAGAATGAAACAATTGTGATATTTTATCACTGCATTGAAAAAAAATTGTACTTAAGTTTTAAAATAAAGTTTAATAGACAGTAAACTAAGACCCTAAATTTAAAAAAAGTAAACTGCCTGCTAATTTATGTATTGGACAATAGTTTCTTTTTTTGACCTTAATAATTTTATGTAGAAACTTTAGAGCTTTGGGGTTCCCTGGTGGCTCAGATAAAGAATTTGCTTGCAATACAGAAAACCTGAGTTCATTCCCTGGGTCGGAAAGATCCCCTGCAGAAGGGAAGGGCGACTGACCAGTATTCTTACCTGGAGAATTGAATGGAAGAGAGCCTGATGGCCTTTTTTGCCTATGGGGTCGCAAAGAGTTGGCAACAACTGAGCAACTAAGACTTCCAAAGTTTATTCAACTTCAGTGGTTTCAAACCCACACATAACTATCCTAATAGATGTTTTGTTAGTAACTTACAGTGGTATAACTGCTGATTTATAAACTGAGTTTAAGTCAGATTCATTTTTGGTCACTTATCTTTTTTTTTATTTTTTATTAGTTGAATCTTGCTTTTTATAAAGAACATATAACATTTAAGAGTTACGCAAGTCTACTCTCAGTTCATCCCAATCTCTCCTTCCCTCATTGTGTCCCCTAGTCCATTCTCTAGGTCTGTGAAAAATAGCTGTGAAATAGATACATTATCCTTGTGTAAAATAAATGGCTACTGGAAAATTGCTATATATCACAGGGAGCTCAGCCTGGTGCTCTGTGATGATTTAGAGAAGTGGGATGTGTAGAAGGGAGGCTCAACAGGAAGGAGACATACGTATATTTGTGGCTGATTCATATTGTTGTACAGCAGAAACCAACACAAACAACATTGTAAAGCAATTAGGTTCCAATTATTAAAAATAAAAATTTTTTTAAAGGAAAAAAATGAGTTAGGCAAATCAAGGAAATCAGTAGACAATGCCCTGTTCCTAGATGAAACTAGCCATCTTGAGATATTATAGAAAATTTAGATGCACCTGAGTTTGCCATCAACTATATCCTGTGCTTTACATTTCTTCATTGTAAAATTTTGGGTAATGCATGCACAGCACCTAGCACAATGCCAGGAAAAAAGTGAATATTCATTTTCCCTTCCCCATGGGAACGTATAATCATAATTATAAGAACAACTCTAATATTTACTTTAAGACTGAGGGTAATAATGAAAAATGAAACTCAATATCCCATCTGTACAGTAGTGGAAGGAAGGAAATGATAAAAACAAAGTCATTTTCAATAGAACTGGAGAATATTGTAAGCCACTTAAAGTTCTCTTTCACTTTTTCTGAAATACCAATTATTCTCTCTAGTTTTGAATCTCCTAATGATCTGCAACTGTTTAATATATTATTTTCTCTTTTATTTTTGCATTTCTTATACAAAATATGTGATACTACTGAAATTTTGAAGGAGAACAACACACAAAGATATTAAATCATGATTAAAAGATTGAGTGAACTCTCTAATACTGTGAATAAATCATGGAAGGGTTACAAATTTTCATATACCGAAATGTTTTCAACTATGAAAAGTAATTAACCATGGCATTGGCAATGAGTTATCAAGGGCCTTATACTTGTGCTTCTCTTTAAAATAGGCAAAGGAGAATTATTAGGGGAAGAATGACTTTACTGGCTCATAATTTATAGAAAAATGAGTATAGATCAAATAAATTTGGTAATTGTTTCCAAACTCTAGTCACCTGAAAATGAGATGGGTCTCGAGATCATCAGAAACCAAAGCACAATTTTTCACCTAAAAATGGGATGAAACCTGCCCCAGTAGACTGGATTAAATATTAAATATGTCTGTCACTTGCTGTGTGGCTGTGGATCTTAAAAGAACCGATCAACTTCCTGTGATTTATTTATTCATTTTTGAGATGAGTCAACTGAAACTATTCCTGAAAAAGGAACATAGCAACAAAGACTTGTACTTTCCTTTCTCCTCAACCTCCTCACCATCTAATAACATAAAATAAACTTGCAGTCACTCGTGGACAGACATATCCTGGAGGCAAATGGATAGATTTTTTTCCCCTTCTTCCAATTCCTTAGAGACTGCTTTACTTGATTATTTTACTACTCTTTTAACAATAAGAACATGTGAAATCAATTTTCTGTTGATGATCTTAGCTCCCTGGACAATTCAGATGATTTTAAAAAAATGTCAAATGGAGATTATCCATTGGGGTTATCCTTTTTCTCTTTTTTTGAAAATTGAAGTATACTTGATATTTCATATTATACATTATAAGCATAGAGTTATCCACAACTTTTAAAGATTGTATTCCATATATAGTTATTATAAAATATTGCCTATATTCCCTATGCTGTACAATATATCCTTGTGGTTTGTTGTATATCTAATAGTGTGTACTGCTTAATCCTATACTCCTGTATTGCCCCTCCTCATTTCCTTCTTCCCACTAGGAACCACTGGTTTGTTCTCTATATCTTTGAATCTGCTTCTTTTTTGTTATAATCATTAGTTTGATGCATTTTTTAGATTCCACATAAAAGTGATGTTATCAGTATTTGTCTTTTTCTGCCTTACGTATTTCACTTACTATAATGATCTCCACCTTCAGTCATGTTGCTGCAAATGGCAAAATTTCATTCTTTTTTATGGCTGAATAGTGTTATATTTGGGACTTCCCTGGTGGCTCAAATGGTAAAGAGTTTGTCTGCAATGCGTGAGACCTGGGTTGGGAAAATCCCCTTGAGGAGGGCATGGCAACACACTCCAATATTCTTGCCTGGAGTATTCCCATGGACACAGGAGCCTGGCGGGCTACAGTTTCTGGTGTCACAAAGAGTTGGACACAACTGAGCAACTAACCACAGCACAGCACACAGTATTACATTTTTTACACACACAGATGCCACACCACACCACACCACTCCATACCACATCTTTATCCATTCATATGTTGGTGGATACTTAGGTTGCATCCATATCTTGGCAATTATAAATGCTGCTGCTGTGTTTTCCATGCCTTTATTTCTAATGGACTACAACTAGTTATCTGTAATTATACTAACAAATAAAATAATTTTGTTGATTTCCCCAAAAAACCCCAAAATATAAGAAATAGTTAGTAAATAGCCTATGAATATATAAAAGTTGGGTCTAGCAGAAACTTTATTTGGTTCTATAAATATTGTTTTGGTAGAATGTTTGTGTCTCTTACAAAGGTCAAAATCCTAAGCTCTCATCGTGAAAAATTGGGACTTTGCAAAGTAATTAGTTCACGAAGGTGGACCTCTTATGAATGAAATATGTACCTACCTAAGAAACACTAGAGAGCTGGTTTCTCTCTAAGTGGTAAGAGGATACAGGGAGAAGTGGGCCGTCTGCAGACCAGGAAGCATACCCTCAGCAGACTCTCAACCCACCAGTTCTTTGATCATGGACTTCTTGGGTTCCAGAACTGTGAGAAATAGATATTTGTTGTTTAAATCACCCAGTCTAATTGTATTCCATTTTAGCGGTAAAAACTGATTCACCTTTTATAGATACGAATAATGAGATCCAGAAATAATTAAAGGTTTTGTACAAGACCACTCAATGAGTAAGTGTTGCAGTGGTAATTAAAACTCAGCTTCCAACTCTCTAATCTAGCATTTTGTCCACTATAGCATTTGTGACTTATTTATTCTGCAAACATTTCCGGTTCTCATATATTAAGAAGGCACTGCTTTAGAGAATGAAGTGAGGAGAGAGGAGAAGACCTCAAATAATTAGGAAATTCCCTGTCCCAGCAAACTTAGAGTTTAATATATAACTTAAAGCAGATCCACTAGTTACTGTATGGTCTGTTAGAATGTAGAAGTTGTTTAAAAAAGGGGACCAGGATATGGAAGTTCAAAAAACAAAGAAGACTTCTGTCCAAAAGATCACAAAGAATGCCAAGGTGAGGACAATTTTAAGCTGAAGAATGAATATGAATTAAATTGGTAATATCAAAGGGAAGGCTTTCTTATCCATAATGTTTCTTTAATAGAAAACAACAAAGGGGAAGTGGGAGAAATTGACTAGAAAAGCATAGGAAAGGGGCAATTCTGTATGTTCTGGAAGCAAAAGTGATGGGTAGACTTTTCAAGGTGCTGCTTTCAGGATGTATTCATTTGCATTCATATCCTTGTGTAACTCCACTTATAAAGACAACTTCTAGGTGGTCCAGTGGCTAAGACTCCATGCTTTCAATACAGGGGACTTGGGTTCAATCTTTGGTCAGGGAGCTAGAGCCCACATGCTGCAACTGAGATTTTGCATGCTGCAACTAAATATCCCATGTATTGCAGCTAAAACCTGGTATAGCCAAATAAGTAAGAATAAATAAATAAACAAATTTTAGAAGACAACTTCTAAAAAAGAAACTTTAATTGGATAAGAGAGAACAGGGAAAAGTGAATCCAGGTCTAACTACATTATACAGAATGTGAGAGATACATAACTTGAAAAGTGAAATTAGGGTGCTGTTACCAAAGAAGGTATTATAAAGATAAAGCAAAAACATTTCTGTTGTTCAGTTGTTAATTCATGTCCGAGTCTTTGTGACCCTGTGGACTATAGCACCCCAGGCTCCTCTGTCCTCCACTATCTCCTGGAGTTTGCTCAAATTCATGTCCACTGAGTCAGTGATGCTAACTAGACATGTCATCCTCTGCTGCTCCCTTGCTCTTTTGTCATCAGTCTTTCCCAGCATCAGGGTCTTTTCCAATGAGGTGGATCTTCGTGTCAGTTGGTCACAGTATCAGGGCTTCAACTTCAGCATCAGTCCTTCCAATGAATATTCAGGGTTGATTTCTTTTAGGATTGACTGATTTGATCTCCTTGTAGTCCAAAGAACTCTCAAGAGTCTTCTCCAGCACAACCATTTGAAAGCATCAATTCTTTCAAAAGTACAAACGTGCAAAGAAAAATCAAATGCCCACTACAGGATTTTATGGAGTGTAAAGGAAAAAAATGAGTTATAGAGAAGGAAATATAAGGTCAGTAGAATGTTAGAATAGGCTCATTTGGCTGAAGCACAGGATGAATAAATGACAGAATGAACCAGATTTTGACTTGCCGGTCATCTCTACCTTCTTACCTGCCAGTCATCTCCACCTTCTTCTTCATACACACACAGCACTGTCCCAATCAGTGAATTACTCTCCCTAGTTTACAAAATTTTAAGGTGCATATTGATTTGAGAAGCATTTAACTCAAGGGACAGGAAAATTTGAGTCAACCATCCTGCCCACAAATGAGTAACAGGGATACTCTTGCCAGCTATTAGCAGTCAGACTCTTGGCACAAGTATTATAGAGCCTGGTGTATTTCTTCTTCAACCTTAAGAAGACTGCTACATGACTAGAACAAGCAGTTTTTCTTTATTTTATTTTATTTTTTTCCATTTATTTTTCTTAGTTGGAGGCCAGTTACTTTACAATATTATAGTGGTTTTTGTCATACATTGACATGAATCAGCCATGGATTTACATGTGTTCCCCATCCCGATCCCCCCTCCCACCTCCCTCTCCACCCGATCCCTCTGGGTCTTCCCAGTGCACCAGGCCCGAGCACTTGTTTCATGCATCCAACCTGGGCTGATGATCTGTTTCACCCTTGATAACTGGAGCCCATTATACAGAGTGAAGTAAGCCAGAAAGATAAAGACCAATACAGTATACTAACACATATATATGGAATTTAGAAAGATGGTAACGATAACCCTATATGCAAAACAGAAAAAGAGACACAGATGTACAGAACAGACTTTTGGACTCTGTGTTAGAAGGCGAGGGTGGGATGTTTCAAGAGAACAGCATCGAAACATATATATTATCAAGCAGTTTTTCTTAAGGAATATGCCAAGGAGTTTCTGTCCATTTGAGCTAAGTTGCTGATCTTCTTCCTTTGCTCCCCCTATCTGGGCATTCAAGTAGTGGAGGGAACAGAGCAGTTGTACTGGGGACATTTCTGAAAAGTATAGAAACTGTGAGATGCATGCCATTTTCAAGTTGTAACATTTAGAGTTTTCTCCTCAAGTAATCCACTGGAATTGCTCCTTGATTCTTCTCCCACTCCCTACCCCATCTTTGCTCTGAACCCAGTGCCAAATAATTTGTGTGAGCTTCACTTTCTTTATTTGCAATATGAAGAATTTGGATTAAGTTATTCCCTAAGGGTTCTTCCTAGGTCATACTTTGATATCAGATTGAAAAGCTTGTCTGGGCTCTGCTGAGGAAATACCTGACTGCTTTGGGCTAAGAAGTTTTGTCTTCAGACTGTAGATTTTGAGAATTAGGTACATGTTCTTTAGAAGCAGAATCATAGGATTCATATTTTCCCCAGGTGTCTTACTGACAAATATGTAATTTGAGAAGGTGGTATATATTTTAATCTATTATTTTATTTTTTAAAATGAAATCATTTTCAGTTAAGTGAAATAACTCAATGATTATTCAAATATAATCATAAGCAAGAACCACTGAATTTTTTTTGAAGAGAAGAGTAAAATGGCTAGAGCATGCAATGGTATGGTGAGCTTGACAGTGCTATGCTAACAGAATGATTGATGCAGGTATTCTATAAGCTACCAGATCTAGGTAGGTCAGATCTGGTCTGGGTCATTTGTCATTACTAACAAATGACAAAAAACAGAAACTCTAAAACCGATAATAATAAAAGCAAAAATTATATCTGGGGCAAATAAGATAGCAGATTATTTTTTATCTTCATTATATATAACATTTCTTAAAAATCAGTATATGGCACTCTATTTTTTAGTTTGCTCTAAAATGTTTGCTTATATACCTAAAATCAGATACTCTTAAGATAGAGGCTCTATTTTTCAGCTCAGACATTGCCTAATATCTGTTGCTTAATCCTTCTTTAATTGAAATGTCTAATTAATGAAAAAGATGTCTTTAAAAGTGTATGTATTTTATGTGTACATATGTACACAAAACTTTTCTAGTCATGCAATTTATTGATTGGGATCATGTATAATTGCAAATAACCAAAACCATAATAGTTTCAAGAAATGAGTATTTACTTTTTCTCTTATAACACAATATTCTAAGCTATGTAGTTGCTGATATTTTAGCTACTCAGTGAAGCCATTAAAGACCCAGACTGTTTCTAACTTTTTCTACAGTATCCTTAGCATGTTGGATTTTTCCCTTGTCGAGCTCTCTTTGTGGTTTGTGATCAGAATATCAAGTCTAGCAGAGAGTGAAGAGTCCATGGAAGTCCCAAACAGGAATACCCAGTCTAGCCAAAATGGACTGGATGCAAAGGGTCTTGATATCAGATATAAATTTTAGTTTAATGAATAAAGAAACCCCCTCCTTCTGTGTTAGGTCTCAATGGCCAGGACAGAGATGCTGGAAGTTGCAAGGGCAGCTCAGGAGGTGGGGAACCAGACCGTATGATGGTTTCAGACAACCATGATCCATGCCCTGGGTCTGAAATCCCATGTTATAGGCCTGAAACTAAACTGGCTATAAATAGAAAAGAATAGAGAAAATATATGGTAGGCAACCAGCAGAATTTTTCATAATAAGGATAGTGGGTAAATACTAATAAAATTGCCTTATCTGAAAGATGCTATGATAAATTGTGAAGGATGAGAAAGTATTAGTGAAATATGAGGCCAAGATAGACCTTCCAAAACAAATGTGACAATTCATTTTAGTTAATGGAAGAAAATTTATATTAATTCTCAGAAACTTCTGCAGGTTTTTTCATGGGAAAAAAGATATAGCCAGTCCCTGAATGATTAGACAACCATTTTTGTTGTTGTTTTCTTAGGTAAGTAAACCTTTGAGACAACTTGTTGTTCAGTTGCTCAGTTGGGTCTGACTCTTTGTGACCCCATAGACTGCAGCATACCAGGCTTCCCTGTCCTTCACTATCTCCCAAAGTTTGCTCAAACTCATATCCATTGAGTTGGTGATGACATGCAACCATCTCCTCCACTGTTGTCCCCTTCTCCTCCTGCCCTCAATCTTTTCCAGCATCAGTGTCTTTTCCAATGAGTTGGCTCTTCCTATCAGGTGACCAAAGTCTTGAAGCTTCAGCATCAGTCCTTCCAATGAATAGTCAGGGTTTATTTCCTTTAAGATTGAGTGGTTTGATATCCTTGCTGTCCAAGGAACTCTCAAGAGCCTTCTCTAGCACCGCCGTTCAAAAGCATCAATTCTTCTGTGCTCACCCTTCTTTATGGTCCAACTCTCACATCTGTACATTACTATTGGAAAAATCATAGCTTTGACTATACTGACCTTTGTTGGGAAAGTGATGTCTCTGCTTTTCAATGCGCTGCTAGGTTTGTCATAGCTTTTCTTTCAAGGTGCACGTGTCTTTTAATTTCATGACTTCAGTTACATCTGCAGGGATTTTGGAGCCCAAGAAAATAAAGTCTTTCACTATTTCCATTGTTTCCCCATCTATTTACCATAAAGTAATGGGGCTGGAATCCATGATCATAGTTTTTTGAATGTTTAGTTTTAAGCCAGCTTTTTCACTGTGGTCTTTCACCTTAATCAAGAGGTTCTTCAGTTGTGACTGCTAATGTGGTATTTTTGTAGTAGAAGAACTGGTTTAAATTGATAATATATTTTCAGGAGCCAAGACTCATCTTGGACTATAAAATGTGAGCTTATCCATGTTATATTAGGCGAATGATTCTAGCCTACTTTAGTGGACAGACTACATCTGTTGTTCTATAGTTAACATTCTCTCAGGCTATCAGAAAGGATCTCATCACTTTACATGCCCCACATATTCAATTCAGTTTATCACTAAGTCGTGTCCAACTCTTTGTGACCCCATGGACTGCAGTGTGCCAGGCCTCCCTGTCCATCACCAACCTCCAAAGTTTACTCAAACATGTCTGTTGAGTCGGTGATGCCATCCAACCATCTCATCCTCTGTCATCCCCTTTTCCTCCCACCTTCAGTATTTCCCAGCATCAGAGTCTTTCCCAATGCCCCACACATATTAGACAGAAAGAAAAGAAAAGAGAAGTACAGTTGCTAAAAGACCTCTAGACTCATAACTAGGCAGGAGAGAATTGAGAAGAGTCAAGAATGGTGATTGCTCAACAGCTATATTGAAGTAGCAAGGGTAGACATGTTCTTCTGACTATGAAAGACCAAGGAAGGAAAACAGAATTTCAGAATATCTTGTTTTAATTAATTCAGTGTGATATCAGTAAGTCCAAGACCTATGGAAATGCAGGACATTTGGAGATATAAACAATAGATGATCAATATTGTGATGGTGGTTTCCAGTTACATTCATTTCTGATTGCTCCACTGTTTTGATTGAAAAAAAAAATGATTTTGAATTTGGAAAATAATATGTGCAAGTGTTCTGGATGTAATATTTGTGTGCATTCTATAAGCAATAAGTTTTCCTGTCATTTGTTTTCTGCTATCATATTCGGTAGAAAAATAAATTGAGACTACTGACAAATATATGAGAAACACTGAAGAGTAGAAATTTTGATAGTTCAGTTAAAAATACTATTTTATATGGCATCTTTCTCAGACTGTACCAGCAGATTAGAGGCAACTGAAACAATAAATTTGAAAACTTCAGAAATGTAGCAATATATAGTTTTCAAGTATATTTACTGTTTGTGTAAAAGGTGTTTGTGTTGCATATATGCACACTCACATGATTTTTTTTATGTGATCATGGTGGTGCAAAGAGATTGTTAATGAATTGTAATTTTGAGATTAAAAGGAATTGAAGAGAATGTGATTTTTGTAAGTGTTATGAAGGTGGTGGCTTGGTCACCAAGTCATGTGCAACTCTTGCAACCCCATGAACTGTAGCCCACTAGACGCCTCTGTCCTTGGAATTTCCCAGTAAAGGCATGGGTTGCCATTTCCTTCTATCACAGATTCCTATTTCCTCTGCCTTTAATTATTTTTCTTGGCTAAATTACCCTAATATGTTTGAAAAGATCAGGGTTTTAGAAATTCTTATTTATATTTTACAGATATTTTTATTTATAATTCATTCTTCCAAGTATTAGAAGAACAAAAGCCTTCATTAGATAAATCTTCATAATTTAACAAAATTATTTTTAAACATGAAAATAATCTATGATAAATTCTCAGTATTGGTGCCTTACCTAAAGCCCAGCTTGTTTGATGCAAGGAGATCCAACCAGTCCATCCTAAAGGAGATCCGTCTTGGGTTCATTGGAAGGACTGATGTTGAAGCTGAAACTCCAATACTTTGGCCACCTGATGCAAAGAGCTGACTCATTTGAAAAGATCCTGATGCTGGGAAAGATTGAGGGAAAGGAGAAGGGGATGACGGAGGATGAGATGGTTGGATGGCATCACCGACTCAATGGACATGGGTTTTGTTAAACTCCAGGAATTGGTGATGGACAGGGAGGCCTGGCATGCTGCGGTTCATGGGGGTCGCAAAGAGTCAGACACGACTGAGCCACTGAAATGAACTGAACTGAGACTCAAAATTACTTCTATACTAATAATAAACTCTAAAAATACTTAAAATATTTCAAACATTATAGTTAAAAATCATCTGTTCATATTTTATACAACAGATGCATTACTTCATTTTATAAAGATAGTAAAACATTAATATTGGTTTAATTCTTTTTTTTAGCTTTTTATATCACCCTACTTATCCAAATCCAGAGTAACTTTAAATAACTTAAAAATCTTTTCAAAACTTGAAGACATACTGAGTGAAACAAGCCAGTATCAAAAGGGCAAATAGCATAGATTTCTCTTGTATAAGTTACGTAGAGTAGTCAAATGTATAAACAGAAAGACTGGAAAGGAAATGACTGGGGGAAAGGGAATGTGGGAAGTTAAAAAAAAAAAAAGATCTTTTTAGCCATGCAATGAGTTATACTATGCCATTTCGTATATATTCATTTCAAGAGTGATATGTGTCTTTTGCTGTAATACAGACTTCATTCTAAATGAAAATGAAAGAGTGCATATAAAACACTGAGCACTGACTTGGTGAATAATTATCATCTTAGTAAATGTTATCCTTTACTAGTATGGGTGATAAATGTTTCAGAAGGTCAAAAAAGCAATGTGAGATAATGCAAGTTTTAAATGAGTTTCTGAGTATGTTTATGACAGAATCAAATTACATACTTATTTTCCAATTGTATCATTCTAGGAGGAATTGTTGATAAGGATCTTCGTCACTACCTCAACTTACGATTTCAGAAGGGTTCTGTGGACCATGAACTTCAGCAAATCATTCGTGACAACCTCTACCTCCGCACAGTGCCATGTGAGTAACAGGCGGTGTTATTTTTTACTATAGTAACAGATAAATATTCAGTTACATATTTATTGTTTAATTTAAAAGAAAAGTTAAATTTCACTGATTTTTTAAATGATAGACTTTTGGAATAGGCAATTTATTTGAGATATGGAAGTTATAAATGCAAAAGCTTATAACTACAGTTGTGTGATTTATCATGATGTCAGATCCAGAAAAGACTAGTGATTTTTAAGCTATAAAACCTAACTTACTTCTCAAGTTGATATTGAGAAATATTAGTTCTAGTCCATGATGTTGATGATTTTAATGTTTCGGGCAGAACTCCACACAGGGAGACAAAGAATGCAAATTCAATTCATTAGCTGAACAAGCTTTTTATAGCTAGAATCTACACAGTAACTGCCAATATCATCACCAGTTTGCAGCAGAGAGGTCTTACAAGTTAAAAGGAAATTATGCATCAGAAAGTAAAAAATGTTCTTTAACTCTGAGAAAGTGAAGACATTGAGTGTTGGGCAGAAATGTCTTGTACATAGCCTATAGAAATTCACAACAATCGCTGATTATGAGCAGGTGCTACTTCAAAAGAGAGGAATTGGTAAAATGATAAACTTTACAAATCAACTTTTTAGTACCTGCTTCAGTTAATTTGATAATCTTCTGTTTACTTTAGGACAACTCAAGGACTTTTCAAGCCAGATACTAGGTTATAAATAGGTATCAAAGTCAGTTTCTTTCAAGGTAGAGTCTATGACATTTGGAAATTTTCCAGTCTCTCTGGAAACTCTGATCTGTGGGTGTTATGTATGTTCTTTCTTTTGTTTAGTTTTTGTTGTTAAGTTGCTAAGTCTTGTCCACTCTTTGCAATCCAATGGACTGTAGCCCACCATGCTTCCTTGCCCATGGGATTTCCCAGGCAAGAATACTGGAGTGATGAGTTGCCACTTCCTTCTCCAGGGGACCTTCCTGGCCCAGAGTTTGAATCTGAGTCTACTGCATTAGTAGGCAGATTCTTTACCACTCAGTCACCAGGGAAGTCCTCCTTTTGTTTTAGTTTTGTTTTAAACTATAATAAACTCAAAGGTGGGGTCTCTGGAAGGTTGATATTAAAGAAAGAAAAACTTGGCTGGAATCGATGAAACAAATAAACCATATATATAGTTTCTGCGATTGAACTACCAGAACTATGTAGAAGGTATGGATTAAGGATGACTATACTGAAAAATGAAAACACACAGGGAAGTAAAATGGATAATTCAGCATCCATTTAGCCTACACACATCTTAGGAAGGGTAGACCCTTGCCACTGTTAGTACTAAATGCTCATCAAAACAAAAATGTCATGGCACCTCTATCAGATATTCCTAGATGCAAATGCTTATCGATTGACATCCTGTCAGTCCAAATGCTACTTCTGTCAGTGTGTGTTAGTTAAGTGAATAGATTTTTGGACTCTTGCTTTAAAACTAGGTGTAGAGAAAAGTGCATTCTTAAGTTTGTAAGTTTGACATTAGAGTGATGGGCAGAGGAAGATAGATTAAAGTAAGTGACTGAACTATTTATAAGGAAACGAATGGATGCGTTTTCAAAGCTGTGATGTTGTCATGTGAATTTATCTTCTGTGACATGAAAGAAAGGAGATCTGAAATACTGAATAAAGAATCCAGGTACTTTATTATATTTAAAAGCTTGGAAGGATAGATAAGAGGCTGACATTCAACAATACTTGTAGTCCTTGCTAAGGTAATCACATAAATAAGAACTTGTAATTAAATATGAAGATAATAGAAGTAAGTTTTGCATTAGTTCATTAACTTCTTAAATAAGTCACCTCTCTTTAGAGTACCCAAGAAATACTATGATGGAAAAATAAATATAGGAGTAAAATAAGAAGGCTTATATGAGTAAACATAAAGGGGTTTTTGATATGATTTTTGTACAAGGTCATAAATTCAATTAGAAATCCTTGAATAGCTCCTATAAAGAGATGATTAGAAACTTAATGAATCTGAATATTATGATAGAACAATTTGGATTTGTAGCCAGTACTCCTAATATCCAATAATACCATTCACTAACAATGCTCTTAACTTAGCATAAAAGTGAAAAAGAAAGCATCTAAGACAGATGTGATTCTGATTCATATTATCTATGATTACTTTACACTGATGAACTGGATCTGGACAATCCACCAGCTTCACTCAGTATATCTTTTAATGAAATGTTCAGATATTTACAAAGAGTATGCAGCAAAGATGTGTCAGTAGTGTGAAAAATTCAGCTGTTGTTTAGAATTTATGCATGCATCCAGTATGTCTATTGAGTTTGAGTATGGAGTGACATTTGATACATATTCTTTGGGTCAAATCATTCTCACTGGTTTTCATGTATCCAGAACCATAATAGGAGCACATGTTACTGTGGAGCTTGTCTCTGCCTTTATTCATGTATTCATTAATATGATACCTCTTGTTTAATTTACTAACAGGAAAGGTCATGGAAACAAAATTATTAACTTCTATGTTTGGGTGGTTTAACTTTTTATAAGGTGAGACTCAGTAATTTTGTTTACTACCACCACATTACTCCACCATCACCAACTACAACTAGTAAGAAACGAGCAAAGTCTTGGAGCTGTATTTCCTTGGTGCCTAGTGAGTAAGAGAGAGCCTTGGGTGAGGGCTACAGAGACTTCATCCTTTCTATGCACACAATTGTACTTGTCCAAATCTTATTGTGAACAGTTTAGCTTCTTTACCTCCTTCTGAAGGATACCTGGACCTGGCTACTGTCTGATTTCTCATCTAGACATGGGAGAGAAGTTGTCAGTCTAACTCTCTACTGGGCCTTAATTATTGAGGCATATAATATAAAATTCCATCAGTCTGTTCTCTGCCCCACAAACAAGGGTTGACTGCATTTATCATTTTTATTTTGTCTTCCCAGAACTTTATCTCCGAACATAATTTCTCAAAATATGTGTTTTAAATCTGTGTCTCTAGGCATGGAAGGCAGGGCTTGATTACAGAGACAAGACTGTTCAGCATACAGTGAGCCTGAGTGCTTACTTACACTCACAGGCCCACACATACATGAGTACACACACAAACACTCTCATGAGATCAGTTGATCATCTTCTAAATTGAATTATGTAGAAAAGATCCTTAGGAACTGACTGTATATTTTCTGTAGAATAAAAGCCAGTCATTTGATTCTATCTGTTAAAAACCTAACCTTGTACCCAAATGTACTTATATATTTAGTTGCTAACTGCAATTTTTTTAGGATCTTCCCTGGTGTCTCAGATGGTAAAGAATCTGCCTGCAGTGTGGGACACCCAGGTTCAATCCCTGGGTTGGGAAGATCCCTTGGAGAAGGGAATGGCAACCCACTCTAGTATTCTTGCCTGAAAAATCCCATGAACAGAATAGCCTGGTGGGTTACAGTCTATAGGTTGCAAAGAGTGAGACATGACTGAGCCACACACACATACACACAGACACACAGAGTTTCATGAGATCAGTTCATCATTCTTTCAAATTGAATTGTGTAGAAAAGATCCTTAGGAACTGACTCTATATTTTTTGTAGAATGAAAGCCAGCCACCTGATTCATATCTATTAAAGACCTAACTTTGTACCTAAATGTACTTATGTATTTAGTTATTATTTAATACTTATGTATTTAGTATTTATGTATTTAGCTAACTGTACAATTTATTAGGGGGTGGTACACGTCTTAAGGGTATACTGGTGTCCTAAAGTGAAACTTAAATTTTAGTTTTTAAATAATGAATACTAAAAATGACACTTTCGACAATTAGATTTCAGGCTATATAGGTTATAGGTAATGGAACTTTACGAGAAATGAGTAAATAATGATGAAATAAAACTGTTGTGATCTGGAATGTGATAAAGCCTAACCAAGAAAAATGTATATATATGTAGTTAAAGAACTCTAAAGAGTTTAGAACATCCATCAAATGGGACTTCTATTACCTTGATGGTATAGAAAAGACAATTTCAGAAGCACTAAGCTAGCAGCACCCATTAGAGATTAGATGAAATTGTTTAATTGAGTGTTAAGTGTACCTTGTTAAGGCAGCATGCATTGTCCTTTGGGTATTATAGACTCAAAAGTATGGAACAGACTTGTGGACTCTGGGAGAAGGCGAGGGTGGGATGATTCAGGAGAACAGCATTGAAACATGTATATTATCTAGGGTGAAACAGATCACCAGCTCAGGTTGGGTACATGAGACAAGTGCTCGGGCCTGGTGCACTGGGAAGACCCAGAGGGATCGGGTGGAGAGGGAGGTGGGAGGGGGGACTGGGATGGGGAATACATGTAAATCCATGGCTAATTCATATCAATGTATAACAAAAACTACTGTAATGATGTAAAGTAATTAGCCTCCAACTAATAAAAATTTAAAAAAAAAAAAAAGTATATGAGAAAAATGAGTGGAATTGAAACAAAAAATATTGGAAATTTTTCAAATGTTTAAAGACTAAAAAATGGAGTTTAATATTCTATTGAGCATAATGATTGCATATAGTTAGTGAATCTAAGAAACAATACATGTAAATCCATGGCTGATTCATTTCAATGTATGACAAAAACTACTGTAATGATGTAAAGTAATTAGCCTATAAAAAAAAAATCGGAAAAAAAAAAAAAAAGAAACCATGATTGAATTGACTATGCTTTTTAAATATGAGAAAAATAATCATTTCCATTTATTGATGAAGTTCTGTTTTTTTCTGTCCTTAATATTTATTATATATGTGAATTAATTTTTGAGGCAGGTATGAACACAGATATAAATGGTGAATACTTTTTCCCTTATATCAGGTGACATGAGAAAGGGACTTGAATAACCAATTTTAGAAGTTTCAAATTGAAATGGAGGATAGTTAAAATTAAATTTCTCTCCCAATAACACATTTTGTCATTTGTTTTATTAGGAAATATTTTAAATTTATCTGAAGCCAAAAAAAATATCAGTGTATATAAACCAAGTAAAAGACAGAAATCAATAAAACTAAAAGTCTAAAAGTCTTCCATAAAAAGGAAATAAAATGAAAATCATAAGTTTAAAATATGAAAGAAATTACTTTTATGAAAGAGCTGATTGAAATGTAACATGCAATGATGTTTCTACATATTTAAGCATTTTAAGTTAGTATAACTAAACGATGTTATAAAGAAGCATTTTTAAGAATAAAATTGTAAGGCTTCTAATATATTTTAAAAATTCTCTGTTATACTAAATTATCTTTCATGTAAAAACGAATAGAAGCAGGCTCTTAAATGTTAGGGGTCTCTCTCCTCTTAAGAGAGACCAGCACAATGAAAGGTACAGCTATGCAGAGTCAATGTCCCTTTCCCCTAATTATACAATCTCATATAAGACTGTGGTCAGAGTTAACTGTTGGAGAGAAGCAGGTGACCACATATCTATGAAAAAGTCTAGAATTAGGGCAGAAAGTTCATGGGGATACTTTATAGGGAAAATTATTTTAATTCTTAAGCAAAAAATAAGTATTTTAAAGTTTGTGGAAAATATGTGTTCTTATTCAACAAAGCAATATTTGTGTTTTTTATTTTTATTTATTATTTATTTTTTATAAATTATAAATAAAATATAAATATAATATAAAATATATTTATAATATAAATATTATATAAAAATAATATAGAATATATTTATAATATAAATATTATACATATATAATATATATAAAAATATAAATAAAATATAAAATAAATTATAATAAATAAATTATAAATAAAAATTATTTATTTATTATTTATTCAACAAAGCAACACATGCCTATTTGTGTAGGCATGTACACATCATTCATGTGTAGGCATGAATGAATCTAATTACTCATAATTTGTGTCATGAAGGTATGGTTCTAAGCATATTGTAAGAAGTGAGAGTGAAATCAATCTGTGGAATACCATAAAGCTAAAATCATCTTCTAACAATGAAGTGAAGTTCTCTGAGTTTAAGGTAATCAGGAACATAATTAAGTATTCAGAATATCTTTAAGCAATATAGGCCTCTGCGCTGGGATGGTAAGTTGAACTGTAGATAGACATGTGGGCATAGGACCAGAGATAGAAGGTCCAACTGTATTTTAAACCAATATATTGCAACAGCTGTATATTACACATCTGTTTCAAATTTAACTTTTTGTTTCAAATAAGAATCATCAATTTAGAATCTCTGTTTTGACATTGTTTTTAGGATGTGACTCATGTTCTTTCACAATTATTTCAGAATCAAGTTCCAGATTTTTGTTCTTTGAAAATGAATTTGTATTTGATTTTTTTAAATAGCCTAATTATGTTTTGTGCTAAGTGTTGAGAAAAGGGTTTTAGAGAATAAATATGATTACTAGCCCTGTGGGCCAAAAGAGAAGGAAATCTGTAAATAAATGAAACTAAATTTCTTGAGAGATTTATAAACTTCCCCTGGAAATGTAGGTCAAAAGAAAAAAAATTCAAAAGCTTCTGAGCAGTAGCAAATGTTTCAAAGTATCTAGTCATTCAGATGTATGCCTGCCTGGTATATTTATTAAAAATGCGTTGTTGCTTTATAGAAAGTTATATTAGATTTACCCTCTCCCTCTTATCCCTGAGACTAGTAAGATCTAGTTTCATGTCATATATGTGAAAATATCATAGATTTTCTTTCTTTTTTTTTTCATTGAGCAAAACAAATGCATTTTTCTGGTCACATAGTAACATTCATTGGTTTGGTTGATGGAATACACTGTAGGAGAGAAATGGCTTCAAAATGTTGCTTAAAATGGAAAGTCAGAGGATATTAAAAGGGATGGTATTGATTTATCCATTTGACACTACAGGGCAGTAGCTTTAGAATAAAGGAACATATCTGGCACAAAAGAAAAGCAATAAACACCAGCAGTGAACAATGTTACTGATCTTCCAAACCACATATAATTCCCTTTGCCCTGACTTGATCACATCTTTTTGTGGTTATGACCCAATCTTTCTTCTTGGCTTTTTCTCTTTTGTACTTCTCTTTTATCTTCATAAGAGGAGCGCTTTCCATGGGAAATCTGGGTTTGTGGACCATGGCAGATAGTATGTATACTCTTAGGCTTCAGTGGTTCCAGCAGCTGCTCAAGGAAAAATTGGAGATAAGTGTGTAAAGCATTTTTCCACCTTCAAAAAAGCCAGTCAGTCATTACTTTCAGTGCAAAATAGCTCACCTTCCAGGGAGCCAGAATCTGCTCCCTGCAGACTTCAGAGTTGTAGCCCAGTTGGATATAAATTAGGGGTACACTTCCTTGTATGTCTCTGCCCTTTTTGAACAGAAAGAATTAGGAGTCTATCAGGTCATACCTACCCAAGTTTTCAAAGTTGGTTGATGAATACATAGGCTTTGGATGATTATAGTAGCTGAGGGGAAACCATAAGCAGATGACAGTGGACATTAATATTATTGCAGGACTTTAAGGCTGTAGGTTGTGGTACAGCACTCAATCTTAATTAACCAAAAGAACAATGAAAATAGAATACTAATTGTGATATCCTAATGTTTAGTGCAATAGTCAGTCATTTGCACATCACAGTTTAGAACTGTTAGAGCATGATGAGTAGACATAGCCCTTTGTTTTACCTATTTGGCAACATGGCACTATGGAAAGAGCATTCATCTAAGAATTGAGAGCCATTGGTTCTAGACTAGGCTCTGCCGCTAACAATAGAACCTTGGCATAGGCTTTACCTTTGAGATTAAGGAGAGAGAGAGATAAGGGAAGAGAATGGATTCTAATGGTTCTTTCTGCTCTAAAATGCTGTGCTTTTCTGATTCTGCTGGCTTTTCTTTATCATTATTCAAATCAGTTCATCAAATTGGCTTAAATTTATTCTGAGTATGTAATGCCCTCGATATTAAGCAGGTGTAAACAGCTTATGGAAACTGAAGATATATCAAATACAGCAGACACTTCAGGGAAAAATAAAGAGCTGAGTTTAAATTAGGTGCAGTTCTGGATAAAACCAGCCATGCATATACTTTCAGATTTTTCTTTGAATGTTAAGGATGCCATCATAACTCTGATGTTCCTTGAAATCTGCCTTCATTATTCATGAAATTCTGAAATATGGTGTAGTCCTAGTAAGTTGTTGGGAAAATAAACATAATGAGAAATGCAAAGCTTTTAAAATCACTTTCTTCCTTTGAAATGTCTAATGACTTGACATGTGACATAAAGGCTTTTGAAGCTTTAGGTGTGTTATTATGAAAATGTAATTGTAATCTTTGTGATAATATGTTTAACATGAAATATAATGTCTTCTAATGTTAAACATTAATAAATGTCACTTATGCTGTTGAATGGCCTTTGGTGAACATCCAAATAGATGTAGCTAAAAGGAGATTAAATTAGTGTTCAGTGCAATCTTTACAGCACTATTTAAAAATGTAGGCAAGTCAGTAAAGTTTCTCACACAGAATAATTAAAAGGTAACACTGATGTAGGGTTGACAGTCAATTTAATTTAAAAATATAGGCGTAAATTCTGCCTCTCTTAGGCAAGTCAGAAGTTTAGAATAGGATCGATTCCCAGTTAGTTTTCCGTATCTATTCCATGCTCTGTTACCTTTTCTACTTAAAGGCTAGCTTTCAGGAATGTTGTTTTTTGTGCATACAAAATTACAGGTATCTACAAAAGTTCTGTTGGAATGAAGACAGAACTTCATCTGCTGCTCAACACCATGAACTTGTAGGGATATATGATAATTCTTACCTTGTCCTTCAAAAAAAGATTGAATTGAGGAGCCAACACTGAGTTATGCATATCTGTCCTTTCCCAGTTTTGGTAGGAATTCTAATTCTCTTTTTCCTCTTTTTTTTTTTTAATTTTTTGAAACTAATAAAAAAAAAACTCTACTGATCAGTAAAGAAACTGAATATTTGTAGGAAGTCTATGACTTCATATCTTGAATTCAGCTTAGCATTTTCCAACGGGGGAATGGTTGGTGATTCCCTAACCAGGACCAGCCCCAGGTATGAGACTCTATGAGCATCAACTAGAATAGTTCTTTTACTAAGCACTTCCTATGTGCAAAAAAATATTTTCATACATTATCTTAGAATTTTCTAAGAATCCGTATAAAGTAAATGTTAATCTCATGTTTGAAGACATATGGAGAAACTGAGGCTCCAAGTTTAAGCAATGATTTAGTAAGTCTGGAAGAAGTGGAATTCTGTCTCAGGTGGATCTAGTTCCCAACCCACACTCTGCATGAGAGAACTCTCTAGCAGAAGCTCCAGGAAGACATGAACAATATAAGGGTGCTTCAAAGGGATTCAGTCATGCTGTTGGAGTAGAAAAATAAACAAAGAACTCTGCAGATCGACAAACAACCTAGTGAGCATGAATGAAGTTTCACAGGCTGATAGGTTCTCTGATGAGATGAATGAAATTCCATCAGTAGAAAAGACATTTTTGCCAAATAAATATAGACAGAAATTCCCACAATTAAAAAAATAGATATGTGAACAGTTATCAGGAAACTTTTCAAATTAACACCTATTGATTGGCTAGCTTTAGGTTAGTTCTTTTCAACTAGACATTAGTCTCTTGGTTGGCCATTTATCAATCAAGTATCAGATTGGTTTCTTAGCACATTATTGCCAGAAATATTGGAATGTAAAGTATTTATGGGCAGAAAAATTAATTGATAAGTGTATTATTCCCATAATTTAAACTGTTACCTTGTTATAGAGAGATCAAATATGGATTATCTAAAAACTTTTATTAATTTCTGAAGTTTGCTTCTAAAGCCTTACCTAACTAAGCACTTCTAGATGTTCTGTCTCAATTTCATACTCTGAATTCTAATCTAAATGTAAAATTCTAACTATATGGAACTCTATAAGCAGGTATTTATAAAAGTTCCAGTTTCTCACCTTGGCATTTTACAAAAGCATTTTTTTTTTGCAAACCAGTGTGAGGGTGACAAGGGGTTGAGTGAGGAGAAAAGAATGAGTTAACATTTACCAGATATCCACATACAAAGACTTTAATTATGTTGTTAATTTTGCAGTCCTCAGAGTAATGTATTATGGTTCCCATTTTTCAGACCAGATCACAGCTACTAAGTGAGTAACAAGGAATCCAAGTGTCTAGGTCTTTCTCACACCAAGAACCATTTATGGGATGTATTATGTTAACTCCTATGACTCTGATATCCCCTACAGTTCTGAAAAAAATCTCAAGAAGCCAAGAATGTAAAAGATTGCTTGGATGTGTATCTCCATTTTTAATCTGATGTTTCCCATAAAGGCAAAAAAAATGTTGAGAATAGATAGTGCATTATACAAGGTCTTTAAATCACACAGTATTCCCATAGCCATTGTACAGGAGCCCCACTAGTCATTCCTCTAAAGGCTCCAGAAAGACCAAAGTCAGTAGCAGATTATTATTCAGCATCAGTGATATTGTTGAATAATAACACCTTCTCCTGTTCTGGAGGTAACCAGAAAAGAGACAGCATGGTTATTTAGTTTGGCATTCATAACACTCTAATGGGGAAAATGGCCCCTCTCCTGTTGAAGAGAAGTGCTACATTCTCTTCACAGCAGAACTCTTATCCACTCATTTAGCTGTCACATGCAGCCCCGTGCAGTGACGGCTTCTCAGATCTGGAATCCTCCAGTGAGCTAAGCATTGGTACATGGTGACACAACTTGGTACAATTTGTTTGATCCTTTCACCAGGAACACATGAAATTGAGAGGTCCACATGTGTTCATCAATCTTCCCTGGTTTCAGGGTAAATGCCCAGATTCTGACTCAGAGGATCCGGATAATACCCATGATAATATCTGGTGTCCACTGAGCGTTGTAAACTATTGAGAAGCCAATGAGTGGTAAGCCAACCTTATCTTCTGTCCAACTTTCATTTTCTTTTTATTGCTTTCAGTGTCAAAGACTTTTTTCTAATCCATTAAGCAAAACAATGTATAATGTGTCCTTTAGGGTTCATCCTAGGAAATAAATATATGTAAGTTATTTTCAAAAGGAAGAGATTTAGGGAAGTAGTTGTTTAGAAAACTGCTGAAAAAATTAGAGAAGAGGGTTGCAGAATAGATCCTCAGGAATAATACTCAAACAATACACTGCCCTACCAGGGTAACTACTTCTTCTGAGGCCTGTGGCTATGATTCATAAATCCAGAATTAAGAAATTTCATGGAGCCAGAATTGATAAATCTCTAGGTTTCGCAAAGGCATTATTCAGAAATTGTTACTATGACTGCAATCACCACTTAACAGTTGAGAATCTGGACAGTGGAATGCTCCTGCAGAAAACATCATATCTCTAAGACCTTTTGGGAAGAAAGAAAATATCACCTTTAAGCATCTTTGTTTTCTGTAATAACTCAATAGGCATACAGTATCAGTGTCTTAAACTTATTATTTTTTTAAAAGACTGCTCTAAATTTTCAAATCCTTTTTGATGAATCTGTAGTTGAATACTTGCAATTTAAGTAATTGCATTCAGAGGTTAGTGAAAAGATTTATAGAACATTTTTATATAATGTTTTTATTCTCTACTTACATCTAAGTTTCTAAAGATTTGTTTACAGTATGCTAACAGGCTATATAAAAAACCAAGGAAATTCATTTTTTTGAAAACCAGGACACATAAGCATTATCAGTATATTCTAGATTTAATCTACTCTACTTATAGAATGAAACATTTTAAATGTGTATCAGAATCATTGTTCATTTTTTATTCACAACTTTATTATTAAAAATATGAATATGACACTAACAAAATTTAGTTCATAATTATATTTCTCACATGAAAAAACAATTGACAAAACTTTCTTTCAGAACATAATTTAAACTTAGAGCAAGAAAAGGAATCTTAATTAAAAGTGAGAAGTTGAATATATTATTTGAAGCACTAAAGAAAATTAATTACAGTTTGAAAAACGTAGGACACTTTTCAGCATTAAGTGGCATAACATCTGTGATCACAGGTCAACATTGGCAGCTTTTTGTGGGTTGCACCATCATTGCTTTACTACAAAGCTTATTAAGGAATAATACTGTGACTCTTTTGGTAGAGTAAAATGTAAGAAAAATGTATATGATAGGAAAATATGACTTGGTACAACTGGCAAGACCAGTTTTTGTATTTGTATTTCAGCCAGTATGTTGACCTAATATTAGTTTTGGAAAAAATACATCTGGTTCCCTGATATAAATATAAAAATTTAATTTCAGTTTCTGTGGGTTGGATGTTATTTTCCTTCTGAATATGGCTTTATTCACAAAAATTATCTTCTGGATTCATTAGTTGTAAAAGTGTGGTTGTTAATTCAAAGTGTCATCAACATACCTAATAACCTGTTAAAATTAAAGAGAGTAAAAATTTATAAACTTTCATGTATTGTAAGTTATTTTAATTCAATTCAACTAACATTGAGAGCTGTAATCTATGTATGACCAGCTGGGTACTGGGAATATGGAATGACTAAAACACAGATCAAGAGAAGAAAGCCGGAATAAGAAGGAAGGTAAACCAAAACTCATGGCCAATCCCTGACGGACTAAAGGTTTTCTTGGATTGCTTTTTGATAGTAAACTTAGTTAATCATTTACTAGTTAGAGACACACATTTTTGTCTAGAGGATAAACCTCAATCTTCCAGAATCTCTAAACAAAGCCTTTAGGCAAGGAACAAAGGATCAATGGCTCCTTCAGTGGAAACCTGGTGGTTAAGAGAGGCTCAGGTAGTTAGAGACTTTTGTAACGATCCATCCTTGTCCAGGAAACCTAAAGCTGATATCAAGCACATGGCCCATCAATTCCTGACTTTCTCTTCATTATTAAGAAGGGGTGGTGAGGTTCAGCAGGTTAATAAGTAGCCCAAGATCATTGAGGTTATAACTGTGAGAGTAATTTTTCGTTGTAAATTAGTACATGGGCTTCCCAATTTTTACTATTGTGTGTGTTATCAGTGCTTGATTTCCTTTCATATTGACCAAAGGGATGATTCTCCAGACTTTCACAGTTAGGTGTGTGTGTGTATGTGTGTCTGTGTACATATATTTTTATGTAGTTTGTTTGTTTGGGACATACCACACTGCATGTGGTATCTTAGTTCCTTGTGCTACTGTACTTATTTGCTGAGTCATGTCTGACTCTTTGTGACCCTTTGTATTGTAGCCCTCCAAGTTCCTCTGTCCATGGGATTTTTCAGGCAAGAATACTGAAGTTGGTTGCCTTTTCCTCCTCCAGAAGATCTTCGTGACCAAAGGATTGAACCTGTGTCTCCTGCACTGAAGGCAGATTCTATACCCCTGAACCATTGGGGAAGCCTCTTAGTTCCTTGAAGTGAAGTGAAAATCACTCAGTCATGTCTCACACTGTGACCCCGTGGACTATACAGTCCATGGAATTCTCCAGGCCAGAATGCTGGAATGGGTAGCCTTTCCCTTCTCCAGGGGATCTTCACAACCCAGGGATTGAACCCAGGTCTCCCACATTGCAGGTGGATTCTTTACCAGCTAAACCACAAAGGAAGCCCAAGAATACTGGGGTGGGTAGCCTGTTCCTAATCTCTGCTTGCTATTTGGATCAGTGCAGTCTGGAGTGAAGCTATTAGTATGTAGGCTGGAAACATTGGTATTTCAACACTTCATGTGAGGTCCCAGTCAGTCACTCAGTATCACACACACATACTCCCCAAATCCCTTCATATGTGAAGACAGAAGGAAAAGATTCAGAGTGTAGGCAAACTATCTTAGAATGAGATAGGTTTGGAATCTAGGACACAGGCATAAAAGCTCCCACTGCTGAGGGCACATGGAAGGATGAAAGGATGCATTCAGAATTAATTACATGTTATGATTTTTATTTTCAATCTGGAATACCTAGATCAATCTCAAATTCATAGCCTGTAACAGCTTTGAAAGGCATGCCTCTAGGATTTTCTTTTCTTCCAAGCCCCATTGCACTATCATGTCTTCCATCAACCCTGAAAAATAAAATGTTTCATGAACTTCATTCAGCATCAGCCAAGTAAATCAGAACACTTCCCTTGAGAATCTTGCATTTTTCCTACTAGTATATGAGACATCACAGATAATTACATTCCAAAATATTTCTGTAATAAAAATATGACAGGTGGTTAATCCTTGATTAGCATAATGAAATTGATCTAACAGTGAATTCTTTGAGGTAAAGGTAGTTTTTATTTACATGAGAGATGAAAGTAGCAGCAAAACTGCTACTATTAAGCAGTGTAATTAGTGCTGATGTAATTCATCTAGACGTTTAGTCAATGAACTAAAATTTCTTGGGCTCTTTTTTCCTCTAGAACGGTTCTCCATTCAGATGCCCATCAATAGTAATACTGGATATAGTTGCAAATGAAAATACACAAAGCACTTATACTTTTGTAGTTATAGAACTACAGTTGTACAATTATAGAACTATTCTTTTTCTGTTTATTTCTAAACTTGAAATTGGATTGCTAATTCACCTTGCTCCAGATCAGTTACTCTATGTCATCATCTATCTGCTAGGCCTTTATCTTATTTTTCCTCCTAGCTATAACCCATTCTTCTCCACATCTTGGCTTTAACTATATGCCTTGATGCTCACTCTATATAATCATCCTTTGTGAAAATCCTGTGACATCCCTTGAGTGGTAATTACACAGTGATCACTTCATTTATAGCCATAGTTCTGTAAAGATTCCATAGCCAGTAAAGAATACTTTCAGTAATCATCACATGAAATATCAACAAGCTGTTAAAATTTTATCCAAGTCTATTGACCTTCCTCTTTCAGCCCTTCTAGCCAGGCTTACAGAAGATCAATTAAGCATTGGAGAAATGCAAAGTAACACAAGGCTTTAAACTGTGGGTTTAATCGTAAGATTAAGAGAGATAGAGTAAGCAGGTTTCCAGATATTTTCTACTTTTGTTCAAAATGAATTTTTCATCTCAGAAGAATTGCTTTTTCCTAGTCTTGTGTAGATTTAGCAGACATACTGCCAATTTTATGCCAGTGGATAAAATCTAGTCCCCCCGAAAATGAAAAAAGTACCTGGACTCAAACCAGCATTTTGCTTGGCAGAGCTCTAAGTAATGCTCAGTAGTATCACACGTTAGTTTTGCAGCCTTCTTTGCAGTTAGGTAGAAACCACAGGACTAGTTTGAGTCAGTATGACTGAGGAAGCTATGAGCTGGTCCTCTTCCTGCTTCTCCCCCTGCTGCAGTGAACCTAATGGCTATATGTTTTAGGTGGTGTATCCATTACCAGGATAGAGACTTGCCTGGACAACATTAATCAATCCAGATTCAAACGTGCTCTGTCAAACTTTACATTAAGATTTGGAAGTTCATTTGTTTTATCACAGCACATATTAGAATTCTGACTAATAGAAACCAAAGTATCCTTCATATGAAAGTAAATACTAGGACACATGTTAACCCCTTGCTCAGTTCTTGAAAATAAGTGAGATAGCCAGTTATAAATCTTGTTTTATCCTTTCCTATGTGTGTATACGTCAGAGTGAAAAAGTCATTATAAAAGCATATGCTATTGTATTGTTCATCAGTGCTTCAACCTGGCAGGCTGATTTTTTCTTTTATTAAAAAAATGAAGAAATGAAACTATTTTTAATAAAATTCATACTGTTATTCTGTTTTCTATAGTAGAAAAGACTTTAGGATATGGTTAATGGAAAAAGAGAGGAAGGAATAAAAGTTCTATATTGTTCTGTGAAATTTTTAGTTTGCACCTTGACCTTGATCACTTTAATCAGATAAATTTGTGACTTGGGATGTTGGTTCATTATAGATGAAACAAAAGTACCACACTGTCCTTTATTCTGTAGTTAATGATAAACCTTGAAAATAAGATAATCATTTTTCAATTAGGCTCCATGCAGAGAATAGATAGCATAGTTCTCAACATGTTCAGAACATAATCAGCATTAAGTTGTCATATTTTGGCTGTATTAATGTTGTTAAATTGATGTAATAGTCATTATAAGCAGATACTCTTTCCTGAAATCAGTTATTGCCTGAAAGATTTTAGCAATTAAAGCTGTATTCATTAGCATACCTACATCTATACTTTTTTCCAACTCATTATTGTGCTTCTCTCTTTCCTCTGCCTAGAATTATGAAGCCATGTAAAGTTATAAAATAAAATTTCAACTGCTTGGCTTGTTAGAAGTGCCACATTATTCACCGCCCATACAAGTTGTACGGACCTTCCTTATGAAAATTAATACCCTCCAAGCTTCCACTTTGAGAACATTTTTTCTGTTTAGTTGTGGATGCTTCAGACATAAAGTGCTGTCCTTTATCCCTTGCTCTGGCACATGTTGTTCATAATGCTCACCCTGGAAGGACTGGCACTTCTGGAGAGCATCTCTCCCTTTCCTTACTTGTAGCTACTCACAGGTCACCATGTTCTTAATTTTCTTTGTATCATGAAAGTAGAAAATGACATAAAGAGGTATTAACTGTGAGACCAGGAAAAAACAAAATGTGATGACATAAAAAATAGTAAAAATCCCAGCTTGGTATTTGATAGCCAGTTTTATGGTAGAAGACAGATAGTATAGAGATTTGTGTTCTCCTTAACTCTGTTGTTGATTCTATAGCTTTAACTAAAACACTTTAACTCTAATGGCCTTGGTGTATTCATAAACAAAGGTACTGTAAACTGGATTAATTAAGCTCTAGGGTACTAAATTAATAGGAATAATAAGTTGGAATGGGCAGGAAGCAGAACAAACAGAATGATGGGTTTCATTGAGAAGGGTTGGATTGGGCTCCCATGGGTGATCTGTCAAATAGATGAAATCTGAGTTCAGCAGGTTTTTTCCTGCTGTTGTTTGGTGGTTCATGTGTTTCTTTAAAGAGGGACTGATTTTTAAGTAGATCTGTGATAAATGGGTAAAGTGAGAGATAGAAAAAAATAAGAACTTAGTCTTTATAACTCATTTTTCTTATATACACAATATAGATCATAATTTTATTTAATGTTTTCATGGTAATGTTGGGATTAATTAGTATTCATGTGAAAGAAATTTGAAAGTGAAAAATTTCTTTTAAATGCTAAATAGTGTTGATTCAGGTTTGGTTTCTTAAAATACCTAACTCTTCATTAATCTTTATAAAAGTCCTCCAATGTGCATCACAGAATTTATAAACTTCTATGTATAAAAGAGATAATATATATAATACATAAACATATATAAGATATAACAATAGTATATATGTCATATAATATATAAACATGTATATACTAAGTAATGCTAATCAAGCAAAAAGGGACAATTTTATGGCCTGAGTTATGAAACTTTCCTCACGTGGTGCAGCTGTGTGCATGTTATGTCATGTCCAACTCTTTGCAACTCTGTAACCTGCCAAGCTCCTCTGTTCATGGGATTCTTCAGACAGGAACACTGGAGTGGGTTGCCATTTTTTTCCTCCAGGGAATCGTTCCAACCTAGGGATCGAATTCACATCTCCTGCATTTGCAGGCAGATTCTTTACGGCTGAGCCACCTGGGAAGCCCTCAGGTGATGCAATGACCACGTAAGCTGTTAACTGCCATCACTAAGACTTATTGAGTTGCATGGGAAAGCATTACCTGAAAACCTTCTATGAAGATATCTCTACATATGTATGCAGTCTAATTAACAAATATGGCCTTGATGTTTACAGTCGTTAACTGTTCTACAAATCAGAATTAAAAGTAAATATATATCCAGCAAGCTGTCATAGCCTTTCCTAATTATTTTGCCATGACTCAAAAGATGAATATTTTATTTGGGGTTCCAGGATTATAGGGTTTCCTAGTACTGCAGGCAAAACCACTCTAGCATTCATCAAATGTGGATTTAAAAGTTTAGTCCTAGTTTAAACAAAGTTAAGAGTCTTACTAGTGAACCATGGAGTTATATATATATACCATATATATTAAAATAAATATTAAATATATAAATATATATATTTTACTGCCTGAGTTATGAACATAACCCTCTTTAAGTGGTGAAATTCTACATCTCCTATCCTACAGTTAGCTAACACTCTATTGCTTGATTTAACTCTATTGCTTGATTTAACACTCTACTGCTTGATTTAACTTTTTTCTTTTTTGGTTCTTTGGTTCTTTATCAATAAAACAACTAAAATACTGGAATTGGATATTATATATATTTTAAAGGATTATCTATAGATCAAAATGTTCTCAAATTAAGAATTCTACTAAACAGTATAATTGAGTCTGCTAAATTAAAAACATTTGATAGCTCTAGTAGTTAAACAAATTAATAAATATAGAGAAATATACTGAGGTAATAATAAAAGCAAGAATACAATATTAAATTTCCAAAGTAATTGAGAGTAATGATTGAGGTAATTGCTACCTTAAAATTCTTTTCTCAGAGTAGTGACTTTAAGTTTCTAAAGAATAAATATTTGCAAGAATAGAAATATAGTGTATAGAAAATGATTATATAAAGGAAGCAATAACTATGTGTCTCTATAAAAAAAGAACTTCAGAGTTTTAAACTTTAGTAGGGTTTATTTGCTATTTGAAATGTGAAAAGTACATTATTTTAGTGCAGAGAAATAATCATTTTGTGAGTCAACATCCTAACTGATAGAACTATTTCTTCTAATACATATTAAATATACTTTTATCGATGATTGCATAAAGCCTAAGTGATACAATAAATATATTTATTTATTCCTTGGAAAACTTACAAATCTTATGTAAAGATGTAGCATTAAAGAAAAGTTATTTAACCTACAAAGAATGAACAAATGCAAAAAATTGTACTCTTTAAATATTGATTTCTGGTATTCATATACCTTAGTATTAAGTATTTTTTTTCATTTATTTTTATTAGTTGGAGGCTAATTTCTTTACAATATTGTAGTGGTTTTTGTCATACATTGACATGAATCAGCCATGGATTTACATGTATTCCCCATCCCGTTGAAGTGATCTACAAACACATATGGAGTATAGAAATAGCAAATTATTCATTTAGTAATTTTCAATTAATCCTTATTCAGTAACTTCAAATATTGAATTAAGCAGTCAAATTCTCATTCAGAAATGTGTATTACCTTTCTAATTGATATAATCTGGACTGTAATCATCTTTTTGAAATGTAAAAATTAAAAGTAAGTTGGTCACTAAAGGATCAAATTGTCCAGGACATTAATTTCTCTAAAGAATGTAAATTTGGGTTTCTAGCCAGAGTAAAAGGGAAGAAAGGTACATGAAGTAAAATTGAAAATGGATACAAGTAAGACATTTTCTTAGAAAGCAGAATAAATTATGGGAGCAAATTATGGCAATCATGGTAGTAAGTGGAATGATTTCTGGAATAACTGGAAAATAAAAGTGAGCTGGGAGAGCAATGATCGGATAAACAAAGTGGTCTAAAGTGTGCATATTAATATATATATTATTTCCCTGTTGTTTTGGTAAGAAATTATCATAGACTGAATGGCTTAAACAACATAAATGTATTACATTTCTTGGTGTCAGAAGTCCAAAATGGCTTTCTCTGTGTGGAAATCATGGTGTTGGGAAGGTTGTGCTCCCTCCAAAGGATGCAGGGGAGATGCCATTCCGTTCCCTTTTCCAACGTCTAGAAGCTGCCTTCATTCTTTGATTAATGCCCCCTTTTCTTCATCTTCAAAGCCAGAAGAATAGCATCTTCGCATCTTTCTCTGGCTCTGACCCTCCAGACTCTTTCTTACAATACTCATGGGTTATGTATGACCCAATTCAAATAACGCAAGATGAACTCCCCAGCTCAAGAGACTTAATGTACTCAAATCACAATTGCAAGTCACTTTTGAAAATTAGCTGTCACAGTTGTGGATTTTGGAGATTGTGTAGGATGTAAATGCATTTTTTTGAGGGGTGAGCATTATTTAGGCAAAGTGTATAAGTTGCAGTTGTCAACAAAGTCAGAGTTCATGATCAGAAGCAGAATCCAGAGGAATATACTCAGGCAATCACAGTATCTGATTTTTCTTGGCTTTGGACTTGAAAGTGGCTGTTTTAGCTGAAATGTAAGGGATTTCCTCAAAGTGGGATTTTCACTATGGTTTTCTGCAAGTTATTTTCTTCTATCCTCATTCATCCAGTCCCATAGGTAAGAACTTTACTGGAAAGACAGTCTCACTTTCCTACTCAATGAACCTTTTCCTGCATTTAACTTAATTCTCCACTTCCCCCTCATCATTGTCATCACTATTCTTTCTTTCTATAATGTTAAGCATTGATCATTTTTATGATGTCATTATCAAATAGCCGAAGCAACTCCACAACTCCAGCTGTAAAGAAGGAGCTTAGAGAAAATCTGATTAGAAGGTTCATTGATTCATTCACTTAAAAATATTTATTGAGTGCTCACTGTGTTCTGAACTCTATTCTAGATACTAGCAGTAAAGTAATTAAAGGAAATGGAATTCCTACCCTCGTAAATCTTATATTTTGGTAGGATAATAAGCCATCTTGGTTGGGCTTTTGGAAAATAAACAAACGAGGAAATAAGGAATTTGGCAACTCGGAATCAATACTATGAAGAAAATAAGTGAAAATGAGAGATAATATACAGTGTTAAGTGTGTGTGTTGCGGGGAGGTTAGTGTGTTCTATTTTAAATATGGTTTTCAGGGAAAGTATCATTTAAAACATAGACTTGAAGAAAAGAACATAAAATAAAAATCATGATACTATCTGAAGAAAGGACCATCTAGACAGAAGGGACCAAAGACCTCAAGTAGGACTGTGGTTGGTATGATGGAATGAAGAACAGGTGCAAGGCCAGATTGGCTGGAATGAAATTAATGAGAGACGGGGGGGGGGGGGGGGGGTGTGGAAGGTGATGTCAAAGGAAGGTTGATAAAAGGAAACAATATAGAATCATATAGGCTATCATGAAGACTTTAGCTTTATGTTAAAATGAGATGTGAAGGGAATTACATGGTTTTGAACACAGGAATAATGTGCTCTTCTGTCCTTTGTTTTAAAGGGATAATTCTGGCTGTGTTTGAGAATAACTAAATAGGAATAGAACTAGAAACAAGGAGACCAGTCAGTTTAGAAGGCTGTTACAAGCAGAAAGAATCGTTATTTAGATTATGGGCCAACAGTAGAGATAGTAAGAGGTGATGAGATTTTAGAGAATTTTTAAAGAATATGCTGATGGAATGGATTTGGATAGACAAAAATGAGAAGTTAAGATGATATCCATTGTCTGATCATCTAAACTAATGGAGTCCCAAACAAAAGAAATGCAAAAGACTGCCAGAGGAACACATTTGGGGTGGAAAATTGGGAGTTTGGGAGCATGTTAAATTTGAGGTGCCTATTGGACAGGTGGAGATATCTCCAAGTGGAGATAGTGAGTAGGCAGTAGGATGTAGCCCTGGAATTCAACTGAGATTCTGGGCAGGAGATATGAATTTTGGAGCCATCAGCATGGAGATAATATGTAAAGCTGTGTAAATGAATAAGATTACCTAGAAACTAAGTATGAATAAAAGAGAATCAAGGACTGGGCTTGATTGCTTTAAGTATTAAGTGGGGAGACACAAAGGGAACTAGAAAAGAACATTGAACATTAAAGAACATTAAAGAACATAAAAGAACAAAGAACATTAAAGCATTTCAAAAGGAGGAAATGATCATCTGTGACAAATATTGATATTTAGGACTGAGAATCAACTATTAGAGGTTAAGTCTTAAGCCCATCTTATGTGGTAAGGTCATTGTTTTTATATAGAATGAAAGGTTATTTAGGATAACTTCATTAATGGCTAATTGAGATTATCAGGATGGGGCTTTAGTCACGCCACACTCAACAACCTATCCCTTGCTAACATGCTGGGGTTATAGAAAGAAAAAGTACCATTGTAAAATCCCCAAAGAGGACATTCTACTCCAATATTACAAAATATCTTGACATTAAAAGGATTAACATGGAGGAAGTCAACAGCTCTACTCCTACATAAGAGCATTATGAGAATAGTGTTCTTGTTAAACCTAGGAAATTATCATCTCTATGTAAGAGCATTTATTTACCTCTTGACTAGAACCTCCACTCTTATTTCTGATTTTTTCTTTCAAATTGAATTTGGTCTCTAAATATAAAATACTGTCCAATAAAATAGAATGTGTGTTCATATATGTACTTTTTTGTTTTCAGTTCAGTTCAGTTCAGTCACTCAGTCATGTCCGACTCTTTGCGACCCCATGAACCACGGCACATCAGGCCTTCCTGTCCATCACTAACTCCCAGAGTCCGCCCAAACCCATGTCCATTGTGTCGGTGATGCCATCCAATCATCTCATCCTCTGTCATCCCCTTCTCCTCCTGTCCTCAATCTTTCCCAGCATCAGGGTCTTTTCAAATGAGTCAGCTCCTCGCATCAGGTGGTCAAAGTATTGGAGTTTCAGCTTCAACGTCAGTCATTCCAATGAACACTCAGGACTGATCTCCTTTAGGATGGACTGGGTGCATCTCCTTGAAGTCCAAGGGACTCTCAAGAGTCTTCTCCAACACCACAGTTCAAAAGCATCAATTCTTCGGCGATCAGCTTTCCTTATAGTCCAACTCTCACATCCATACATGACCACTGGAAAAACCATAGCCTTGAATGGACGGACCTTTGTTAACAAAGTAATGTCTCTGCTTTTTAATATGCTGTCTAGGTTGGTCATAACTTTCCTTCCAAAGAGTAAGCATCTTTTAATTTCATGACTGCAATCACCATCTGCAGTGTTTTGGAGCCCAGAAAAATAAAGTCAGCCACTGTTTCCACTGTTTCCCCATCTATTTCCCATGAAGTGATGGGACCAGATGCCATGATCTTAGTTTTCTAGATGTTCAGCTTTAAGCCAACTTTTTCACTCTCCTCTTTCACTTTCATTAAGAGGCTCTTTTGTTCTTCACTTTCTGCCATAAGGGTGGTGTCATCTGCATATCTGAGGTTACTGATATTTCTCCCAGAAATCTTGATTCTAGCTTGTGCTTCCTCCAGCCCAGTGTTTCTCATGATGTACTCTGCATTAAAGTTAAATAAGCAGGATGACAATATACAACCTTGACGTACTCCTTTCCTGATTTGGAACCAGTCTGTTGTTCCATGTCCAGTTCTAACTGTTGCTTCCTGACCTGCATACAGGTTTCTCAAGAGGCAGGTCATACCAGGTGGTCTGGTATTCCCATCTCTTTTAGAATTTTCCACAGTTCAGTGTGACTAATCACAAAAAGAAATATATGGTATTAATTTTAATAATATATCTTATGTAGCTCAATATATCCTAAAGAGTCATCTCAATATGTAATCAATATAAAAATATTGAGATATTCTACATTCTTTTCTTTTGCTTCTGAAATTCAGTACACATTATAAAGTTACAGCTTCTCTCAATTCATACTAGTCACATCACATATGGCTAATGATTGTATTATTGATGGGGAAACTCTGTTCAATAATCCTGTTAAAGCAATTTTGTTACCAGGGAACAGCTCATACAGGTTAACCACTCTCACTGGCCTTTGTTTTTTAATTTTTGCCCTCTTGTGTTTTGATTTTCCTCTTAGAGAAAGAAAATAGAAAGCAGGTCAGGGGACTAGAATATGTCAAAGTGGCCCCTTTCCTTCTACGTAGGTACTTTCCATTGTGTTACTTACTATTATAGAGATGCATATAATAGAAGCTTTTATTATAGCTAGAGATTATGGTTGTGAGATTCTAATACCTCCTGTTGAATGGAGGTCAGGTTTTAGACTTGCCTGTAAGAAGGTGAACTGTGACCCTTAATGAAGTTGGGATTCTGGAAATATTGCCTACACTTGTGAAAGAGAGTTAGAAAATTCTGCCTACTGGGCCAGAGACTTGTTAAGATATCTTGCCTTTGTCTGAAACTCTTGGTAGTTAAAAAGGAAATGTCTTCCATGAAAAATATATACCAGTTTATACCACACAAAATTGCAGAGTCTGAATTTATACACCCTACACAATGCAGATATATCAAGCCAAGACTGGTTCTGGATAGTTACTTGTGAAAGTTAAATTCGCTCAGTCATGTCCAACTCTTTGCAAATCCATGGACTATGCAGTCCATGGAATTCTCCAGGTCAAAATACTAGAGTGGGTAGCCTTGCTCTTCTCCAGGAGATTTTCCCAAACCAGAGATCAAACATAGGTCTCCCACATTCCAGGCGAATTCTTTACCAGTTGAGCCACCAGGGAAGCCCCTGTAGATACAAACAAATGCAAAAATATTTGTAATCCACTTCTATGATCCGAGGTGCATGGGTTTCCAAAAGGGAAAAAGAAACATCTCTTTCAGGGTCAGAAAATAAATTATACCAAGGTAAATCTATCTCTGAAAAAGACACAACAGAAAGAAGTAATAATATGCAAAGAACTTCAGTAATAGGACAATCTGAAAGACACTGTAAAATCATTATACAAAATATGTTGGGAAAGTAAAATGTGAAATAAAAATCATAATAAAAGAATAGAATATGGTAGAATAAGAAAAGACATATTGTAAGCACATTTCATCTCATTTTTTAGAAATGAAAAACATAACCGTGGAAATGAAAATGTCAATGAATGTGTTTTAAAAGCCACCAGATGAATTAGTGAACTATAAATTTCATCTGAGGAAATCACCAAGAATACAGTGTGGAGAGATAAAAAATATGAAAGAGAATTTAAGACACACGTGGAGTAGGGGGATTAAAAATTCTGTCATAGTCTTTAACTCAGTAAGGATTAATTCCAGAGGAAAAACTAGAAAAAATGGAGAACAGGCAGCACTCAAAGAGATAATGCCTAATAAGAGATATATTTCATGTATATATTTTAGCCCAACAAGGCCTGAGTTGAGCTAATATAAATACACACACACACATACACACACACACACATATATATATACACCATAGTTTGTACTAATACACATCATAGAAAAACTTTAAAAGATCCCTGGAAAATCATTCTTCAAGGCAACAAGAACTTGTAAATTACAAATAATCAGCAATTCAGCTAACAGCAAGTTTTTCAACAACAATAACAGTGAGCAGTGAAAAGTATATTTCACTATGATGAAAATTGAACCAAGAGGGAAACTGAACCCAAAACAAAGGTGTGATTTGGAAAATTGTGGGACCCCAAGAAATAGTGATGGACTAAGAAACTGTTAAATCTAAATAGGAACTCAATGTAAAATAACAACAACAATAATAATGGCTAATAGGGGGATATTTCAATGTAAGAATTAAATACTGTGCATTCATAACATCAAAAATGGAGAGCTGTGATCACAGTTAAAATGCACTTGTTTTGATCAGATGAAGAACAGCAATGGTAATTAGCTTCAGACTTTCAGATAAGCTTGCATGGAGGAATTTTAACAGTAACTAAGTATGGATTATTCATTAAAATAAGTCATATATAAAGTCACAAAACATATCTCAACAAACATTAGTCAATCCTTATCATACAGATTGTTATTCAGCTCCAGTGAAAGAAAATATTTCCCCAAAATTTATTTTTAGAAATTAAAGAGAACACTTCTCAATGGTTAATATTTCTGTCAAAAATGATAAAATGAATGTCCTACAATATTTAGAACAAAATAAAATCAATATTTTATCTTGAAAATTATCTGATCCAGCTGATATTATTTTTAGAAGAAATTGTGTAACTTAGATACATCTCATAGAAAAAAATTAAATTAGAAGAAAGCATAAAAGATACATTTAATAGAAGAAAGAAATTAAATACAAATTTTGGATTAAAAAATGAGATGAAATCAAACCTAAAACAAAAGATATGATATAGCTAAGAGTAGTAATTAATTAAATACAAAGAAAAGAAACAATTGAGAGGTTCACCAAAGCCAAAAGTGATTTTTTTTTTTTTTTTTATGATTTCAGTAACTTGCCCAAAGTCACCTAGTCAGAAACTGTGGCACCTGGCCTTCAAACAGAGCAAGTGCGACTCCAGGCTTTGAATTCTTTGCCCAGTGACACTTATTCTAAGACTCTTTTTTTCCATTTTACTGAAGTATAAAATGAAGTTCAGAAAAGTTAAATGACTCACTTATCTTAGGTTAAAGTGTGTATTTAGTGATAGATGAACACAAGGACTTTTTGTCCTCTAACACATGTAATACCCAAATGTAAGTTGTTTCAGTTGATTGTATCTCACAGGCAGCTTTTCTGATGGCCTCAATATGGGTGATAATGATGGACAAGAGCACTGTCTGTACAACGGAAAGTCACTTAGATTTAGTTTAAAACCATCATTTGCAACTCAAGACTATCCCCTTGGATGTGTAACTCCCTTTTGTGCTTTGGCTTGTTCATTCTATTTTGTTTATTCAATAATGACTTTAACTGACATTTATTGTTTATTCCATGTCAGGTAATGCACAGTATTTTATTTGATTCAGCTCATTTAATCCCATGAGATAGGTGTAATCATTTTTCAGGCAGGAAACCAAAGAACAGGGAATTTTCCTAACCTTCCTGGAATTACACAGCACAAAACTGTTGTTGAGTTGTCAGAATTTGTATCCATGCAGTCCAGCTCCAAAGTTTGTCCTCTTGATCACTAAGCATCATTGTCTCTCACATGGGTGTGGATTGTTTGAATGTAAATCCCAACTCTTACATTTATTAGCTGTGTGATCCCAGGCAATTTAAGAAATGTGGTTGCAAAATATTGAGAAAGATGTTGAAATGCTTTTATTTTTTTCCAGTCAGCTTCCTATTTTAGGATAGTTTTAGATTTACAGAAAAGTTGAAAGTATACTACAGAGTTCCCATATATCCCACATCCAGTTTATCTAATTTTTAACATCTTCTATTAGTGTAGCAGAGACATTACTTTGCCAACAAAGGTCCATCTAGTCAAGGCTATGGTTTTTCCAGTAGTCATGTATGGATGTGAGAATTGGACTATAACAAAAGCTGAGCACTAAAGAACTGATGCTTATGAACTGTGGTGTTGCAGAAGACTTGAGAGTCTCTTGGACTGCAAGGAGATCCAACCTGTCTATCCTAAAGGAAATCAGTCAGTCCTGAATATTCATTGGAAGGACTGATGTTGAAGCTGAAACTCCAATACTTTGGCCTCCTGATGCGAAGAGCTGACTCATTTGAAAAGACTCTGATGCTGGGAAAGATTGAAGGCAGGAGAAGTGGACAACAGAGGATGATATGGTTGGATGGCATCACCGACTCAATAGGCATGAGTTTGAATCAACTCCAGGAGCTGGTGATGGACAGGGAGGTCTGGAATGCTGCAGTCCATGGGGTCATAAATAGTCGGACATAACTGAGCGACTGAAGTGAACTGAACATTAGTGTGGTACCAATTTAAGCACTGCGTATTCACTGCATTGATAAGAGAGAGAGATTCTTACCCTAAATTATGGGGATGACCCAATACATAACACTTGACACTGGACAAATGAGATCAACAGGAGTTGATCAGTCACATATATTCATAGCCTGAAGGAGAAGGAGATTGCATGCTTTTCAGGGTGACACGGATTTTGCACTTGGGTTTTGCCTTGTCAAATGACTGTATTTGTGTGGGTAATTTCAGACTCTCTATACTGGTCATTGATGTATATGTATATTCTTTCAGCAATAATACATTCTTCTCATTACTGTAGCTTTAGAACAAACCTTGACATTGGCTACTGTGAGTGCTCCAACTTTGTTCAAGTTGAGAGGAATTGACACCTTAACAATACTGAGTCTTTTAATACATGAACACAGAATATCTCTCCATTTATTTAGCTCTTTGATTCATCTGTGTTTTGCAGTGTTCTGCATACAGATCATGTACAGATTTTGTTAGATTTATACCTATTTTATTTTTGTGCTGGTTTTTTTTTTAATTGCAAGATCCTATCATTCTTTGCTGTTAAAAACCAAAGCAACTGACTAGTGTACATTGGCCTGTATTCTGCAACTTTGCTACACTTGTTTATTCTAATTTTTTGTCAGTTTTTAAAAGTTTCTACATAAACAAATGGATAATCATGTCATATGTTAGTAAGTGCTGTATTATTCCTTTCCAATCTGTATGGTTTTTATTCCTTTTCTTGTCCTGTTATATTAGAGGGATCTTTCAGTACAGTGTGAAATAGAGTGGTGGGAGAGAACATTCTTACTTTGTTACCAGACTTGGGGGAAGGTGTCCAGTTTCTTACCAAAAACTATGTTAGCTGTGAATGTTTTGTAGACATTCTTAATCACTTTAAGGAAACTATTCTCTATTCCTAATTTGGTCAGAGTTTTTGTCATGGATAGATGTTGGATTTTGTTAAAGGATATTTCTGTGACAACTAATATAATAACAAATTTTTCTTTAGCCTATTGATATAGTGGATTATGGGCTTCCCTGCTGGCTCAGACAGTAAAGAGTTTCCCTGCAATGTGGGAGACCTGGTTTCAATCCCTGGGTTGGGATGATCCCATGGTGAAGGGAATGGCTACCCACTCCAGTATTCTTGCCTGGAGAATTAATGGACAGAGGAGCCTGGCAGGCTACAGTCCATGGGGTAGCAGAGTCAGACAGGACTGAGTGACTAACATATAGTGGATCATATTAATTGATTGCCTAATGTTGAATCAACCTTGAATACCTGTAATAAATCCTACTTGTCTCATTTCATATATTGTTGGATGCAGTTTGTTAAAATTTTGGTGACTTTTGTATGTGTTCATGAGAGGCATTAATTAGTAGTTTTCTTATAGTGTCTTTGCCTGGTTTTGGTATTAGAGTATTACTAGCCTCATATAAACAATTGGAATGTTTTCTGAACATGATGTTTTTGTGTTTCGAAGGTTATTAATTATTGATTAATTTATTTAACAAATATAGATCTATTTAGATTGTCTATTTCTCCTTCTGTGAATTTTACTAGATTATGTCTTTCAAGGAATTGGTCAGTTTCATCTAAGTTATAAAATTTGCCAGGGTAAACTTTTTCATATTATTTCTCCACTATCCTTTTATTAATGTCCATGTGATCAGTAGTGAGATCACCTCCTTTATTTCTGGTATTGGTAATTTATATTTGTTCTTTTTCTTGTTTAATTTGGTTAGAGAGTTATCTATTTTATTAATCTTTTAAAAGAACAAACTTTTGAGTTCATTGATTTTCTCTATTATTATTCTGTTTCCAATGTCATCGATTTCTGCTCTATTTTTTCTTCTTCTGTTAGGCTTCATTTTTCTAGTTTCCTTAAATGTAATTTTAGTTTATTAATTTTAGATCTTTTTTCTTTTCAAATATATACATTTATTGCAATAATTTTCCCCTAAGCACTAAGAATCCCACAAAGTTTTATAAGTTCAATTTTCACTTTCATTCAGCTTAAAATATTTTAAAATTTGTCTAGAGAATTCTTCTTTGACATATGTATTATTTAGTGGTGTGTTGTTTATGGTCCAACTATTTAGAGATTTTCCAACCATATTTTGCTATCAATTTCAAGTTTAATTTTACTGTAGTCTGAGAACATAATTTGCATGTTTTTTGTAATTTTAAATTTGCTGAAGGGTCTTTTATAGTCCACAGTTTGGTCTATATTGGATAATATTCTACACAAGCTTGAGAAGAATGTGTATTCTACTGTTGTTGCATGGAATATTCTATAAATGTCAATTAGGTCAGATTGATTGATGGTACTATTTAGGCCAAGTATGTCTTTACTGGCCTTATGTCTGCTTGACTTCTCAATTATTGGCAAAGGACTTTTGGAGTGTCTAAGAGTGGATCACTTATTTCTCCTTTCCCTTCTGTTACTTTTTGCTTTATATATTTGCTCTTTGGTTAGGTGCGTACATGTTTAGGATTGTGGTGTTTTCTTGGAGAATTGACCCCTTTATCATTATTGAATGCTCTATTTCTCCCTGGTAATCTTCTTTGTTCTGAAGTCAGCTTTGTCTGAATTCATATAGCTACTCCAGTTTTCAATAAATGTCAACTACTTATTAAATTATAAGTGCTTTGAGATGGTGGGCAATGTCCCTGGTTATTTTCCTAAGCCCATGTAGGGTCTAAGACACAATTGAGCACAGATATGCTAGGTAATAAAACCTTTCTGACTGATTTGCTGGGCTTACATGTCTGTGAGTTGAGTTTATTATTCTTCTTAGAAATGAAAAGAGGAATGAGAGTACAATGAAAGTGAAAGTGTTAATTGCTCAGTCACGTCTGCAACCCCAAACTGTGATTTCAATAAATATTTTTAAATTCCCAGAAGATATGCTGTATTTTTTATTTCAAAAACATATATCTGCTTCCCTGGTGGCTTTAAGAATCGGCCTGAAATGTTAGAGACCTGGGTTTGATCCCTAGGTTGGGAAGTTCCCCTGGAGGAGGGCATGGAAACCCACTCCAGTATTCTTGTCTGGAGAATCTCCATGGACAGAGGAGCATGCTGCATGCTGCATGCTGCATGGACAGACTGCATCCTGCAGTCCATGGGGTCGCAAAGAATCATGACTGAGCAACTCTGCACAGCACACACAAAAAATGAGCTGGTATTTAAACTAGCAAATTTGGAAATAACTACTTAAAAGGGGAAAGCATAACCTTTTAAGTAATACAGGATTTTTAACTGTCCTGCAATTATTAAAATAAATGAAACTAAAAATAATGACATTTTTTACTTTACTAGTTGGAATTGAATTGAATATGTTTTAACAATGCAGGCTCTATGAATGATATTGTACATCTTTTCATAGGCTAATAGGTGTAGTTTTTTGGGGGTCTACCTAAAGTTCAAAAAATCACAATGAATATTACTCAGCCATAAAAAGGAATGCCTTTGAGTCAGTTCTAATGAGGTGGATGAACCTAGAACCTATTATACAGAGTGAAGTAAATCAGAAAGAGAAAGATAAATATTGTATTCTAACACATATATATGGAATCTAGAAAAATGGTTCTGAAGAATTTATTTACAGGGAAACAATGGAGAAACAGACATAGAGAATAGACATATAGACATGGGGAGAGGGGAAGAGAGGGTGAGATGTATGGAAAGAGTAGCATGGAAACTTACATTAACATATGTAAAATAGATAGCCAATGGGAATTTGCTGTATGTCTCAGGAAACTCAGACAGGGGCTCTGTATCAACCAATAGGGGTGGGATGGGGAGGGAGATGTGAGGGAGGTCCAAATGGGAGGGCATATATGTATACCTATGACTGATTCATATTGAGGTTTGACAGAAAACAACAAAATTCTGTAAAGCAATTATCCTTCAATTAAAAAAAAAATCAGACATTAGAGTAAAAAATCACACACGGAAGAGGAAAAATTATTCCAAATGGTCTTTTCCAGTCTTGTTTTAAATTATCCTCCAACTAAGGGCCTTGTTATTTAAACCCTCCTATTTCATAATAGAATTGAGATTCAATCTAGGAACACACACTGAAGTATATTCTCACTTGTCCTTAGAATGAAACTGTAATGCATTAAGGGGAAGGTTTTCAAAAATACATGGAAAATTCATATTAAACTTAGAAAGATGTAGATGCTAACCTAGTAATATGTGGCAGGTCAAAGAATCATATTGTTTGAGAAAAGCAGGATGCTTCCCAAATTTAAAGGGAGGATCATGTTTAGCAGTTGATGCTCACTGCATTCCTTAGCTACATTGTCAGTGTCATTACTGCAAATCAAATGCAACAGCATTCTTTGAATGCATGCTTATTTTGATATTTAAAAGTAGAGGGAAAAAAAAGGTCTGATCCACAGAAATGAGGAGTAGCCAGAGGTGACTTTGGGGATGGGGTGAAATTGAGCAATGCCTAATAATCTGTGAACTCAAGCTATAAGCATACAGCAGGGAAATCACAAAGATATGTGTTCTATTATTCAGGAGCTTGAGTATCCCTTCTTGTTATGCCATTATTTCCAGAACTTTTCTAAAAAGACCTCATTTGAGACAAAGAGAAGAGAAAGACAATTGAAAAAGAAAGGGAAGAAGAAAAGCATATCCAGTTGAGAAAACTTACTACCATCATATATTTTATGTTCAATGGAACAACTGATAAAAAATTGTCTAATAGCAAATTCTCTGGAATCCATCATAGAAAATCTATGTTGTAACTTAGCTGGGACTTCTTGCAGAGGCCTGAAAATGCTACTCATCAATCCACTTTTCCTTCAGTCTACCTAATGACATTGAGATATTTGTTCATCATTTGTTTTCAATAAAAATAGTTACACAAGTTTTCAATACAGAAGGAACAATACCCAATGAGGATAAAATAAATGCTTAAATAAAACAATGATTAGAGCTTGAAGGATATTGGGACTTGTATACTGCCTGTCTGAAAATAGAAACTAGAACTATGAAAAACCTAAATGTATGCTTTGAAAATGGAGTAGGAAACATGCTTCTGAACAGATCATGTTTTAACATTGCCACAGAACCAAAACACTTCAGAGAATATTGTATCCTGGGAGGATTTCTGACAATCTGAACATCTGACAACCCCATGTCTAATTAGAATCATAAAGAGAACCATGACCATTTTGGTATATCTGATATATATTTTTACATATATTTATATATATTATGTATATATATATTTTTATATATCAGATATACAGGTAATCAGGTATATATTTTTATGTCTGAATCTTCGGAGAAAATTTTCAATATAGGCCAGACTTATTTGAAAGGAAAACCTCTCTCACACACACACACACAAGCACAGAATCACAGGTTCTTTACTTCACTCCACAAATAAGCATATACCTCTACTCTGGGAAATGTCAAAACATCAAACAGAGATAAATTTTATGAATTCTACTTATTAAAAATGATAACCAGATATTTTATATCCCCACTGATAGCTGTAGACATGCAATACAACTATTGGCCAAAAGCACTAAAACACAGATATTTAAATTTTTGCATAACAAAATATGCAGATGTAGTCAATGACAATTATCCATACACTTCAAATGACTGACTATTGCTTGGATTTTATGTATTTTTAATCTGCTGTTGTTGTTTAGTCAGAAAGTCATGTCCAACTCTTTTGCAACCCCAGGTACTATAGCCAACCAGGCTCCTCTTTCCATTGAAATTTCCCAAGCAAGAATACTGGAGTGGGTTGCCATTTCCTTCTCCAGGAGATCTTCACACACCAGGGATAAAACCTGCATCCCCTGCATTGGCAGACAGATTCTTTATCACTGAGTCACTAGGGGCACCTATATTTAATCTATTTATCCATTATTCTATTGAGAGAATAATTACCATGAAATCTAATTCTTCAATCACTATTTTAAGGTCCTCAAAAATTAAAAGCATTGTTGCTTTTAATTAGGAAGAAGAGTAAAGTAGGAGGTAATTTATACTGTAGAAAAAAAGTCTAATATTTCACTCTCACGATTAGAATATACCAAGAAGTGCCATAGTTTTTTTTTTCGGATATTTAAGAAACAACTGGTAAATAAGATATCATTACTGATATTGATAAATACTGATTTTGATGAATATCAAACAATTGATATTTAAGAGCTGAACTAAATCTTATAATATTATCAGTAAGCATACTTAAGAAAATGTTGGACAGGAAATTCATTAATTTTCTATGTTAGAGAAGAAAAACTTTTCTGAGAAGATTTTTGTTTGTTTGTTTATTTAAGAAGTATATTTTAGAAGGTAATAGGAATTTATGCATTTTTTATCAGCAGTCAGATATATTTTGCTGGTTAACCTTGATTACTCTTTTTTACATTCTTGCTTACAGTCTAAAGATTGTATGCCATTTAGAAGTATAGATTTTTATCTATCATGTTAATGTTAAAATATTCAATTAAATATGAGCAGATCATGTTGTAGGCTTGGTTATGAGATTTATGACCCTTTATATCTTATTTTTTTAGGTGACATAGGTAAGGCAAACATTTGCTGAACTCAAAAAATTACCACTGTTTAATATTTATTTGGTTCTAACAATGTACAATTAATGTATTTCTACTTTATGACATGCAAATATAAAATCCAGTTAGCTTTACCAAAGTAAAATTTTTCTATTTATAAGTAGAAGAGTTAGAGTGTTCACAAACCAGTTAACTTTGCATGTAGTCCTTTTTTCCTCTGTATCTTTACTCAGCACATCCTATACATTCTAAGTACTCATTTATGTTCAATGGAACAATTAATAAAAAAATTCTCTGACAGCAAATTCTCTAGATTCTATCATAGAAAATCTATCATTGCAACTTACAGTGTATGCTTGGACTTCTTGTATTTTCTCATTTATCCTCATAAAACCTCTCATTTTACATGTAAGGAGCTGAAGTTCAGAAACAGTAAATTATTGCTCTAAGTAATTAGCAAAATCAGTCCAAACAGTTTGGCTTCAGTTAACACTTGTCATTGAGCTATACTGCCTCTGATGTAAGACCCTAAGTAGGACTGCCAAACTTAGCAGATAAACTGGATTTCCAGTTAGGGTTGTCAGATAAGATTGTTTAGTCACTAAGTCGTGTTCAACTCTTTTTGCAACTGTAGCCTGCCAGGCTCCAATGTCCATGGGATTTTCCAGGCAAGAATACTGGTGTAGGTTACCATTTCTTTCTCCAGGGGATCTTCCTGACCCAGAGATCAAACCTGTGTGTCTTGAATTTCAGGCAAATTCTTTACCACTGAGCCACTAGAGAAGCCTCTGCCAGATAAAATACAAGACCAAATAATGAAATCGGTTGTTTATCTGAAATTCAAATTTAACTGGATGTTCTGTGTTTTATTTGGCAACCCTGTTCTAAAAAGACATACAAATAAATGTCTATTTTCTACTTTTAATACTTATAAAGAGGTATTACTATACCAGGGAATATTTATATTTTAGAACTTGAATTACTTTCCCTTTATTGCATGGCATTATTAGATGCTAATATTCACTGCATAGATGAATATATTTTTTATTTCCAATTGTTTGAAGATTTAGCTCTCCTTTTGGAAAGAAACAGTAGGAAAGGAAGGGTTAAGAGCAAATGTGTAGACCTTTTGATCTTGACCATACCTCTTTGTAAACACAGACCAATTCACTAGCCGCAAGATATTAAAAAAAAAAGGGTCTTGAAGGGTCTGTAATGCAAGAATTTCTTACCTGAGAAATCGGTTTAGCATGATATACCTGGTTTGTCTATATTGCTTATTGTAATCAAACTGTCACCTTTCTAGATACAGACACACTAGAAAATAAATAGTCCTTTTCAGTTAAAATATATATACAATCATCCCTCCATATCTGTGGGCTCTGCATCCATGAATTCAACCCACCATGAATGGTTCCACAAGGAAAAATTTGGGAAGTTCCAAAAACCAAAACTTGAGTTTGCTGTACCCCAACAACTATTTAAATTACATAGAGAAAAGAAGAACTAGGGAAATCACTGAACCTAGAGATTGGGACTAAATATTGTAGAAACTGAATTTCAAATATATATATATATATTTCAAATATATATATATTCAATTTCATATATATATATATATATATAATATATATAGTAGGACCTCAGTAGACTTTTTGTCCCCTGGTTTCTTAAAAGTCATAAAGTATAGATACTACAGATATCTCAATCAATTACATCATAACAATTAAAAGATAGAGAGAAAGGGAAAAAAGCTTAATGAGAAGGATATTGTGAAGTAAGCAGAAATAAAATAAATTGGCCTTGTATTTATTTTATGCATAGGTTCTCACAGTTGATGAATAAAATGCTTTCTTTTGGAACTCATCGTAGTTGTTTAAAATAATACAGCAGTACAGTTCTCAGAAAGCTCTAATAGCTCAGCAGTGGTATGCTATGAAAATCAGATAAAAGTAAAAAAGTCTTACATTTCTCTTGTCATAATTACTACAATTTCTACTAAGTCCTTTGTAGACAGATTTCAGGGAACTCTAGGTCAGTGTGTTGGACATACGCTGAAAGGTGATTAAGGGATTTCACCAGCATCTGGGGAAACTACTTTCTATATTTCTCTCAGTGGAGGGAAATTGGGAGCTGTGATTCTGCCTACATTTTATAGGAGACTGGGCAAATCATTTTAGTTTTCTAGATGTTAGTTTCTCAACTCATAAAACAATGGTGAAGGATGAAGTTGTCTCTAGAAACTCTTTGGTTCTACAATGTCCCAACTGAATTCGTGTCATGTCCTGGAGGAAATGATCTCCAGGTAAATACACCCAGGAGAACATTCAGAAAAGAGTTATTTTAAAAGCTCAAGGATGCTTTTTTTGTCAACAGCCAGCTTACAAACAGAAAACTAATATTCCACACGTGTAGCAGCATTAAATACCTGGGAGTTGATCCTTATCAGTCACGGTTTAAAAGATCTCTCCACCTACTCTGAAAGGGAGAGTTTCTGATATTCTGTTGAATTGAAACAAAAGGTGAAACGCCAAGTTTGAAGATAAAATAATTCGATTTCCTAGAGGAACAGATAAGTGAAAATGAAAATCTCTAGGCTAATGAAATTTATAGATAGACTGAGATACCTATACTGATTATACTCTCACTTAAAATTGCCCATCTTCTCTCCTACATTCTATCATTATTCCTCCCTTTTAAACCATCTAAGACTAGCAAGAGAACATAATTAACTAACATCAAGAAATGTGCTCCAAAAATTTTCATAAAGTCGCTGGATATTTCTGAAATTTGAAAAAAATTCTGTTTTTAAATTTAATTTCAATGAATTAATGCATTGTCTTAGTGCCATATGGAGAAGGAATTGGCAACCCACTCCAGTATTCTTGCCTGGAAAATTCCATGGACAGAGGAAACTGGCAGGCTTCAGTCCGTGGGGTCGTGAAGAGTCAGCCACAACTGAGCACATCTTAGTTCCATATAGGCATAACTCCATGTGGTTTAGTGATATTCAATTAATTGCAGTGTATATTATGTCATATTATTTATACACATGACATATAATTTAATGAAACTAATTTTATTTGCATTAATATAAAGTACTTATTTTATATAAATTTAAGTAAATTAATATTAAATATACATGCAAAATAATGTATTAGAAAACATATTAATTTTATTTTTTTAATTTTTTTTTCCATTTATTTTTATTAGTTGGAGGCTAATTATTTTATAATATTGTAGTGGTTTTTGTCATACATTGACATGAATCAGCCATGGATTTACATGTATTCCCCATCCGGACCCCCCACTCCCACCTCCCTCTCTACCCGATCCCTCTGGGTCTTCCCAGTGCACCAGGTCCGAGCACTTGTCTCATGCATCCAACCTGGGCTGCTGATCTGTTTCACCCTAGATAATATACAAGAAAACATACTAATTTTAAAGGAACCTGAACAATTGATTTAGGAAAGTAGCAACTTAACTGATTTTTTTACCACTAGTCTATTTTCTTATTTATTCTAATCATGTAAGGTATCCCAATATATCCAGTTCTTCTTGATTAACAGAGACAAGTTGTTGCCCCAGAATCAAATAGGCTGAAGATTTGACAGGATGAATGAAATTCTAGCGCAAAAAGAGAATGTTTAAAAAAAAAAGTCAACGAAAAAGATCTTGTTATAGAATGGAAAGTAATCATAACTTCTAAGGAAACTGGCTTTATTTCTGTTTCCAAACCTATAACTGCTTCTTGAGCATCTTCCTATTGTACTTTCTACCCTGAGACCCTTGATACCAAAAGTGATCAAGAAAGTATTGACTTCAGAAGGAAAATTTTCACACATCCTGTCTGTGTATATCATTACATCATCTATAGGAAAGAGTTTGGCCACATATTCATCCTCTTGGACTCAATGCTTCCATTACTGAAAATCTAACTCAAAGTAAATAATGTTAACTATGAAAAAGGCTATTTATATAAAACTTTTCATTTTACCACAAAAGAGGAAGCAACTTAATTAGTTTAGCTAAACGCTGAACCATAAGAGAGGAGATTTATAAAATGAAACACAGCCAATAAGATCATGGTTATAAAGTAGAATAGTAATAAGAAAAAGTGAAAATGATAAGTTTTGGGGAGTCACTGGCAGTCTAGTGTTTAGGACTCTAAGCACTCACTGCCAATAGTTTGGCTTTAATACCTGGTTAGAGAACTAAGATCTCATAAGCCATGCAGCGCAGCAAAAAAAATAAAAATAAAAAGATAAATAAGTTTTAAAACATGACATAAAAGTTTATGTTCTATATAACTTATGTTTAAAATGCTTAAGGAAATATACAAGAAAAAGTCTCCAAAAATCAAATCTTATTGTTAAGCCAATTGGGTTTATGTTTAAATTTTTCTTCTGTGTGTCAAAATAGGAACAGATGATATTTTTTTTATTATAGTACAAAACATTAATGAAAAGAAAAAGGTCTAGATTTATTAGAAGCAAATTAGGAAAACTACTCCAAATGATTTACATGATTAACTATGAATTCCTTTAACTTTATAATTTATTTTTTGAACAGTATATGGATGTTTTTGTTAGAAATAATTTTACTACCTCCTTTGAGTCATTTGAACTAACTCAAATGGCAAGTTTAAGATTATAAGAGACTTTGAAATTACATAGCCAAAGATTTTCAGACTTCATTAGAAACAGACTCCCCCCAACCTTCCAATAAAACATATGGAATACAAATATTTACAAAACAAACAAAATTGAGACTTTGGAGATTTGATCACCTCTTTTCACCACTCCATAAACTCATCACCTCTGAGTTATGGAACACATAACGATCTCTGTGGAACACAATGCAGCAAACAAAACCCAAAAAACCTAACTTAGAAAAATAACATTCTATTAAAAAAGTAAAGAAAAAACCTGAACAACTCTGATCATTTTAAAAGTAGGGACAGATTCAGAAACAGAAACTAGGTCTCCTAAATCATAATCCTGGTCTTCCCTGGTGGCTCATATGGTAAAGAATATGCCTTCAATGCGGAAGATGGGAGTTCAATACCCAGGTCGGGAAGATCCCCTGGAAAAGGCAATGGCAACCCACTCCAGTATTCTTGCCTGTAGAATTCCACGGACAGAGGAGCCTGCCAGGGCCCAAGGGGTCGCAAAGAATCAGACATGACTGAGCAGCTAACACTTTCACTCTTTCACTTTCAAATTTTAAGCCATTGCTCTTTCATGTATACACCCATTTCCTTGTAACTAGTGTATGCTTTTCCAAAAAGAAAGAACAGGTTGGGGGAGAATAAATGAAACGTGGAGTGTCTTGCACTAAGACCGGTTTTTCAGGGGTCATTTTAAATTGTTTGCCTGAAAGCAGTAAAGCAGTTTTGGCTCAAAATGGAGATCTGGTTCTAGTTAGTTACTTCTTGTGCCAGATTCTTCTTCTGATCCATTCACCTCCATGTCAATGCCAAGTCCAGCTTTCCCAATTAGTATTGTTAGCATTTGGAACCTCCTGATAGCTAATTAAAAAAAAAAAAGTCACTATAATAAAGGTACTAAGTATTATTTTACTTTTAGATATTGTTTTTATAAAAATCTTTTGAGTTTATTTTTTAGCACATTAAGATAGAGGGCTGTGTACCCTAAAATACAGTTCTCAAATTGAAATGTCAGAAAGGTTCATAATGAAAGTATGTTTCAAAGCAAATTCTTTCTGTTTCTTAAGTGAAATGTTTGAGGGAAATTAGGTCATAGGTCTGCCATCTGTTCTTAATGAGCATGATAGTAAGTACTTTAGGTTTGTGGACCCCATGGCTTCTGTCACTACTCCTCTATTTTGGTTCTGCAGTGAGCAAGCAGCTTCAGTCTATGTAAATGAATGAACGTGACTGTGTTTCAATGAAACTTTACTTAAAAAAATAGGTGGAAAAGCCATAACTCAAACTGTACTGTCCCTGAGTTAGACGATAGTAAAATTCCAAAATTTAAATAAGCAAGTGAAGGTCACATCCCATGCAGAAATATACTTAAAACTTATAAGTGATTGATCACAAAAGAATTAAAGATTTGTAGATAACTACAAGACTTAAAACATTTTCCTCCATATGGATTTCTTACAAATAATCTGTTTTCTCATTTTCATTATGTTCATAATTAATGATTGAGGATCATGGCAAGACATAAAGAGAGAGTTTAATATGATAATTAGAATAAAGATCATGTATCTGTAGTTCCTCATTTATGTATATTTTTTTCTGCAAGGTGACAATTTTCAAGCTATATATCTTTGTCCATTAGTTAAATGAGTTGAATAATGACCACTGCTTCCCTGATTAGGTTTTATTAATCAATGCCAGTAAATTATCCAGAAACCATTAGATGAAGGAAACTATTACATTCATAGAATTTTATTTTTTTATACAATTTTGCCAATTTCAGTTTACTTTATTTTGGAAAGTAAATTACGTTTTCCAGAGCATTACAACACAGCATGTACCTATGTGGGGAAAAAAATGAGAGTGAAAAAAGTAGGTCTTGCATAGTTGGTCTGGTTTAAATTATTCATGAGTGAGCAAGTGGTAGAGATGGTAATGGGATCTCTCTATGATTATTTGCTCCTTTCAGCTATATCTAAGTAAAACTAAACAAAAATCATATGGTATAGCTTAAGGAAAAAATATGAAATTCTTTCCATTTGAGGTAAGGTTTTAACCAAGCATGATAAAAATGACTCAGATCTTGACCTCTGGAAGCTGTTTGCTGCTGTTTTTAGACTTGATTTCTTCATAATGTCTTGCCATCATTTATTTAAAAATGCATGTTGGTAGTGAGTAATTTTGATTACTTCAAAGGTTTGTTTCAAGATAGAAAATTAGGAGTGAGATGAGAAAAATATTTTTTTAATGGAAGTATTTAGAAAACAATTGCGTTTACCAATTGGGAGAAAGCTTAGCTCTAAACATCAAGCTAGAAAGATAGTGTTTTAAAGGGCACAAGAGTCACTTTTTCTTATTTCATTTTCAAGCTGAAAAAACTTCAGCTGACACTATGACATGAGAGTCAGTTTTAATGAGAATCTATTGGAATGGCAAACTCTTGGTGTATTAGAATGGGAAACTGTCCATGTAAACTTCTTAGGTATGCAAATTAAAAATTTATTTACTTACACTGGATTGTCCAGATGTCACCGGTTACTAGTCAGCTATGTAGTTCCAGTGACTGGGTTAGGGCACATAATCCAGTCAGAACCAGTGATACATAAAGGAAGTATTTGTTGGGTGGATGGACAGATAGAAAAACATTGACTCTTCCTTCTTCCAGAAGAGATTATTTCCTTTGCTTAAAAGGTATGATGTGAGAATATGAACCTTAGATCAGTGAGAAGAGAACCTAGAGGGGCCCTATCTGGCAGGGGTAGGTAGCCCAAGGATGACATTTCCAAAAGCTAACAAAGAATGAGAGAAATCAGGTCATTAGTGTACCATTTAAGCTACTTAATCAAAGTTGCCTAAAAGTTATGCCCTGCCTCTCCTTTGCAGTGTGAAGTTTCCCAATAAAAATAAGTGCAGAGAAGTACTTTTTTTTGGAAGTTTTAATTAAAGTAAACAAGTCTGTAGAGCTAAGGCCTGAAATAAGCACCACAGATCCCTCAGAGGAACTCCAGCACTTAGAAAGAAAGGGCAAGAGAAGAAAACAGGGAATCAGAATTCACATATTGTTGCAGTGCCCTATCCTGGAGTTGTTTTTACTTTGGACAGCTTTGAAAAGTTTCTGTGTCTCATTAGGTCATGCCAAGTCTTCACTACTCAAAGTAAAAGTTTTAGCTTAAAATGAAGGTTAATGGGGATTAAATATCCCTGAAGTACTTAGTTTCCTTACCCAATTAGAACAAAGTTGAAAGAACACAAACTTTGGAGTCTGGTGGACCTGGGTTCAAATTCTAGCTCCAGCACACTTATTAACTCTGTAACATTGTGAAAGTTACTTTACCTCACTGACCCTCTCATATGTGAAATAGTGATAAGAATAGTTATGATGCAGGAATTTTGATAGGGTTATATGAATGCAGCATTTAAATAAAGTACTTAGTACAGGACCTAGCAAAACTCAAGCTTCATCACCAGTATTAACAGTGTGTTATTTCTGTTTTGCACCTTCCTGGACATGATTCCTATAAATATTGTATCCTATGACTACTAGGGAAATAATCTAGTAGCAGTCATTCTTTTTTTTTTAATTGAGTGAAATGTTCTTTAAATTGTGTAGTGCTTTGCAATCTTCAAAAGCTTCAAATACATGAAATCATATAATCCCATAATAGCCTGTTTTTTCTTAGTTCCCCTATTTTGCTCCTGCTTTCTGTCTCTTATGGTAACCAGTAGTTTGTTCTCTGTATCTGTGAGCCTCCTTTTTCTGTTGTTTTATTCATTAGTTTATGGTATTTTTTCAGATTCCACATAAAATTTCTAACATATAGCATTTGTCTCTCTTTGTCCGACATTTCACTTAGCATAATGCCCTCCATATCCATCCATGCTGCTGCAAATGGCAAAATTTCATTCTTGTTTATGGCTGAGAAGTATTCCATTGTGTGTGTGTTTGTGTGTGTTTGTGTCACATCTTATTTATTTGTTAATCTGCTGATGGTCACTTAGTTTTCTTCCATGTCTAGGGAATTTAAATAATGCTGCTATGAACACTAGTGGTTTTGGTTTTGGTTTTGGATGTATACCAGAAGTAGAATTGCTTAGTCGCATGGTATTTCTATTTTCAGCTTTTGGAGAACCCTCCATACCGTTTTCCACAATGGCTGCACCAATTTGCATTCCTACCAACAGTGCCCAGCGGTCTCCTTTTCTCCATATCCTCACCGACATTTATTATGTGTGTTCTTTTTGATGATAACCATTCTGGCCAGTGTGAGGTGATGTCTCATTGGAGTTTTGATTCGTATTTCCATGATAATTTGCATTTCTCTGTTGAGCATCTTTTCATGTGCCTGTTGGCCATCTAGTAACATTCATTCTTTACCAAGTAGAAAATGATTACAGTTCCTATAATCTAGGAACAGATTTGAGGAGAGACAAATACAGTTCTTTTGGCTTTCTTCAGTTCCCATCCTGAGCCTACAATGATGTAAAAATGATGTCATGGTTTCTCCTGAATGAGCACTTAGCTCTTCCACTCTTCCAAACTATATCCTATATATTTAATGAACAGATAGTAAACAAATAAGATGTGACTTTTTTACAGATAGGTTCCAATGTAAGTTAGTAAATGTGTCTGTGCTGCTGTCTCTCCCTGACCTTTGCTGCACCTGTGTCAAACCTTTTGAATCCATCATTTCTCTGTCTCCTTTAAGTGGGTAGCTACCTTTTGAATTACAACTTGGAGCTTTAGGATATTAGTATCAAAAGATCAGAGTTGGAAGTAGTGTTAATATCTATTTATATTCTTGTTCTTATGTATTTCTCTAAGTTTATCATATCAATAAATATTGATTTTACATGATACCATACATATTTTCTATATAAGCTCTATTGCATTTTGAAATTGTCCACACTAGGTTAAAATAATTAATCACATGCATACTTATGTCAGATAGTTATTAAAATTATACAGTAATTCACTCCATAACTCCAGTACCTTGGAATGACTCATGTCTCTATTTCCTAATGTCCTTATGCATGATTGAATCAAAAATCAATTTTATACAACATATTCGAACAATTCAGAAATAGGCATAACAATTTATAGGGTAGGTAATCCAGGCCTGAAAAGTCAAAGTGAATTCAGAGATTAAGCAGTCATTGACTGACCACACAGGGACATAATATCAGTGCTGCTAATGTGGTAATGGCACTTTACATCAGTGACTCTCTAAGTAAATATTTATACCTCAGACAGTTGTCTTCATGCAAGGGATGTTATGATATGATACTTCAGTGATATATATAATGTATTAATGTAACTAAGCCCTAAACAGTCATAGACAGGTGGAGTCTCATTTATTTTCCCTTGGATGATAATGGTCCATTGAAGCTATTATCATTTCAGAGGAAGGAAAAATTACAGTGATAAATTTTACATTTCTGTGAGCCTTTTTAAAATTTATCATCGTACTTAAAAAAAAATTCTTTTGCCTTCTAAAGAAAAATGGCAGTGCAAATTTAACAGCTCACTGCAATCCCTAATGCCTGAAGGATACCATTTTAAATAGCATGATCCAGAAACCCCTATTCTATAACCAAAGGTGTTGTGTGCTGAAATGGACTTATTCTTCATGACCAATGAAGTGTAGATTGGTTTACTGAAAGGTCTCTTATCTTTCAACATATTTTATGCAGAGTTAATCATGAATACATGAAGGACATGAAAGCAGTTCTAACAATTCAAAAGATTTTTATAAGATCCATAGAAAGATTATAGGAAGTTCTGCATGGACACATTGAAAAGATTACAAAAGAACTCTTGACTAAGTTGTAGAGCCAGTGTAGGTTTATAGGTTAGCAGGAAGCTCTGATGTATTCCACAGGCTGTTAGAAGCATTCAATATATGACAAAAGACTTTCCAGGACAAAATAGAAGTAAATGTCATAACTAAATTCTGGAAAGCAAACATTTTTATAAGTACTATTTTCAGAGCTGTTTTTTATGATGATTGTTAACTCTACATCATGCATAGATGTAGACTGCAATGGAATGTATCATAAACTTTGAGCCAGACTCCCAAACAACCACATTGCAAGGAGACCAGTTCTGGTACATCACTACTGCAGTTGGCCTCATTCCATTTATTGACCAGTGGAATGGAGAAGCACGTCACTTCTCTACACTCTGACACACAGTAGCAGTACACACACATGCATCTGACTGCAGATGTATGTGGTCATGTACTTCCTGATCAGCTGGGTGTAATTGCCCCATACACTCAACTTCCTATTTAAGAAAAGGATGATTATACTACTGAAATCTGATATGATATCTAAAGGGCTTCCCTGGTGGCTCAGCAGTAAAGAATCTGCCTGTAATGCAGGAGATGTGGGTTCGATCCCTGGGTGGGGAAGTTCCCCTGGAGGAGGACACAGCAACCCACTCCAGTATTCTTGTCTGGAGAATCTTATGGACAGAAGAGCCTAGTGAGGTTCAGTCCATGGGATCACAAAGAGTCGGACACAACTGAAGTGATCAAGTGTGTGCATGCGCACGTGCACACACACACACGACATCTAAAAGTAAATTGTTCACAATTTTTATTGCCTTAAAATCTGTAAGAAATTACTCATGACACAATCTACAGTTGAACATCAAGATGTTGTGAGTCCCCGAGGCTGAGGATCTTAACAAGAAGTGAAACATACATCTGAAAAGTCTTGAAAGGAGACTACAGCATCAGTGAGGCACAATGTTCCCCTACAGACTGAAGGCCTGAATCAAACTCAATTTAGAATACCAGTTCCACAATTCAAGCACTCCACCATGACTGAGGCATGGCTGCTTGCTTCTACACTCTTTTTCTGGCATAGATAGAGGGAAAGAGTAGATGATAACAGGAAACTCGAATGCTGCTGAATGAGGTGCTTTGAGTAGAAAGGGCAAACGAAGTTCACAGCAGAGCAGGGCTTCAAAGGCTAGAACATCACTGTGAACTGCTGGTGAAACAGCAGTAGCCCATATTTCCCTGGCTGGTAAGCATAGCAACAGATTTAATTGGGCGGCTTAGCTGGAGAAGAGATGCTAAAAAGAATAGGGGTCTTAGAGGTATTGCCTTAATAAATGACATGTAAGTAGAAGCTACAGCTAAAGTGCTTAATTTTAGCATATAATATGAATAAGACTTTTTGTGGTAGGACAGCTTCTGAGTCACCTGCAGAGGTGAAGACGAAACAGCAGTAGAATTATATTTGAAAACAAAGAGCAAGGTGTGTGTAGAAAGTTACTAACAAATCTGTTAGGAGTTCTTCTCAGCTCTGGAGCCGGGCTAAGTGTGTTTGAATCCTGACTGTGTGATCTTGAGTAAGTTATTTAACCTCTTTATGCTCTTCTGTAAAAAGAGGATAATAATTGAATTACTGCTTACATTATTTATAAGGATTAAGCAAGTTTATGAAAAACACTTCAAGTAGTTTTTGACCTGTTATTGTTTAAGAAGTCTAAGTTCTTATTATTTTAAGGGGATAAGGTTATTACAGATAGCATTTTATGTGTCTAATTAAATTTAGCTAAATATTTATCAGGTTGGGTTATTATGATTTTCATATGAGAAATATATCTGTATTTGAGGCCAATTAAATCACCAATTTAATTGATCTAATTAAGGTGAAGGCAAAAGGAGAAGAGGATGGCAGAAGACGAGATGGTTAGATAGCATCACCAACTCAGTGGACATGAACTTGAGCAAACTTTGGGAGACAGTGAAGGACAGGGTAGCCTGGCGTGCTGCAGTCCATGGAGTCACAAAGAGTCAGACACCAGTTAGTAACTGAACAACAACAAGAACAAATCACAGGTTAAAATTCCTCCAAACCTAAAATATTTTAGGAAATATTTGTGGAAATATAGCTCTCTTTAAAAATTTGGAGTCTCTAGATTCTTTACCTTAGTAATAGTCAGATGGCTCATTTGGGCCATTAGTAAGAGAAGCAGAACACACCCAGCTGGCAAAACCACTCCAGCTCATTTATTCATTTACGTCTCTGTTTTTGACATTGATAGCTTTTTTTAATTTGTTTTGTTCTTAAATGGATATCTTAAATCGCTCCTTAGCTGTGGCCTTAATGTAATAAATAGTAGCCATTGGATCAAAGAAATGGATACTTTCTTCTGAACCTGAAAAATAGAAGTAAAAGTATTATGAACAAAAATAGTATGAAAAGTACTATGAAAAGATATTATGAAGATTATTTTTTGAATGGCATTGGTCCAGACAGGATTTGCCTTTCCAACCATGATACTCCCTCAAAATGGACCTTTTAGAATCAGCTTTTGAACTGTGGTGTTGGAGAAGACTCTTGAGAGTCCCTTGGACTGCAAAGAATCCAACCAGTCCATCCTAAAGGAGATCAGTCCTGGGTGTTCATTGGAAGGACTAATGTTGAAGCTGAAACTCGAATACTTTGGCCACCTGATGTGAAGAGCTGACTTATTTGAAAAGACCCTGATGATGGGAAAGATTGAGGGCAGGAGGAGAAGGGGACGACAGAGGATGAGATGGTTGGATGGCATCACCGACTCAATGGACATGGGTTTGGGTAGACTTCAGCAGTTAGTGATGGATAGGGAGGCCTGGTGTGCTGCGGTTCATGGGGTTGCAAAGAGTCAGACACAACTGAGCAACTGAATTGAACTGACCATGTATGAGATATGCAGATGTTCTAATATCCTTCAGGGAATCAAGGAGCATTGACTGATAGGAAACACATTCCACAGGAAGAATTGGGGAGGGGGATTTCTTTGAATGAGACCAACCAACAAGTATAGTACTAAACATATAATGCAGGAATGGTAAAAAACAACTATATGAATGTATACTTTTGACATATATACCTATGGGAGAAGACTTGGAGAAAAGCTAATAAACCTCACGTTAAATAGTAATGTTACTATCTCTAGAAACTTTTCCTTGAGGTCAACAAGGTCATTGCCCCTCCTGTGCCTACCCCTAATTATAGCCTTTGCTTCACAGATTTTTAACGTCTTCATCAACTGTTCCACGTTACCTACTAAGACTATGTGTTTCTTACTACAGGAATGATTCTTTTTCACCTTTTTTCTTTAATCTACAGAATTTAGCAGAATGCCCTGCAGATAGTAGGCAGCCAATAAATACGGAAAATTTAAGTGAGAATCTCTAGGTAATAGAAAGGCAGTTTCTAAATATTCTAAAGCTAGCATATATTATTTTTATAATTTAAGCAAATTGAGTGAATGCAATTTAGCAAAAATTACCTCTAAAATAATTATTGAACCAAGAGGAAAAAAACAAAAGGAGAAAGGAAAAACAGTAATTTGGGCCAGTATCAAGATCTGTACCACACACATAGTTGATATACTTTGAACAATGAAATGTAGTTTTTTTTTTACAATAGAAGGAAATTTTATTTTTTCATACTTAAGACAATTTACCTTCACTAATTATTGTTTTTATTGTATGTGACATTATTTAATATGTAAATAACTTACAAACATAACCTCAGGGTTTGTTTGAGTGAGTGTAGTCTGTACCCCTATTCTAAGACTTTTTTTTAAACTAATAAATAAAATTTGGAGTGAAACAGGAACACTCTTGGACTATTTATAAATTATTAAAATGCTAAACATACTTCATTATGAAGTATTCTTACTCATAAAGTGATCTATGTCTTGAAAGTTACATGACAGTGAGACAGAAAAAGGGTTCAGTTCATTTTCCTTTCAGATACAGCCTATTGTGTACAGGATTTCTTTTGGGATACTCACTTTTCTATTACAATTTTTTTTAAATAAAATATTTATCACCACTACTTGATCATACATATAGTAGACTGTACTACGTAAAGTTCTTAAAAGACATATCTATATATAACTAACTCCTTTTTTGTATTAATTCAGGTTATGTTCAGTACTGAAGTATGTGTTATCTGTGAAAATAAACTTGTTTTATGCTTTAAAAATTATTCATTTTTTTAAAAAAATGAATCACAACTACCTTACTCTCTAATCTAATAATGTATAGTGAAATAATACCTCAATAACATTTTTCATGGAATTATGTATTTAACATGCTAATTAGAGCAGTATATATTATAAAAATTTTTCGAGAAGTTTAGAAACAAATATTTAATGTAAGATCAAGCTAAACTGGGAGAGGAACATTATGAAACGATTGAAATATTATCAGACCAGGCACATCAGCATCTGGCTGGACATTTGGCATCAGGAGACTAACGAGTGTTCTTCAGCCTTTAGGCTCATTTAGTATATGACTTATGTTGTCTTATTTCACCATGGTCTGACCTCCATACCTATGACCATTTTTTCCAGTGGCACTTCTTAGACATTCATATTTTAACAGATAGGAATATTATCTGATATTCTTATCTTCTACCAAACAAAAAAGACAATCTGCAATGTAGGATGTCTTTATTTAGAAAGAGAGAGAGAACCAGAAGATAAACAGTAAGATGTCAAATAGAGAGGGACTCAGTGCTGAAAAGAGGGTTGGCAGAACTGTCCTGAGCTTACAGTGTCAGGAAACTTGAGGAAAGTTTGAATGTTATATGACACGTCATCTTGTCTTGGTTTCTCTGTCTGTGATAAAATATATTTTAAGATGACAAAGCAGAATCTTAAACAGAAATGTAAATTTAGTCTAAAAACTCTGTATGTCAAATGAAAGATGCATAGCATTTTGATGATGCATTAACCAAGGGAAGAAGTGTCTACTAACATTTTCAAATGGAAATTTTAGGTGTAGTATAGCTCCTTAAAAGTACAAATCATTCTCAAATATTTAGGTCATCATTCCTCTTTTTTACTTAAGTACTCCATGGTTGTATTTAAGTAGGAAGATAAAAATGTGGCAAGTTAGAAATAGCCCAATTTCATTTGGTTCTTGGTACATCATCTTTGTATGGTGAACATTGATTGCAAAATCAGCTTTCAGAAAATTAAAATGAACAGTAATCACAACCCTAGGAAACTGTCTGTAGAACTGTTATTTTTAAAGCAGAATCAATATCTTATACCACTAATGATACCAAGCAAAGTCAGTGTTGTTGCAAATTGATTTTTTTTCTCTTTATGTAGTTTCTTATTGATCTAAGAATTCACAACTTAAACTGCTGGGGTTATAGTTTAAATATTACTAAATAAAGAATTTGGAAGGAAAAAGGAAGTTATAATGTTATTACCAGTTACTTCCCCCATTATTGTTTTACTTTTAAACACTCTCAAATCAGTCAGCTCTATTTTTATACATATACAATGTCAGACACAGGATTTCCATCATTATTGCAAAAACTACTCATTTTGAAGTAGCACTTGATTTACACCTGAAATAGAGAGGAAGGCAATCATCTTTATGGGTAAGTTGCTACCGCCGTCTTGGGTTATCCTTGCACATTCACCACATGTGCATTTAGAGAGATAGCAGATGCCAAATGAGGACATCAGGAAGAAAATTGGTTTTTGTTATAGCTCAGACTTAGGGCAGGTGAGGATGTTTTAGGTTAGAAAAGAAGTTCAGGAAGCATGTTAATAGTATTGGTATTAGAGAAAAGAATGTTTCAGATAAGAACTGTCATCCTACTCCAGATGTTCTTCAAACGTGAGAAATTACAAAGGCAGAAATGAGCATCCAGGCTCACAGATGGCTTTTATACTTACAGTACTTGCTGATTAATCATTTTGAAAAAATATTTTTTCTTTAGTATGTCTAGCCCATAGGCATTCTGAAAACATTTTGCCAAACATTGTAATAATGGACTCTTGCAGAAGAGTTAAGAGATTCTTGCTAACTCACACCTGTGTACACTGTTGAATTCCTTATATGATCTCTCACTATAAACATCTGTTAATAAAGTAAAATTTTAAAATATCAACTTTGAAACTGTGTAAAGCAATTTTGCACTAAAATAGTGCAACTAGTGAAAATTAAAATACATTTCAAACCCATCCAAACGTCTGCATGGGGGAAGCAGATGAATTTCCTAAATACATGAAGGACTTGACAAAAGAAATTTCTTGAGTTTTTTCTTCATGGTTATATACAAACCATTAGTCAAGGCTATGGTGTTTCCAGTGGTCATGTATGGATGTGAGAGTTGGACTGTGAAGAAAGCTAAGTGCCGAAGAATTGATGCTTTTGAACTGCAGTGCTGGAGAAGACTCTTGAGAGTCCCTTGGACTGCAAGGAGATCCAACCAGTCCATCCTAAAGGAGATCAGTCCTGGGTGTTCATTGGAAGGACTGATGTTGAAGCTGAAACTCCAATACTTTGGCCACCTGATGCGAAGAACTGACTCATTGGAAAAGACCCTGATGCTGGGAGGGATTGGTGCAGGAGGAAAAGGGGACAACAGAGGATGAGATGGTTGGATGGCATCACCAACTCGATGGACATGGGTGTGAGTGAACTCCAGCAGTTGGTGATGGATAGAGAGGCCTGGCGTGCTGTGATTCCTGGGGTCGCAAAGAGTCGGACACGACTGAGCGACTGAACTGAACTGAACTGATATACAAACCATAACTAACTAATCAGTGAGTATCACCGTGTATGAAATATTTGCTTAAACCGCCTGATCAAATATTTACAAAAAGAAAATGAGAACCTTTTTTTTTAACTGCATGCGGCAGTTATTTGCAGCACAATTACCTGTAGGCTTTGCTTGAATGAGTGAATGAATGAAAACAGTTGGTGTGAGGGCAACAGCGACACATCCAAAGAGTCAGCAAGAAAAGGTGTGCCTTCCAGGGAAAACTGGTTTTAACAAAATATAACAGTATTGCTAACGTATGATATGCTAAACACCTGCATCAAGTCCCCAGGAGAATGTCCACAAAATGAAAGTCAATCAACCTACCCTAGAACTATTGTTCCAGAAACTCAGGGGATGTAGGAGCAGGAATGTGAACTTTTAACCAGCTCCCCAGGTATTTTTACACCCTTTATTATTTCAGAACTAAAAGGATATACACTATATTCAAGAGGGAAATAAATTTGGAAAGGTAGTTTGGAGCCAGATTTTAGAAATATAAATGGCCAAGCTAAGAGGTTTAGATTTTATTTAGGAGGAGTAGAGAGCCGTTGAAGCAGAAGATATTAAGGGGAGGTGGCGAGAATACACAGAAGAACTGTACAAAAAAGATCTTCACGACCCAGATAATCACGAAGGTGTGATCACTCACCTAGAGACAGACATCCTGGAATGTGAAGTCAGGTGGGCCTTAGAAAGCATCACTATGAACAAAGCTAGTGGATGTGATGGAATTCCAGTTGAGCTATTTCAAATCCTGAAAGATAATGCTGTGAAAGTGCTGCGCTCAATATGCCAGCAAATTTGGAAAACTCAGCAGTGGCCACAGGAATGGAAAAGGTCCATTTTCAGTACAATCCCAAAGAAAGGCAATCCTAAAGAGTGCTCAAACTACCACACAATTGCACTCATCTCACATGCTAGTAAAGTAATGCTCAAAATTCTCCAAGCCAGGCTTCAGCAATACGTGAACCGTGAACTTCCAGATGTTCAAGCTGGTTTTAGAAAAGGCAGAGGAACCAGAGATCAAATTGCCAACATCCTCTGGATCATCGAAAAAGCAAGAGAGTTCCAGAAAAACATCTATTTCTGCTTTATTGACTATGCCAAAACCTTCAACTGTGTGGATCACCAGAAACTGTGGAAAATTCTGAAAGAGGTGAGAATAGCAGACCACCTGACCTCCCTCTTGAGAAACCTGCATGCAGGTCAGGAAGCAACAATTAGAACTGGACATGGAACAACAGACTGGTTCCAAATAGGAAAAAGAGTACATCAAAGCTATATATTGTCACCCTCCTTATTTAACTTATATGCAGAGTACATCATGAGAAACGCTCGGCTGGAAGAAGCACAAGCTGGAATCAAGATTGCCGGGAGAAATATCAATAACCTCAGATATGCAGATGACACCACCCTTAAGGCAGAAAGTGAAGAAGAACTAAAAAGCCTCTTGATGAAAGTGAAAGAGGAGAGTGAAAAAGTTGGCTTAAAGCTCAACATTCAGAAAACTAAGAAAATGGCATCCGGTCCCATTACTTCATGGCAAATAGGTGGAAAAACAGTGGAAACAGTGTCAGACTTTATTTTGGGGGCTCCAAAATCACTGCAGATGGTGATTGCAGCCATGAAATTAAAAGACGCTTACTCCTTGGAAGGAAAGTTATGGCCAATCTAGGTAGCATATTAAAAAGCAGAGACGTTACTTTGCCAACAAACATCCGTCTAGTCAAGGCTATGTTTTTTCCGGTGGTCATGTATGGATGTGAGAGTTGGACTCTGAAGAAAGCTCAGCACTGAAAAATTGATACTTTTGAACTATGGTGTTGGAGAAGACTCTTGAGAGTCCCTTGGACTGCAAGGAGATCCAACCAGTCCATCCTAAAGGAGATCAGTCCTGGGTTTTCATTGAAAGGACTGATCTTGAAGCCGAAACTCCAATACTTTGGCCACCTCATGGGAAGAGTTGACTCAGTGGAAAAGACCCTGATGCTGGGAGGGATTGAGGGCAGGAGGAGAAGAGGACGACAGAGGATGAGATGGCTGGATGGCATCACCGACTCAATGGTCATGAGTTTGAGTAATCTCCAGCAGTTAGTGATGGACAGGGAGGCCTGGCGTGCTGTGATTCCTGGGGTCGCAAAGAGTCGGACACGACTGAGCGACTGAACTGAACTGAACCAAGAGAGCCGTTGAATTACCTTAGCAGGAAAAAGGACACAGTTTAGAAATATGCTTTGGGAAGGTTAACATTGCAGGAACATGAAGCCAGACTATCTTCTGGGCTATTCTGGAAGAGGTGGTGAAGGTTGTGTTATTTGTTCTCCATCTGCTCATTTACTGAGCGCTTGGGTCCTGACTTACTATGGGCCATACCTTCTGTGAGCAAGGCTCTGAATATGTAAAGAAGATATAAAACTTCCTCTAGGGAACATCATAGTTGTTTTCACAAACCTAAAGTTAAAATACAGTAAAATTACTTATATTAGTAAAAATTATAGGAAAAAAATCATTCCTAATGCCTTGCATAGTGCCTAGCATACAGTAATTAGTAAATGTTTGGAATGAATGAAGCTGATCTTGATAACATTCTTTCTCCAGCCTGAGTTGTTTTGTTTTGTTTTTTAATGGGAGGATAGAATAGAAGCATCTCCCATATATGTTGAAATGTAAAAAGAGTTTATCTCCACTAAGGCAACAAAATGCTGCTAGTAATAAATCATTCCTTTATAGTATGCAAAGGAAAATTGGATAGGTTATTTTTTTCTACTAAACATTACCAGTAGCTGTTCCAAGAAATGTTCTCCATTCCTAATCTTCCTAAAATGAATTTTTAAACAAAACATTAAAAGCACACTCTACAAGTCAGTTACCAGAAAGTATAATAATGGGCAAAGGCTAACACACAGAGCTGTGTAATGAGGCCATTTCACTGGTCCTCCTACTTTGGCAAACTATTTATGAATGCAGAAAATTAATCAAAATTAGCGTCACATCCTTAGGCCATGTCCTCTTAAATAAATATTCTATATCTATAACTTCTACATGATCTCCTCTGACAGTTCTGAAAGTATAACCCCATACGAAAATCTCAAGAGTAAAGCTTTTGCAAAAGCCTCTTGGTATATGTTCTATTTTTTCAATTTGCCAGTTTACAAAAATCAGGTCAACAGCTCAGGTATGAATTTAATATTTTTTTCAAATATCCAATATTGTTAAAATGATGCCTTAGTTTTGTTTTTTTTTTTTTAGTACTTTACAGTTTGCAACATACTTTTGTATAATAATCTCATTCAGTCCTCAAAAGCACCCTTGGAAGTAAACAGCACAGACTTTCCCTTCATATTATAAATTAGTAAATTCAGGCTTAAAAGGTTAATAGCATGTCCATGTTCACTTACCTCTGTGTTGTCAAATGAAGACTAGCTTCCTATATTTTAGTCACTCAGTCCTGTCCAACTCTTTGTAACTCCATAGACTATAGCCTGCCAGGCTCCTCTGTCCATGAAATCCTCCAGGCAAGAATACTGGAGTAGGTAGCCATTCCTTTCTCTAAAGGATCTTCGGACCCAGGGATCAAACCTGGGTCTCCTGCATTGCAAGCAGATTGTTTATCATCTGAGACACCGGGGAAGCCCATATTGGAGGGGATTTTAGCTAATATACCGGACTCTGAAAACTGAAAAAAATATATAACATTTTGCCTTTCCACTAACATATGGTATATTGATCTGCACCAACATGACTTCAAATTCTATTTTAGTTTTCACAATTTTCACATTACTTGTCCAAAAACATGCAATTGGAAGCTTAATATACAAGTGTGGTTTGAAGGATGGAGGGGAGAAGTGAGAGGGATTATGTGATTGGGAATAACTTTATGTTAAGATAAAACTTGATTTATGTATTGCAAGATGGATATTTGTCTATACAAAAAAGGAAGGTGTGATGAGCATGTTTGTTAACAATGAAGGAGCATAAGTAATAAGAAGTGTGTGTGTATGTGGTAAAACAGGCTCAGAAAACTGCGAAAAACAGTAAAGCTGTAGGAGAGATTTTTCACTGGGAAATAGAGTCTAAAATGTTAGAAATTATCTTTCAGGGGATGGATTTCAATTACAAAGGACCTTGTTAGGCTGTGAGAAGGCAGCACCTACTGAAGGTTTTATAGCAGTGTTTTTGACATGGTATGTGAACTTTAGTAGTAAACTACATGGAGTGGAAGAAGCCCAGGAGGTCAAAAAAAGCTATGACACTGATACTGGAGAGAAGTGAGGAGGGTCAGCCAAATTCTAGCCATTATTTCAGGAGATTAGAATTTGTGTTTTAGCTAAACAACTCCAATGTAAAAGTCTGAGCAAGATTCATAATGTCTTTGGGCATCAGTTTCATTGCAAAATGAAAGGGTTGCTCTGTATTGACATAAAATAATAAAAGAGTCAATTATTTTACCAGCAAAATAGATTTATTCAAGAACAGCAAAGGATTGTCATTTGGGACATTCAATCTGTGGTGAGCCAGAGGCAAGTTTAGAGCACAAACGGGAGGAACATTATTTAGAGGAGAAAGAGGGATTGGAAGGAGCCACTATAAACAGAGTCCACGGAATAAACTGGGAGTTCTGAAGTGTAGTAGCTTTATATTGGCTGGTCTGTGGCTTGGCAAGGAGAAATTCTTCCTTTTTCGTGCTGAATTGTAAAGTATTAATAGAAACTTCTTCCTGTTGGAATTGCACAAATATGTTTCTTCCTTTTGGGTCTGCAACTGACATCAAGTGGAGGCGTGAGAGCTCCCTCTTCCAGCCTCCCAAATCAATTTTAAATGAGGTTTCTGTTTATTAATTTTTATGTGTGTGCTCAGTTGCTCCATTGTGTCTGACACTTTGTGACCTGTATACTGTAGCCCACCAGGTTCATGTGTCCATGGAATTTTCCAGGCAAGAATATTGGAGTGGGTTGCTATTTCCTACTCCAGGTGATCTTCCCCACCCAGGGATAGAACCTGTGTCTCCTGAGTCTCCTGCATTGACAGGCATACCTACTGCATAATATCTAATCTACTTCCTCTCTCAAAATTTCTATGTGAATATGAAGAATCATTTTTCAACACTGGAGAAAACAGCTTTTTAATCTAGTTATAGAAAAAGCCTGTTAATAGTCTCTAAGAAGCATGGCTGACTTACAGTTATGGCACATGACTGATTTATTGGTAGCCTGCCTGTCTGTTAGATGTCTTCTGGGATGTTGTGCCAAGGCTTACTTTGAGCCCAGCTATGTCAGGAATCACAGTCTTGCTTTAATTTAGCTATTAGGCTCATGACTTACCTAAATGAGCTGTTCTGACTCATTTTGAAGTCTTGGTTTTACAAATATGTTGTTGCTGCTCCTTTTTATCTCCTTCAAGTCATTATTAATTCAGAAGCCCCAAAGCTAGAGGTTTGATTCATTTTTGATTAACCCTATCAAAAAAGTAGCTGAAGGTTTCCTCAGACTGTGATATCAACTCTCCTGTACCATAGAGCAAATGTGGCCTACAATAAAATAGAGAAAATTAATTATTGAGTCTCTGGACTCTGATTTCTGCTGAAACTTCTTTAGTCTTTCAAAAATTTTGGGTCTCACAAGTAAACATAGGTAAATTTTGAAAGTACATGCAATTGTGAATTTGTGAATTCACAAAGACACTATTATTTTAGAGACAATGTAAGTTCTACAAAAGCCTTTAAATTAACTTTCCTGGCATTCTAAATTCTATGGAAATTGTCATAAACTCTGAATATTTGAAATCATGAAAAAGGTGTATGTAAAGTGTTTGTTGGAACTTCCCTAGTGGCTCAGTGGTAAAGAATCCACCTGCTAAAGTGGGAGACACAGGTTTGATCCCCTGTATCAGAAAGATGCCCTGGAGAAAGAAATGGCAACCCACTCCAGTATTCTTGCCTGGGAGATCCCATGAACAGAGCAGCCTGGCAGGCTGTGGTCCATTGGATTGCAAAGAGTCAGGCATGACTTAGAGACTAAACAGCAACAAGGTTTGCTATGTTATTGTTAAGTGACATATGTTATTGTTATTATAATTATGATGCAGTGTTTCTTGTTTGAAAATGTGTATGTGTTCATTGAAACTTACAAATGTGCTTTGGCATGCCATACGTGGGTGGTAGAGGCAATTTTGATTTTTTTTTTTTTTTCCTTTCCTCAAAGATTACAGAGCCTTTCTTTTAAGCTCAGGGTGACTACATGTGGTTATTACCTCTGGCTCTCCCTCTTGGCCTTACAAGCAACATGATGTTTTGATTAACTGTACCTCCTCATCCCTATGAGATACCTGCCAATATGCTGTGTGTATTGTTGTCATGTCCCATTCACTAGTGATTCTGACACTTTGCCTTATGCTGTGGCTGCAGTGAATCCTGAGGAACTTTTTTGAGCTGTTCTTAGAGGCAGGGAACATGATACTCTTTAACTACAAACTCAATGTGATATCTCCAAATGACTCAATAAGAGACCCCCTTTGCAGAAAGTTTCAGAGGTAATAGATTCTTTCCCAGGGAGTGACAGACATCCATTTTATTTAAAAACATGCCTTTCTGATCAGCCTTGAAAGTCTTCTTGATTACTTACCAAATCAAGAACAAGTGCCTGAGGCTCATATTCACATCCTTCCTCAAAAAGGGACCAACAAGTCTTTACAGCTTTATCATTTGCTCTTTCTTGTATGTGCCCTTCCTACTCACAAATGGAATTGCTAACCATGGTTCCTGCTATTAAAATGTTCTTTCTGCACCGTCTCTTTCTGGAACTCGTCTACTTATATTTCATAGCTAATATCAAATGACACCTCCTCCTAAGAATTCTTGATGTCTGTACCTAAAATAACTAGCATTTATCAGAAGCTTAATATATGTTTGCTATGTATGTGAGTGAGTGAGCCATAAACAGTAGATTCTCCCCTTCCTTCTAAACTCCAAAAATTTGTATAACTTTTTACAAAAAGTTTATATTGTAATTATTTTTATGTGTGTTTATTTTCCCACCTCCTAGGCACATTAAAGGGTAAACTCAGTAAAGGCAGAGATGGCATCCTATTCATCATTATATCCCTTCCAGCATATACAGAGCACATAGTAGATTCTTAGCAAGTAGTCAGTACTTAAATTGGCCTGAATTGTCTATCCTAATTGCTAATAATATGGCATGAAGAGATGGCAAACTGTTTGTGAGATTTTAAGTAATATCTAAAGTGTCCCATGCTTGGCTTTAATACGTTTTAGAGTCAGCTAGTTAGTATTAATAACTTGGTCTGGACTTCATACATTTTACCTCCAACCAAGTGTCCTTATCATTAGTTCCAGTCATTTGTTTTATGGCATACTTTCTCTGCCCCCTGATGATCATAGAAAATTTGAGAGGAAAAATTTGTGCAAAATGTGTACATCATTTGTGTACATACTACAGAGCATGTATCATGTTATAGAGGTAATCATGAATGTTGATTTTTTATCAACACTATATTTTGACTATTTTCACCTCATTGCTTTTCAAAATCTTAATTTTAAATGGTTATGTAATATCTTCTTCATCCAAGAATGAAAAACACCTAAAAATTCATTCTCCTCCTTTAATAGCTTTTATATGCTAATACCATTAATCAGCTGTCATATTTGCCATGTGTTTTTCCTAGTTTTCCCTTAGTATATGTTGATTTTTATCTTATTGACTTGGTAAAAAAAATTTTTTTCTCTCCCCAAGTGATCAGTTATTCCTGTCTTGACTTCTCTTGTTTTGTCCATAGAAATATCTTCATCATCTCTGGAGGCTTAACATTTGCTTATAGGTTTCATCATTTTATAGTTATATTTTGTGTGTCATATTTAAACTATATAGGATTTATTTTGATGCATAAAATATTGGTTTTAGTTTTTAGTTTTTTGTCCACATCATTTTATTTGCTTTCTCTAAAACTGTACTAGATAATACACATTTATTGAATGCTCTCTGTTTTACCTTATACTTTTAAAATTAATTTATTTTCTAATAGAAGGATAATAACCTTACAGAATTTTGATTTTTCTCTCAAACATCAACGTGAATCAACTGTAGGTATATATATGTCCCCTCCCTCTTGGACCTCCCTCCCACCTCCCTCCCCACCCCACCCCTCTGGATTGATACATGCTGCCGTTTGAGTTCCCTGAGGCATACGGCAAATTCCATTGGCTAGCTATTTAATACGTGTCAATGGAAGTTACTGTGTTACTCTCTCCATACATCTCACCCGTGCCTTTTACTTTTTTAGTCTTTGCACGTGTTAACTCAGTTAATTTTAGCCAAAATCCTATAAAGTTGACCCTATTACTTTTCATTTTACTGATAAAGAACTTGACACTTAGAGGAGTTAGTTATCTTATCCATGATTACTCAAGTACCAGTTTGGGATTAATTCAAAGGCAGTTTGGGTCCAGAGATCCTGTTCAAAATTACTATGTAAAACTAGAATTACTAAATCATCTCTTTCTTCTCTACTCATTTGTGATAGTGCCTCATCATGTAAGTTATATTCTCTCTAACCTGTTTCGATGCTTTCTACTTTGCATTAATCTTTTAATATTAATCAGATACTTAGGTTACTCTTATACTCTTGTACCTAATTGAAGTCATATTTTTATCTGAATATCCCCTTCTGGTATGTGAAATGATTATTGCTAGATTTCACTTTTGTTCTTGTGAATGAAGTCTTCTCCATTATATGAGTAAAACCATACTACCAGTGTTTTTACATTTATTTATATTTGCTTATACATTTCTTTCTTGTCCAGTGACTATGCAACTTTCTTGTTTATATGGTGTTCTGTTTTGGTTTTGCTTTGTTTTTGTTTAAGATATTTGCTTAGCCTGTGTAGGTATACAGTAGGAGTGCCCTTAGGAATAATTTGGTCTCTTCCTTTTTGTTTGTCTCAAAAAGTATTGTTTTATTTAGAGCTGCCAGAATTATTTTAAGTGATGCTATTAAAAATGAGTATTATTGGTTTCTGATTATAATATTGTTTCATTTTGTGAACTTAGATGATGCATTGTCTATCATTTCTGCTTTTCTAGGATTTTTAACATGAAAATATGTGAAATGCTCTATCATTATTTCAAGAATATATTGAATTTCTAATAGCTTATTTTATCAGACTTATTGTGGCAAAACATTTTTAAAACTTTCTAATATTAAACTATACCAGCAATTCTGAATAAACCTTATTTGAATATTGTAAGCTATTTTAACTTTTTATTTTTAAATAATTTTTGACATAGAAGAGTCACAAAATAATACACAGTTCCTGATGTTTCTCTACCCAGATCTTCTAATGTAATACTATCAGTTCAGTTCAGTAGCTCAGTCGTGTCTGACTCTTGCGACCCCATGGACTACAGCACACCAGGCCTCACTTTCCATCACCAACTCACGGAGCTTGCTCTAACTAATGTCCATTGAGTCGGTGATGCCATCCAACCATCTCGTCCTCTGTCATGCCCTTCTCCTCCTGCCTCAAATCTTTCCCAGCATCAGGATCTTTTCTAAGAAGTCGGCTCTTTATATCAAGTGGCCAAAGTGTTGGACCTTCAGCTTCAATATCAATCCTTCCAATGACTATTCAGGACTGATTTCCTTTACGATTGACTGGTTTGATTCCTTGCAGTCCAAGGGACTCTCAAGAGTCTCCTCCAATATCACCATTCAGCAGCAGCATCAATTCTTCGATGCTCAGCTTTCTTTATGGTCCAACTCTCACATCCATCCATGACTACTGGAAAAGCCATAGCTTTGACTAGACAGACCTTTGTTAGCAAAATAATGTCTCTGCTCTTTAATATGCTGTCTAGGTTGGTCATAACTTTCCTTCCAAGGAGCAAGCATCTTTTAATTTCATGGCTGCAATCACCATCTGCAGTGATTTTGGATCCCCCAAAATAAAGCCTGTCACTGTTTCCGTTGTTTCCCCATCTATTTGCCATGAAGTGATGGGACCAGATGCCATGATCTTAGGTTTTTGAATATTGAGTTTTAAGCCAGCTTTTTCACTCTCCTCTTTCACTTTCATCAAGAAGCTTTTTAGTTCTTTTTCACTTTCTCCCATTAGGGTGGTGTCATCTGCATATCTGAGGTTATTGAAATTTCTCCCGGCAATTTTGATTCCAGCTTGTGTTTCATACAGCCCAGCATTTCTCATGATGTACTCTGCATATAAGTTAAATGAGCAGGATGACAATATACAGCCTTGAGGTACTCCTTTCCCAATTTGGAACCTGTTCATTGTTCCATGTCTAGTTCTAACTGTTGCTTCTTGACCTGAATACAGATTTCTCAGGAGGCAGGTAAGGTGGTCTGATATTCCCAACTCTTGTAGAATTTTCCACAATTTGTAGTGATCTACACAGTCAAGGGCTTTGGCATAATCATTAAAGCAGAAGTTTTTCTGGAATTCTGCTTTTTTGATGATCCAACAGATGTTGGCAATTTGATCTCTGGTTCCTATAGTATCATACAAAGCCATAATATGGTTATCAAAGCTAGAAAATTAATAATAATACAATACTATTAAGCAAACTAAAGACTTTATTTGGATTTCACCAGTTTTTCCACTAATCTAAATGAATGTCAAATATCTAGAGATAGTGAAGATTTTCTTATGTTAGAAAATAATTGTCTAAATGGGGGAAATAGACTTTTATTAGGAAAAATATTTAAACTTGCATATATTACAAATATTATAGATATAAACAGAACAAAAATTAGGGAAATCTGTTATAGAAAATATGAAAATAGTTTAGTGTCATTAACTTTTTAAGAACTAGTAAAGAGAAAAGTGAGTGCAAAATTATTCTTTGCATTTAGTTCTTATGTCCCCTCAATCTTCTCTAGTCTATGACATTTCTTCAGTCTTTCTTTTTCTTTTATTACCTTGAGATATTTTAAGAAGACTGATCAGTTACTTCGTAGAGTATGCTTCAGTTTAGTTCATTTGGTATTTTTCCATTATTGGATTGAGATTTGGCAACAACATCATGAAGCAATATCTTTACCCTTCTTAGTGCATCAGATATGAAGGAACATTATGCCAATGTAGCTTATTACTGTGTTGTTAGTTTTGATCACTTGTTAAGGTTATGTTTTCCAGGGCTTCTACTATAAAGTTCTTTTTTTTTTCCCTCTTTGTAATTATTAAGTATCTTGTGGAGAGACACTTGGTAACTGTGAAAATATCTTATGTAAATATTTCCCACTAATTTTAGTATTTATCAATAATTTCTCCTGCAACAATTATTACTATAGCAATTTGCCTAATAATGATGATTTTCTGTTTCTATTATTTTTTCCACATTTATTAATTAAAATTCTAATGGAAGGAATCACTCTTTTGTAGTATCCTTTAATTTTTTTTTAGTTTAATTATTTATTTGTGTTAGTATGGGCTAGCAGATATTAATTTTAGTCAAAGGCTTAAAACCCATTACTATTAATCTGCACTTTTGTTTGCTTAAATTTTCCCCAATTTGGCTATTGGGAACTCCTTCAAATTAGCCCTCTGTCCTTTCAACTGCTCCCCCATACTTTCTGGCACTGAAAGATATTCGAGGCTCATCTTGTGTTTTCCCTTCCCCAGGTCTGGTATCAGTTACTTTCCCAAGGAATCTGGTTTTATTGTTTGTTTGTTTGCTCGTAGACAGGTGTATAGAACTCAAGACGAGAGACAAGCTCATTGTTCCAGGGCATCTCTACCTCTATACTCTCTGTGTTTAGAGCTAGGAAACAGATATATGTATGATCAGGCATGCATATACATACATGTCTATATTTCTTCAGCTCTCCATTTGTAAGCATATTAAAAACTGAGTTTCTAATGATACCTCTGATTCTAATCCAACTCAAGTAAATATAGCCTTTCCTCTTACCTTACTTGTAATGGCTTTCTCTGACAATGAGAAACCTATCTTTATTTATACCTGATATGTTTATCTGTCAGTCCTAGTATGAACGTAACAGTTTCAAGATGGCTGAGCTATAAATCATGGTGTTGTTTTTGACATTTAATTTGTATGCTTACATAAGTATGCATCAGTAGGAGTGAACTAAAGTGTTAATTTTAGTGCTCCTTTTCAAGTTTTTGCTGGCATCAAAATATTAATATATAATATCAACTTTTCAAATATATTAATTGAAAGTAATTTTTAGTGCCCAAAAGTGCATATATGTTATGTCAACTGATTTCTCATTTATTTGTGGACTTATTTTATACATATTTTCTACATATTTTAGATTTTCTGCAATTATATTTGTTTTGTTGTTTTCTATTCTGACTTTATTGGGATTTTTATTACTGAAAAGTTAATATATGCAAAAGGCTTAAAACATTTCCAAGTAGTAAGCATTCAATTAAATTTTTTTATTATTGATCATTTTTCTGTTTTCTAGTTTATTTTTGTCACTATCATCATAAATATCTTTCTCCTATTTAGTTTTATTTTGTTGTCATTTTCCTCACATATTTTGTCAAATGCCTAATTCATTTGGTTTATATTTATTATTTTTAATAATTATCATTCATGTAATTCAGACATATGGTATTTCATAGACGTAAACTTTGGTTCAACTGAAGGAACCTGTAAGGAAGACTTGATATATATTCATTTTAGGAATCAGTGTATAAAATAATTATCTCTAGGAAAGGTAGCTTTAATATAACAGGAAAGTTCAGCACAGCTGGATGCCTCTTTTATCTTGGACATAGTTGTTGCAATAATGAGCATTTTTTGTAACATTCTAACATGTCTCAGTGACATGTAAAGCCAGACCTGAGAGCATTTGAGAGAATCTCAAAGCTAATGGTCTCTGCTGTACCAACTGGCCCAACTTCACAGCTCACAGAGAGTCAATGACCTTTGTCCCTGGTGGTTATATTGTTGCTTGAAAACATACATGTGGTTTTACAAAGGGCATAAAAGAGAACTATTCAACGATTTCATTTTTCTTTCTCTTCCTATACTAATGCAGTGTCTTAACTTCCCACCCCAAAATATAATAAGATAGGCATCTTCAGTAATTGTTATATATAGGCATTTCATTCCTGATTTATTACCTGAAGTTTTATCTCCAGATGAGCTTAAAATCTCCAAATGCTCCAAATCTGTAGAATTACCATTCACTTCCATTTGTCTTTTGACTTCTACTTAAGCAGAAGTAGATAGATACCTGGAGCTAATGTCTTTTCCCCTTCTCAGACTTTCAAGTTCAAAGTTAGACCTTTGATCAGTGATCACTAAATCAAATATACACTTATAAGGGAAAAAAAAGTCATATATTTGATACACAAATTCAACTGAAACATCAAGTTTGCTCATTAGCAAAACTTGGTTGAATGAAAAAGACTGCTAATTATAAAATGAATTCTTAAGAAGAGTGGTGATTATAACAAAAATCTTTTGTATCATACATAATTTGGTATTTAAAAATTCTCTGATATTTATTCTGGAGGCAGTTCAACACAAATGCTGCCTACCAAATAATCCAGTAGAGCAGTTTTTAGTTAACAGGCAATTATTTACTCGTTATGGCAATTTTATATGTTATCTCTTCAAACTGATACAAATACCTGGGGACCTTCAGTCAACCTGAATAAAGGTTCTTGCCAATTAAAATTATGTACTTTGGCATATATTAAATTATATAAAATCAAATTTGTTTATATACTGGTTAGTCAAGCCTCCATTAATATGCCTTCATAAAAGTGACATTCAATGGGTGACACAGAAATTTTTAGACAGTTATTGAAATAGATCATGTTAGTTACAAATAGATAAACTTTAGCTTTTAAATTTTAAAAACTTAATTGAGAATTCAAAAGATAGAAGAGATGAATAGTATTATTGCTTTGAAATAATAGCTTACAAGTACATAACACCACCTTGAGCCCCAGGTGATTTCCCTCCTTGCTTAATCTCTTGCTTTTACTTTCTCTACTATGTCCTCTAAACAGTTTAGATAAATCTGAGCAGCTAACATAACTAGAAATCCTAATTGGTGGAACATTCTCCATCAATAGAATACAACAGGCTATACTGTTGTACAGGATAGAACAGAATTCCCTAAATCTCAGTAGTTTAGACAGTAATGTTTTTGCAGGGTATTATCCCAAAGCAGACCTCATTCTGGGACCCAGGTTCAGAGAAGCCCCCTGCTCCCTATGTATACTGTTGCCTCTTGTGGTAGAGAAGGAAGAGGGCAGGGAAAACTGTGCACTGGCTCATATGTTTTCCCTTATGAGTGACACACACGAATTCCACTATTTTAATGACAAAAGCAATCATATTGCTGCACTCAACTTCAAGGAGCACAAGGTAGTGATCTTGCTTAATGCCAGAAGGAAGAAGGGAATTATAAACCATGTACAGTGGTGATGTCTACTGCATATCTTAAACATAGCAATCCTCCCTTTTCTCATAATCAAATGTAGTTATTGAATCAGCAAAAACCTACCATCAGTCCACGCCTTTGCTTTTGCAGCTGCCTACGAGAATAACCACCACTCTTCACTGATAGCCATCCTAGGATGATTGACAATTCCCAGTCTCTTCATAACTTTGTCTCTGTGTTTCATTTTATATAATTCCCATAATCTGCTTTTTATATTTCTCATTATTCCTATAGATGCTAAAAAGCTATAATCCTGTACTAATTTATTGGTGTCTGTTCATCAAAGAAGCACTGAAGAAAAATAGTCACTACAGTACCATTCAAATAAGCTTACTGTCTTTAAGTGACTGTTTTGAAATTTATATGATTTTCAGTGGTGCTAAGTTTATAGAGAGTCTGGAAATATTTATTGGACTTCATTAACCAAATCGAGTTGTTTGCTTCTGCTTTCCAGCATTGTTGGAGACTGATTCTTTGGTCTGTAAAAATGGAAGTCCTGTGAATTACTATAAACCATTAAACATTTTTTTTTCTGACACACGCTTTTTAGTAAGGTTCAATTATTTCCAACTGATGATTAGAATGAATGCTCTCCAGGGCTAGGCACTCTGCTGGTGAAAAGACCTAAGTCTGAAGTCATGGAACTCAGACTATTCAGATATGAAAGCCTTAAGAATTAGATAACCACATTCATTTAATAAAGTAAGCTCATTTTACTCTGAGTGTGTAAGAATTTGTTGTAGAAACTACTCTGGTTTTTAGCCTTTGTGGTAGGCTGAATAATGTTCCCTCAAATATGCCCTGTCCTAATCCCCAGAGCATGTTAGTATATCATTTTATATAACAAAAAGAGGCTTTGCAAGTGTGATGAAAGATGTTGAGGTGGGTAGTTTTCCTAGACTTTTTGGGTGGGAATAATATAGTTACCATGGTCTTTAAAAGAGGGACTCAGGAGGAATCAGTGAAATCCCAGGTAACAGTGGGACCGGAGATTGTAGTGATGTGCTTTGAAGATGCAGAACGGGCCACAGCCCAAGAATACAGGCAGTCCCTGGAAGCTGAAAATGGTGCTACAAAGGAGTTTCCTGTCCTGGTTCTTAGAAGGAACCAGCTTTGCCAACAGCTTCACCTTAACCAGGAGTAACTGATTTCAGATAATAGCAGAATTATAAGAAAATCAGTTGGTGTTCTTGGAAATTATTGTTTGTAGCAATTTGTTGCAGTGGTAACAGGAAATTAATGCCATCTCTTAATGCCAAGTTGAAAAAAGAATCTATTACAAGAAGGGATTTATGATTTAAAGAAATGTTTATCACCAAAGTATCTTAAATTCAAGATTTAAAAATGTTTTCTGTTTATTATCCATTTTTGAGTGTTGACATTTCTTATTTTCTTTTGTATTCCAAATTAAATTACATCTAAAATTTTGTTCTTGTTTTAAAATCTCCTTAGTCTTAATTTTCAGCTGTCATTATATTTAACGCACATTTTAAAAGTTTTAGTATTAACTGTTCTATTCCAGTAAAGTCTGCATGTATAAAATTATTCTTTCATATTCAGTTGGGAATATTTGTAAGCATCAGAAAGAGCTTATTAACATTGCTGCTTTTAAAATAAGAAAACTATTAACATTTATGAAATTATAAGTCATTTGATAGTATGTGTTCATTTCATTATAGATCAGAGGGACCATCTAGTAATCATGACCTGAACACAGGAGGACAGTACATGCGGTGAATCTCTGATTGGGCTGAGGACCTCATTGTTAATTCTAGCAAACTTTCTTTCTCTCTGTTTAGATTTTCTGTTACTGTAAATAATGACCATTATTATTCTTTCAAGAGCAGATGTTTTCTGAGTAACAAATATTGAATGGTAATATCTGATCTATAGACTTTAAAACAGCAGCATCAAACCCTATTTTTGGCCTAATCATTCAGGAAGAATTTACTGAGTACCTGTGTAAGCTCCTTGCCTCTATTTCATTGAGTCGATAATATTTCAAGTTCTTGGGAAGTACAAGTATGTTTAGGCATGCATATAACTCACAAGGACTGTCCCAGATGTTCCTTTGCCAGTCAGCTATACAAGGGTGTGTATATACTGAGTAACTGGTGTCCTGTGCAAATGCTGATTCACCAATTTCTCATTTAACTTTTCAAGGAATGAACCTTCAAGTTCTCATGGTATTTCTACTTCATGAGTTTTTATTAATTAGTGTTTGAATAAAACTAGAAGGAATTTCATGACTGCACATGTCAAATGATTCCATAATTAATATTATAAAAGAGATATTCTTTGTCATAGTTCAATTGATGGATTTTTCCTGCTGGTGAGTTGACAAGCCCCATCTACCTTTGATATGTACATTCAAGTAATTTTTCTCCAGAGTTTCAGAAAGTATATAAAATTTCAAGTACTTTGATTGACTAATGTCAGTAGAAGGAACCATTTACTATGTTTTCTTTTGGAAATGTGGAGATTCTGTGCTATATGTTACTAATAGGGGAAAATAAATATGAATGCCAAGGAAATTCACAAGGAAAAGAAAAAAAGGATAATATAGCTCAGAATTCATTTTAATAAAAAAAATCTCTGACTACAGAACTTTTGACATACATTTCATACTTAGGATTAGCAAAAATTTGTAACTTAGATAAGCACAAGCCACCAATGTGTTGCAGTTAATAGTTATAAACTAACATGAGTCTGGTCCTATAAACTTCCTTGTCATTGAAACAACATCAGAAAATTTTCTTTTTGAAAATAGTATCTTGGGTTTCTGGATAAGATTCAAAATTAAGGAAAGGAAAAAGGGTCTTTAAACAAATTTAATGTTGATTGAATAATATTGGCAATTTATATTTTCACGTTACTCAAAAGGTTTATTCATAGATTCCCTTCATGTGAAGATAGGTTAAGACATATTTTAATTCAGTTCTACTTAGGTTTCTGTCACCCTTTAGTCTTTACCCTGACTATGTTCCATTCTCTGATAATAGGTTATTAGGACTAGAATCTCATGGACAGTGTGGACAGGGTAGAGAAGTTAAGGTTCAAGGTAATTGGATCTTCACCTTGATTTCACCACTAACTTCCTAGATGAACTTGAACCAGACATTTGTAATTTAGATATGCTTAATACCTAGAGTAGCCATTGATTTATTTTCATGGAACTGGAAATAACACAAGATTATCTCAATTAGCACCCTGATTTTACAGAATCTGTTTTGGGAGACAGCTCAAAATATTCAGTAAAGGTGGCAAACTGAGATCTAGAGATTCAGAATAGCCCAACCAAGGCTACCTAGTTATTTGTTAGCTTTTCAGATTCACAGATCAGGCACTTTTCATTATTACAATGTGCTACTCATAATATACCAGACCACCTGACCTCCCTTTTGAGAAACCTGCATGCAGGTCAGGAAGCAACAGTTACAACTGGACATGGAACAACAGACTGGTTCCAAATAGGAAAAGGAGTACATCAAGGCTGTATATTGTCACCCTGCTTATTTAACTTATATGCAGAGTACATCATGAGAAATGCTGGGTTGGAGGAAGCACAAGCTGGAATCAAGATTGCTGGGAGAAATATCAATAACCTCAGATATGCAGATGACACCACCCTTATGGCAGAAAGTGAAGAACTAAAGAGCCTCTTGATGAAAGTGAATGAGGAGAGTGAAAAAGTTGGCTTAAAGCTCAACATTCAGAAAATTAAGATCATGGCATCTGGTCCCATCACTTCATGGCAAATAGATGGGGAAACAGTGGAAACAGTGGCTGACTTTATTTTGGGGGCTTCAAAATCACCACAGATGGTGATTGCAGCCATGAAATTAAAAGATGCTTACTCCTTGGAAGGAAAGTTATGACCAACCTAGACAGCATATTAAAAAGCAGAGACATTACTTTGCCAACAAAGGTCCATCTAGTCAAGGCTATGTTTATTCCAATGGTCATGTTTGGATGTGAGAGTTGGACTATAAAGAAAGCTGAGCACAGAAGAATTGATGCTTTTGAACTGTGGTGTTGGAGAAGACTCTTGAGAGTCCCTTGGACTGCAAGGAGATCCAACCAGTCCATCCTAAAGGAGATCAGTCCTGGGTGTTCATTGGAAGGACTGATGCTGAAGCTGAAACTCCAATACTTTGGCCACCTCATGCGAAGAGGTGACTCATTGGAAAAGACCCTGATGCTGGGAGGGATTGGGGGCAGGAGGAGAAGGGGAAGACAGAGGATGAGATGGCTGGATGGCATCACCGACTCGATGCACATGGGTTTGAGTAATCTCCGGCAGTTGGTGATGGACAAGGAGGCTTGGCATGCTGCAATTCATGGGGTCACAAAGAGTCAGACACGACTGAGCGACTGAACTGAACTGAACTCATAATAAAATATATTGTTGTGCATGTACATAACAATATTATATTTAAATACTATTTTGAATTGTGCATGGACATATAACTCATTTCCTAGAAACCACTGTTTAAGGTGGTGTCTTTGTTAGTGACCCAATAGCAATGAAGTTAGGTGGACAATGCTGAGTGCGGGGTTTCTCTCACTCTTCCCACACCATGACAACTTCACCAAAAATTATGTCAGAATAGCATTCATGTTGGATACTTTCACCTTTGCAAGAAAAAAAAATCATTTTCTTTCACCAAACAAAAAACATGTATCTTCTCCTATTTATTTCAGTTTACAAAAAGAAATTGTTCCTTTTCCTCTATTTAAAACATAAGTACCCAGAGAGAACAAGAAAGCAGAGGAGTAGGTGGACGTGTAGTACATCTCTCTCCACAGATACACCGGAATACACCTTCAAACATAAAAGTGCATGCAGAACACCAGCTGAGAGTGGACAGGTGTACCTCACCAGCAGAAAAGAATATATAGACACACGCAAAACTCTAGATCAAGCCCTGAACCTTTGGAGTGGGAGCACTGACTTCAAGACCCTAGACCACCAGAGAACTAACCCTAGGGAGTGTCAAATAGTGAGAACTCACACAAAGGAAACCACTTTAATACAAGACCTGGCGTCACCCAACCACCAGTATCACCCTGTGCAGGACATCTCTTCTAAACAACAAACAAAACAAAAATACAAACCCAATCATCAGCAGACAGGATTACCACCTCACTCAGCTTTGCCCATCAGAGGAATAGCAAACAAAAACTCAGCACAAATCTCACCCTATATAAAGCTTACACAAGCCACTGGACCAACCTTAGGAGGACAGAAATCAAAAAGAAGAAAGAATTCAATCCAACCTTGAAGCCTGGGAAAAGGAGACATCAAACACAATAAGTTTTTTTTTAAAAAATGAAAAGACAGAGAAATACTACACAAATGAAGGAACAAACTAGAAGCACAGAAGTCCAAACAAATGAAGAGGAAATAGGCAAACTCCCTGAAAAATATTTCAGAATAATGATAGTAAAGATGATCAAAAACCTTGAAAACAAAATGGAGAAAATGCAAGAATCAATTAACAAAGACCTAGAAGAATTAAAGAATAAACATACAGTGAAAAACAACACAATTACTGAAATTAAAAATGCTCTTGAAGGAATCAAGAGCAGAATATCTAAAGCAGAAAACGAATCAGTGAGCTGGAAAATAAAATGGTGGAAATAACTGAAGAGTAGAATAAAGTAAAAAGAATGAAAAGATCTGAGGATAGTCTCAGAAACCTCTGGGACAATATCAAACACACCATTTGAATTATAGGGGTCCCAAAAGAAGGAGAGAAAAAGAGAGGGTATGAGAAAATGTTTGAAGAGATTATAGTTGAAAATTTCCCCAACATGGGAAAGGAAATAGTCAACCAAGTACAAGAGGCACAAAGAGGATAAACCCAAGGAGAAACACGCCAAGACACATACTAATCAAACTAACAAAGACTAAACACAGAGAAAGAATATTAAAAGCAGCAAGGGAAAAGCAACAAGTAACATACAGGGGAAACCCCATACACTTAACAACTGATCTTTTAGCAGAAACTCTGCAGGCCAGAAGGGAATTGCAGGATATATTTAAAGTACTGAAAGGGAAAAATCTACAACCAAGATTACTGTATCCAGCAAGGATCTCATTCAAAGTTGATGGAGAAATAAAAAGCTTTTCAGACAAGTAAAAGTTAAGAGAATTCAGTACCTCCAAGCCAGCTTTATAACAAATATTAAAGGGATTTATATAGTCCAAAAATACAAGAGAAGAAAAAGGGTCTATAAAGTCAACCCCAAACAATTAAGAAAGTGGCAATAGGAACATATATATCAATAATTACTTTAAATGTAAATGGAATAAATTCTCCAACCGAAAGACACAGACTGGCTGAATGTATACAAAAACAAGATCCATATATATGCTGTCTACAAGAAACCCATTTCAGACCTAAAGACATATAGATTGAAAGTGAGAGGATGGAAAAATATATTCCATGCAAATGGAAGCAAAAGAAAGCTGGAGCAGCAATCCTCATTTCAGACAAAGTAGACTTTAAGATAAAGAATATTACTAAGAGATAAAGATGGACACAATGTAATGTTCAAGGGATCAATCCAAAAGGAAAATGTAACAGTTGTAAATATCTATGCACCCAACATAGGAGCACCTCAATACATAAGACAAACACTAACAGACATAAAAGGAGAAATGGACAGTCACACGATAATAGTAGGAGTCTTTAACACCCCACTCACACAAATAGACCAATCATCAAAACAGAAAATTAATAAGGAAACACAAGTCTTAAATGATACATTAGATGAGATGGATCTCATCTAATATCTTCAGGACATTCTATCCAAATGCAGAAGACTACACCAGCTTCTCAAGTGCACATGAAACATTCTCCAGGATAGACCACATCTTGGGTCACAAATCAAACCTCAGTAAATTTAAGAAAATTGAAATTATATCAAGCATCTTCTTTGACCACAATACTATGAGGCTAGATATCCATTACAAGAAAAAAAAAAAAAAAAAACGGTAACAAACACAAACACATGGAGATTAAACAACACATTTCTAAATAATCAACAGGTTACTGAAGAAATCAACATGGCTCATTATTCAGTTCAGTCACTCAGTTGTGTCCGACTCTTTGCAACTCCAGTGACTGCAGCACGCCAGACCTCCTTGTCCATCACCAACTCCAGGAGTTTACACAAACACATGTCATCCAACCATCTCATCCTCTGTCATCCCCTTCTCCTCCTACCCTCAATCTTTCCCAGCATCAGTTTCTTTTCCAGTGAATCAGTTCTTCACATCAGGTGGCCAAAGTATTTGAGTTTCAGCTTCAACATCAGTCCTTCCAAAGAATATTCAGGACTGAATATTATTAGAGAAATGCAAATACGCTCATTATTAAGTTCAGTTCAGTCACTCAGTCATGTCCAAATCTTTGCGACCCCATGAATCACAGCACGCCAGGCTTCCCTGTCCATCACCAACTCCCAGAGATTACTCAAAACCATGTGCATCAAGTCGGTGATGCCATCCAGCCATCTCATCCTCTGTCTTCCCCTTCTCCTCCTGCCCCCAATCCCTCCCAGCATCAGGGTCTTTTCCAATGAGTCACCTCTTCGCATGAGGTGGCCAAAGTATTAGAGTTTCAGCTTGAGCATCAGTCCTTCCAATGAACACCCAGGACTGATCTCCTTTAGGATGGACTGGTTGGATCTCCTTGCAGTCCAAGGGACTCTCAAGAGTCTTCTCCAACACCGCAGTTCAAAAGCATCAATTATTCTGTGCTCACCTTTCGTTATAGTCCAACTCTCATATCCATACATGACTACTGGAAAAACCATAGCCTTGACTAGATGGACATTTGTTGGCAAAATAATGTCTCTGTTTTTTAACATGCTACCTAGGTTGTCTAGGTTGTTACTCCTTCCAAGGAGTAAGCATCTTTTAATTTCATGGCTGCAATCACCATCTGTGGTGATTTTGAAGCCCCCAAAATAAAGTCAGCCACTGCCACTGTTTCCCCATCTATTTGCCATGAAGTGATGGGACCAGATGCCATGATCTTAGTTTTCTGAATGTTGAGCTTTAAGCCAACTTTTTCACTCTCCTCATTCACTTTCATCAAGAGGCTCTTTAGTTCTTCACTTTCTGCCATAAGGGTGGTGTCATCTGCATATCTGAGGTTATTGATATTTCTCCCGGCAATCTTGACTCCAGGTTGTGCTTCCTCCAACCCAGCGTTTCTCATGATGTACTCTGCATATAAGTTAAATAAGCAGGGTGACAATATACAACCTTGACGTACTCCTTTTCCTATTTGGAACCAGTCTATTGTTCCATGTCCAGTTGTAACTGTTGCTTCCTGACCTGCATGCAGGTTTCTTAAGAGGCAGGTCAGGTGGTCTGGTATTCCCATCTCTTTCAAGATTTTCCACAGAGAAACGCAAATCAAAACTACAATAAGATATCACCTCACACCAGTCAGAATGGCCATCATCAAAAAGTCTACAAGCATAAATGCTGGAAAGGGTGGGGAGAGAAGAGAACACTCTTGCACTGTTGGTGGGAATGTAAATTGATACAGCCATTATGGAAGACAATTTGGAGATTCCTTTAAAAACTAGGAATAAATAAAACCATCATATGACCCAGCAATTCCACTCCTAGGTATATACCCTGAGGAAATTAAAATTGAAAAAGATACATGTATCCCATTGTTTATTTCAACACTATTTACTATTTACAATATCTAGAACATGGAATCAACCTAGATGTCCATCAACAGATTAATGGATAAAGAAGTTGTGGTGCATATACACAATGTAATATTACTCAGCCATAAAAAGGAATGCAAAAAAAAAAAAAATAAAAAATAAAATAAATAAAAAGGAATGCATTTCAGTCAGTTATGATGATGTGGTTGAACCTAGAACCTATTATACAGAGTGAAGTGAGTCAGAAAGAGAAAGATAAATATCGCATTCTAATGCACATATATGGAATCTAGAAAAATGCTACTAAAGAATTTATTTACAGGGCAGCAATGGAGAAACAGACACAGAGAATAGACTTATGGATGTGGGGAGAAGGGAGGAGAGGGTCAGATGTATGGAAAGAGTAACATGGAACCTTACATTATCGTATGTAAAATAGATAGCCAATGGGAATTTGCTGTATGGCTCAGGAAACTCAAACAGGAGCTCTGTATCAGCCTAGAGGGGTGCGATGGGGAGAGAGATGGGAAGGAGGTTCAAAAGCGAGGGGATGTTGGTGTTCCTATGGCTGATTCATATTGAGGTTTGACAGAAAAGAACAAAATTCTGTAAAGCAATTATCCTTCAATAAAAAATAAAAAGAAAAAAAAAGATTCCCCCTAAAAGTTAGATTTTTCAGGACACAAAAAATGTATATTTTAATTTATAATAAAAATTATTTTTTTTAAAAAAGCATAAGTACTATAGAGAAAAAGAGGTTGTTTACTTATTTGTTGGTATTTACTTCCTTATGTGGAATCACATTCCATAAAAGTTTCGGGATCATAAAGAGGCTTTAAGTTTTATTAGTCCAGTATACATGTGAAGATTTTTAACATTTTTATTTAGGAGCTTCCCTGATAGCTCAGTTGGTAAAGAATCTGCCTGCAATGCAGGAGACCCCAGTTCAATTCCTGGTTTGGGAAGATCCACTGGAGAAGAGATAGGCTACCCACTCCAGCATTCTTGGGCTTCTCTTGTGGCTCAGCTGGTAAAGAACCCACCTGCAATGTGGGAGACCTGGGTTCGATCCTTGGGTTGGGAAGATCCCCTGGAGAAGGGAAAGGCTACCGACTCCAGTTTTCTGGCCCAGAGATTCTATGGACTGTACAGACTCCATGGGTCTCTGTACAGTTGAAAAGAGTCTGACAGATTTTTAACTTTTTTATTTAAAACATTTTTTTTTCTTTAATGTTTGACCAGGAGTGAGCTTGAATAGGAAGATCAGTGAGAATCTTGATGGGGACGAGGAGGACAGGAATTGTACAGGTGGTAAGGGAATTGAGAAGACTGGAAGCAGATCACTCTGCTCACAGTTGTGCTCAGAGGTGGCTGTATATCCCTTGTATATTTCTTTATCCACATTTGAATCAAATCAGCAGCAGGTTTAGAAAGAATTCTTTGAATTAAGGAGGAAGATCTGTAGGGCACATACCTTAAACATCTCTCTAGTTCCTACTTTATGTTAGCCACCATAATGCGTTCTGGGAGTGGGGAAGAAAATCCACAAATAATAAGCAAACCCTGCTTTTGAATTTCCTCAAGGTTCTTAAAGGCTGATGTGAAAAAGTAGTCATAAAGAAAGATAAATTTTAAGATAAGGTTAAGACGATTAATTATATGAGAGAGAAGCTCATGGGACTCATCAAATGAGGGAGAGAAGTATTGGGGTAGAGATGAGCTGGAAAACATTTATGGAAGTGTAGAGGTTGAACTAGAATGGTGAATATTCAAGACCATGGAATGGGAAGTTTGGAGAAATGAGTATTTCAGTAGAAAGAAGTGATGTTTTTGTCAGGGAAGTAAAAAACATTGGACATGTAAGTTAACAGCATTTAGTTTTACTGGATCAATGATTCTTAAACATGTTGGTTTTAGGTCACCTTTCCATTCTCTTGCCGCCCAGTTTTTTTATTCCCCCATTTATTTTTATTAGTTGGAGGCTAATTACTTTACAATATTGTAGTGGTTTTTGCCATACATTGACATGAATCAGCCATGGATTTACATGTGTTCCCCATCCCGATCCCCCCTCCCACCTCCCTCTCCACCGATTCCTCTGGGTCTTCCCAGTGCACCAGGCCCAAGCACTTGTCTCATGCATCCAACCTGGGCTGGTGATCTGTTTCACCATAGATAATATACATGTTTTGATGCTGTTCTCTTGAAACATCCCACCCTCGCCTTCTCCCACAGAGTCCAAAATTCTGTTCTGTACATCTGTGTCTCTTTTTCTGTTTTGCATATAGGGTTATCATTACCATCTTTCTAAATTCCATGTATATGCGTTAGTATACTGTATTGGTGTTTATCTTTCTTGCTTACTTCACTCTGTATAATGGGTTCCAGTTTCATCCATCTCATTAGAACTGATTGAATTTTAATGCAATATACTTGACATATAACATTGTATAAATTTAAGGTGTACAATGTTATGATTTGATACACTTATACTTTGGGACATGGGTGCAATAAAATTAGTTAATGCATCCGTCAGCTCATAAAGTTACCTTTTTGTGTATATATGTTGATAGTATTTAAGACCATCTCTCTTAGGAACCTTTAGGAATACAATACAAGATTGTTAATTAGAGTCACAATGTTGTACATTAGATTCCCAGAACTTGTCATCTTTTAACTTTGTACCCTTTGACCACCTTTGCCATCTCCCAATCCCCTGGCCCCCTGCCCCTGGCAACTACCAGTCTGCTCTCTCTTTCTGTCAGTCTATTTTCTTTAGACTCCACACATAAGTGAGATCATACAGTATTTGTCTTTCTCTATCTAATATTTTGCTTAGCATAATGCCCTCAAGCTTTATCCATGTAGTCACAAATGGCAGGATTTCCTTCTTTTTTATGGTGAAAAAATAGCTGTCTATGTGTGTGTGTGTGTGTGTGTGTGTGTGTGTGTGTATCTATATATATATCTAACATTTTTACCACCCTTAATAGTTATTCAGAGCCTCACAAATCTTTGGTTTATATCAATTATATTCATCTTTGAGGTATTATAAATGAAAACTTATCATTTAAAAATTATTAATGTGTTTAAATTACACTAACAATGTGGTAAGTTTTAACATAATTAACATACTTATGAAAATAACAAATACTTTAACTCCTACTTAATAATAGAAGCAGGATTAATGGATTCTTGTATTTGCTTCTGCATTCAGTCTGTTGAGATATCACACATCGTGCACTTTTAAAACACTCCTTTGTACGCTCATGAAAATTAAAAGGGCAAATAATATCTTACAATGAAAACAGTTTTGACTGTGTAGGAATCCTCAGGCACACTTTGAGGTCTGCTGGGTTGAAGACTGGTATATAGGAAAGGAAATAGTGAAAGAAAGACTGGAAAATTAAAGACTGATATTGATAATGCTTACCAGAAGAGCATAGAAATTCCATATATGGTTAGAAGTAGGGCCGATTTCCTAAACTTTGAAACCACTTTGGATATCCATACCCTACCCTTTCAGATCATGCTGGTAAATATCTGGGAGACAGAAATCTTATTTATCTTTATATTATATACTGTTTCATCTTTTATAAAGAACCTTTAGGTCATATTAGAGGATTGAGAAATTTGTGTGATAAATTCTGAACAGACCATTGCTTACTTGAGGTGATACCCTCACTGCAATTCTGTCTGATCTAATTTGAAATGTTATAAGGGGAGTACAACTGAATAACTTAAAAACAAAACTGTGTCCAATCTAGATCTGAAATTTGAGACTTGACCCCTGGCCAAAAAGCCAAATCTCTAATTTTCTTTTAAATTAGTTTCACTGAGCAAATAACATGTCTGTAAAAGTACCCTTTATCATCTAGTTTTCGAAGGGTGCTCTCGTGTCCCTGAGGCAAAAATATCAAGCTTTCGACTTGGAATTTAACCACCACTTTGTTCCAAATATTTAAGGGGAATTTCAGCAAATATGCCAGTAGGGGGAACTGTTATTCAACAAATAATAACAGGACTGGGCTTTTTTCTGGGCAATAGGCACAGATTGTAGAGACTCTCTATGGTGTAAAAATGTGATAACCTACCTGATAAAGGGTCTTGCATTGTTTTTTCTTGATGATTATCAAGTTTTATCTCCTCATGGTCAAGGGAAGAAGTTGGTTTCTAGTGTAGTTAAAGATTATGACTCTGGTTGGAGATTAAGGTAGTAGAGTATTAAGATCAAATGAAGAGTGATAAATCCTTTAGAATAATTGACAGTTTGATTGACTGTGATTACCTCTGCTGGTTTCTAATTACCAGAAATCAGAAAGCTTTGCATTGATTAAAACATTTTAAGGCAGAATTTCTGAAACTATGCATAAGGACCACCTATATCAAAATCTCCAGAAGAGCTTATTAAAAGTGCAGATTCTAAGGGTCTATCCAACCTACTGAATTAGAATCTGTGAGGGTTAAACACAATAAGCATTTTTTATAAAGGTCTCCTAAATGGGTTTTTATACATGATAGCATAGAGAAGGTTTTTTTTTTTTTTTTTTTTTTTGCCATCTTTTTAGGAGCTTGGAATAGAAAGCACCAAACTAAAAGTGATGATCTGAAGCAGTTCTTCTCCTTAGGTCTCTTTCTTATGATCCTCTGCTTTCCTGGAGGGAGTTGAGAAGGGGAGATTGAAGAGACAGGGACATGTAACTCCGGGAATCAAGAACCCCAAGATTTAACATTCTTACCAATTTCACAGCCTAAATGTTCTCAAGAATGTCAAAAACTGTCCATCTACCTGTGCAGACCATGTTGCATGCCTGATAGAAATCAGGAAGTTGGGAATAAAGGAAGCCTCTTGCTTTCAGGCAGGTGTCACAGTGAGAACTTGAGTGACAGATTACACACTCTCAAGAACGAAAATGTAAAGCAATACTTAAACAGCATGGTATTTTGGTTTCTTCTTGATTTTTGAGTTTTAATGTGTAGTAATACTTAGTGGCAAATCATGTGTGGCTCATCCTACCTATACTTTTTCAGTATGTTCTTGTAGGCTGAATATAAAGAATTAAGTAAATATGGGCTAATATTTCACCTTCGAAATATTTAAGATTTGTTTAAGAGGAGGAAGGAAATTGAAAGATAGGGAACTTAAAGGTCATCATTAACTTGATAGATGTAAAATAAAAGGCCATAATGAATATTACTAAGTAGTTCAAACAGAAGCAAGAAAAGAGGAGGGTTTGGTAGAGAAAGGGTAGTTTGTTGAACTAAAACACAGACAGTAAATAACAGAATGTAGAGAAGTCCACTACTGCTGCTGCTAAGTCACTTCAGTCGTGTCCGATTCCTCGTGACCCCATGGACTGCAGCCTACCAGGCTCCTCCGTCCATGGGATTTTCCAGGCAAGAGTACAGGAGTGGGGTGCCATTGTCTTCCAATAGAGAAGCCTACTTTTCAATAAATCAGAAGTTCTGAAACCATGCTAAGCATGACTGTCCACTTATGTCAAGGATACATTTATGAGCTGTAATTTTTTTAAAGCTATCTTCTTTAACTTTCTCTTTAGCAACATTCCTATGCTGAGTTATCCTATCCTTGTTTCTCATCTCTAAATTAAAGAAAACACTGAAAAGTTGGGGAAATCCTTCTCCAAGAGACAAAATTTTTAACCTTTTAATACTCTTTAAAGTATTTTTTATGCTGATGATGTTGAAAATTATAATGAATGGGAATATTTCTCCACACTAAAATTTCAGCTAATTGAATCAGTTTTGCTCTTAAAACAACAAATATGATTTTACCTTATAAATATAAGAGGACAGATAATTGTCAATTTCATCCTATAAAGATAAGTATTCAACTGTATATCATTAAGAAAGCTTTTAAGAAATTAACATTGAAACTAAGGACAATAGATGTCATAATAATTATGACAAACATTTATTGAGCACTCTCCATAGTCAACAAATCATCCTAAGTAATTGATATATCTACTCATTTAATCCTAAATTATTCTGTGATTGATATATGTTAATTTATTTAATCCTAACAACCACCTTATATAATTATTGTTTATTTTTCCTTTTATAGTTGATAGAGAAGTTAAATCTTTGCTGAAAGTCACACAGTGTGTATGTGTATTCCTACCTAATCAGTTTGATTACAGACTCTATGCTTCACTATTTTAGTGACCCCATGTCACTGAAATAGTAGTTAAGCAATGCATAGGTTCATAGGGACTCATCTTTATGCATCTTTCTGAAGGCTAAATGAAAAATTTTAAGCTTAATTATGAATTTCACAGAAAGTGTAAGGCCCTGGCTTGCACAGTACTGGAAGCAATAGAATTTCTTGAAAGAACCATGATCAATGACTCTAAATATGTTGCTCATTAAGTAGGAAATAAGATCTTATTAATTTAAGCCTCATTGTATAAATAATCATGGAGCCAACATTTACCTTCGTAATACCTACAAAATAATTGGAAGTGAATGAATGAATGGCATTAGTAAAATTTCAAGGAGAAATATTTAACTTGTTCATTAAGATGATATTATGTTTTGAATTTTAAAAGCATGCATTTGCATGTAATTAATATGCCTGCTGTAAATGAGTTACAGCTATCCTTAGCTTAAGCTCAGTGAAACCTCTGCTTAGAAATTTTGGTATCAATTCCATTGTTAAAATTATTATGTTATAAAACCATATGTAATTTAAAATGCTCTATAAGTCTGTTTTTTCACTAATTCAGATAGACCCTGTCCATTAATATTTAATATGTATTCCTGAATTGCTAGATTCAATGCTGTTTAATACTTTCTTAATAACTTTCTTGGAATGCTGTTATAACTGTTAATCATTTGATGTTTTTTATTCCTATGTTAGATAAACACATGCAAGATTTATTGCAAAACATTGTACCCACACAGCATATTATGATAATTTGATCTCTGTTAACTCATGTATAACCTGTTCCTTTTAAAACATAAGATACTGATAAACAAGTTTCCTCTGGTCTGATTTATTGTTCTGTATTAATGAATTTATATTCTTTCATACTGTTCTACCTATTTAAAGACTTGCTATTGCTTTACAGAGTGAACGCCTCACTTTTACATTCTGTGTGACATCATAATTGACATGACATTACAGATAGACAATGAAGATGGAAAAATAATGGTTTGGAAAGCTTTACATGTAACTCCTGGTGTGTGAAGTTGGCACGTGGTTTACAAAGTAAAATCATTTAGCATATTTCATTTAGGCAGCCTATCAAACAAAAGCTTTTTAAAAAGACAACTATTGTACAAGAATGCAGTATACATTTTTAAAAATGGTTGTGGAATAGAGTTTTAAATGTGTAACCCTCCAGAATTCACAAGTTTTTGTAACTTATTGAGGTAATAGATGCTCTATATTGAAGGAAGATAAGCCATTTAGACATATCTTCATGTTTGAACACTTTGTTTCATAATTATTGGTAAAATGAGTTTTGTGAGACACACAGAATATGAATTGCTTCTGGTAAAGGCAAAATATGTTCAGATCATTCTGTAACAAATTTTTCTGACAATATATATCTGATGCTTAAAATTACTTATCATTATTTGGGACTTAATAAGATTATATGACTTTTAAGAAAAATGGTAATCCCAGTATATTAATTATTTATCTCTTTTACACAGGGAAAAAATATATCTTTAAATGGAAATCTTTAATTTAGTTTCCAATTGTTAAATACACTTTTCAAAAAAAAATAAAGTTGATATCTACCATGTCTACAGTTCCCTGTTTCACTTCAGGCCAAAATAATAAAGTCATAAGCCAGAGCTGAATTGGTGTTTGCTCATCAGATGTTTATGAGCACCTACTATGGGCACAACCTTGTATTAGGCATATTACATGTATGCTTCATTGTCTCAAATGCCTGTCTCTGGTTCATCTAATTGTCTGTACTATGGCCAAATTGATTCTGGAAGACTGAATAAGGTAGAGTGTACACATGAAAAGATAATAGGACCAAGGATGAAATCCTGAGGAATACACTTAAAAAGAGAGAGAGAGAGACTTCCCTGTGGCTCAGATGGTAAAGAATCTGCCTGCAAAGCAGGAGACCCAGGTTTGATCCCAGGGTCAGGAAGATCCCCTGGAGAAGGGAATGACTACCCACTACAGAATTCTTGCCTGGAAAATTCCAGGGACAGAGGAACCTGGTGGGCTATAGTCCATGGGGTCACAAAGAGTCAGACACCACCGAACAACTAACTGATATTACAAGGACCATTTCTTCCCCATGCCACTGGACTCTATGGCTTCTGCCCTTCACAGTCTTACAAGTTGATTTGGCTCCGACACTATGTGCTCTCCTGGGAGACCACATTCAACCATTACTGTTTGAACTTTTGCAGTGGGGTAGAGACTTAATGTCTCTCTTTCTCCATACTTGAAACTCCTGCAAACCCAGCTGATATGTTCACTAATTTACAGAACTGAATTCAAAAATTTCTTTTCTAAATCTTCTCTGCTAAATTTTACTTTTACACTTCATTTAACCCAGATATTTGAGAGAGGTCCTAGTCTCCTTCCTCCTCCCTCTTCCATATCTAATCAGCCACCAAGTAATATTAGTTGAAATCTGATGTTTGACACTATTCCAAAACCTGAAACAACAATGTGTTAGTGATCACTAATTTCTTTAGAATAAATGATTGACAAGGAAATATTCCATTTCTTTTTTCCCAGGGTTTCTTCCTTTGCCTCTTTGTCACCAGACTCCAAGCCAGGATGTTCTGAAACATCCTGATCCCAATATTAGCAACTCCTCCACATTCTTCCCCACATTGCTGCCACATGATGTTTTTGGAATGGAAACACAATCATGCATCAAACACACATCATGCACCTTCGAAATTTCATATAATAAAGTCTAGATTCTTTGGTGTAGCATATAAACTTGAAGGAGTATAAGAGCCTGCATCATTCACTTTCAGCCTGCAATTAGAGCTTCACCTCTTTACAGGTATCTCGTGATGTAGTTAAAGTTCTAAATATAGGTGCCTCTGTTTTTTCCCCGCCTTGTCTCCCTGTAACTTTATTCTGTGCTTTCTGCTCTCCTTGCTTTGCTTTCTTCATTTCATTTACCTGATGGACTCCTATTTCTCCTGCAAGCTTCAATTTTACACATCTCCTCCTTTGTCAACCTTGTGCTATGCTGCACTTAGTCTCTCAGCCCTGTCCGACTATGATCCCATGAATTGTAGCTGGCCAGCCTCCTCTGTCCATGGGGATTCTCAAGTCAAGAATACTGGAGTGGCTTGACATGCCCTTCTCTAGGGCAGTTTCCCAACCCAGGAACCAAACCCAGGTCTCCCACATTGCATATGGATTCTTTACCATCTGAAACACCAGGGAAGCTCAAGAGTACTGGAGTGGGTAGCCTACCCTTTTCCAGGGGATCTTTCTGATCTAGGAATTGAACCGAGGTCTCCTGCATTGCAGGTGGATTCTTTACCAGCTGAGCTACCAGGGAAGCCCTGTTAAACCTTCACTCAGGTGCTAAAGGAGGAGGGATGGCAACCCATTCCAGTATTCTTGCCTGGAGAATCCCCATGGACAGAGGAACTTGGCAGACCTCAGTCCATGACGTTGCAAAGAGTCGGACACGACTGAGCGACTAAGCATAGCACAGGCCCTTAAATAGAGTAAATTTGCTTTGTCTGCTTTATTATGACAATTATAGCAGTATATTTTTCATGTTTGTGTCCAAAGTCAGTAAGAAATATATTTGCATTCCTTAAATTTTGGTATTTCTGTCACCTATCATGATATGTAACACATAGTGTTTGTCTCTCAGTTACATCGGATTCTTTGTGTCTTTATGGACTGTAGCCCACCAGGCTCCTCTGTCCATGGAATTCTCCAGGCAAGAACACAGGGTGTGTAGCTATTCTCTTCTCCAGAGGATCTTCCCAACCCAAGGATCAAACCAGGTCTCCTGCATTGCAGGCAGATTCTTTACCATCTCAGAGATTAATAAATGCCATTGAATGAATGGATGAATAAATGCGTTCCAAAACAATGGGAGTGGAGTTCTGGTTTACATTTACTTGTTTTTCTTAAATAATAATTGCTACTACACTAAGCACTTATTTTTTTGTTGAACATTATACATATTTTATTTAGTCCTTAAAATAATCCACAATATATTGTCTTTATCTCATGGATGAGGAACTCTAAGGCTAAAAGAAATTAAGTAATGTCTCAAAATCTTATATCTAGTAAATTGCAAGGATTTAAGAAACATCTTCTAAACTCTATAGTTACAGTTCTAAATATGTTTGTGTGTGAACTATGTGTCATGTCATCATCTCAGACAGAGTCTCCTCTGATGGTTCTGTGGAAGATAGCAACCCAGCCTCTTGTTATCTGTTCCCTTTCCCTGATTTATTGCTCCTCATTCCTCATACCATTAACATCTGGCAGTTTCTTATAGATTATTATCCATGACTCCCAATGATAATATAAATTCTTGGCATTCGAGGCTTTGTATTGTACCCAACTGTGGCACCGAGTTTACCACATGGTACCCACACAATTGACCATCTAGTGATGTCCGTGTCTAGAGTCTTCTCTTGTGTTGTAAGAAGAGGGTTTTGCTATGACCAGTGAGTTCTCTTGGCGTTCTCTATTAGCCTTTGCCCTGCTTCATTTTGTACTCCAAGATCAAGTTTTCCTGTTACTCCAGGTGTTTCTTGACTTCCTACTTTTGCATTGAGCCCCCTATAATGAAAAGGTCATCGTTTTTTGGATGTTAGTTTCTATAAGGTCTTGTAGGTCTTCAAAGAACCATTCAACTTCAGCTTCATCAGCATTACCGGTGGGGTATAGACTTGGATTACTGTGATATTGAATGGTTTGCTTTGGAAATGAACAGAGATCATTCTGTCATTTTTGAGATTGCATCCAATACTGCATTCAGACTCTTTTGTTGACTATGATGGCTACTCCATTTCTTCTAAGGAATTCTTGACCACAGTAGTAGATATAATGGTCATCTGAGTTCAATTCACCCATTCCAGTCCATCTTAGTTCACTGATTCCTAGAATGTCGACATTCACTCTTGCCGTCTTCTGTTTGCCCACTTCCAATTTGCCTTGATTCATGGACCTAACATTCCATGTTCCTATGCAATATTGCTCTTTACAACATCAGACTTTACTTCCATTACCAGTCACATCCACAACTGGGTGTGGATTTTGCTTTGGCACTGTCTCTTCATTCTTTCTGGAGTTATTTCTTGACAGATCTCCAGTAGCATTTTGGGAACCTACTGACCTGGGGAGTTCATCTTTCAGTGCCATCTTTTGCCTTTTCATACTGTTCATCGGGTTCTCAATGCAAGAATACAGAAGTGGTTTGCCATTCCGTTCTCCAGTGGACCACATTTTGTCAGAACCCTCCACCATCACAGGTCCTGGGTGACTCTACATGGCATGGCTCATAGTTTCATTGAGTTAGGCAAGGCTGTGGTCCATGTGATCAGATTGGTTAGTTTTCTGTGATTGTGGTTTTCAGTTGTCTGCCCTCTGATGGAGAAGGATAAGAGGCTTATGGAAGCTTCATGATGAGAGAGACTGACTGAGGGGAAACTGAGTCTTGTTCTTATGGGTGGGGTCATGCTCAGTAAATCTTTAATCCAATTTTCTGTTGATGGGTACAGCTGTGTTCCCTGGCTGCTATTTACCTGGGGCCAAACTATGGTGGAGGTAAAGAAGATAATGATGACCACCTTCAAAAGATTCCATGCATGTACTCTTAGACTCACTGCCCCAACCCTGCAGCAGGCCACCACCGACCCACGCCTCTGCTGGAGACTCCTGGACACTCACAGGCAAGTCTGGGTCAGTCTCTTGTGGGGTCAACTGCTCCTTTCTCCTGGGTCCTGGTGCACATAAGGTTCTGTCTGTGCCCTCCAAAAGTCTATTTCCCAGTCCTGTTAAGTTCTGGCAGCTCTATGGTGGGGTCATGATGACATCCTCCAAGAGGACTTATGCCATACCCAAGTCTGCTGCACCCAGAGCCCCTGTCCCTGTGACAGTCCACTGCTGACCCGTCCTCCACAGGAGATGCTCAACACAGTTCTGTCTGTGTCTTGGTGGGGTCCCTGGGTGCTGGTGCACACGAGGTTTGTTTGAGCCCTCTGAGTGTCTCTGGTAGGAATGGGGTTTGATGCTAAACACAAATTCACCCCACCTACAGTCTTGCTGGGGCTTCCCCTTTGCCCTTGGGTGTGGGGTATCTCCTCATGGCAACTCCAGTGCTGCACAGCCACCAAAGATGGAGAAGCTCTGTACAGTCAGAAAAAAAAGAAAAGACTGGGAGTTGACTGTGGCTCAGATCATGAACCCTTTATAGCCAAATTCAGACTTAAATTGAAGAAAGTACAAAAAAACACTAGACCATTTAGGTATGACCTAAATCAAATCCCTTACAATTATACAGTGGAAGTGACAAGTAGATACAAGGGGTTAGATCTGACAGACAGAGAGCCTGAAGAACTATGAATGGAGGTTTGTGACATTGTACAGGAGACAGGGATCAAGACCATCCCTGATAAAAAGATATGCAAAAAAGCAAAAGGGCTGTCTGAGGAGGCCTTACAAATAGCTGTGAAAAGAAGAGAAGCAAAAAGCAAAGCAGAAAAGGAAAGATATACCCATTTGAATGCAGAGTTCCAAAGAATAGCAAGGAGAAATTAGAAAGCTTTCCTCAGTTATCAGTGCAAAGAAATAGAGGAAAACAACAGAATGGGAGAGACTAGAGACTTCTTCAAGAAAATTAGAGATACCAAGGGGACATTTCATGCAAAGATAGACCCAATAAAGGACAGAAATGGTATGAACCTAACAGAAGCAGAAGATACTAAGAAGAAGTGGCAAGAATACACAGAAGAAAGATACAAAAAAGATCTTCACAACCCAGATAATCATGATGGTGTGATCACTCAACTAAAGCCAGGCATCCTGGAAGGTGAAATCAGGTGGTCCTTAGAAAGCATCACTACGAACAAAGCTAGTGGAGGTGATGGAATTCCAGTTGAGCTATTTCAAATCCTAAAAAATGATGCTGTGAAAGTGCTGCACTTATTATGTCAGCAAATTTGGAAAACTCAGCAGTGGCCACAGGAATGGAAAAGGTCAGTTTAAACTCCAATCCCAAAGAAAGGCAATGCCAAAGAATGTTCAAACTACCATGCAATTGCATTCATCTCACACGCTAGTAAAGTAATGCTCAAAATTCTCCAAGCCAGGCTTCAGCAATATGTGAACTGTGAACTTCCAGATGTTCAAGCTGGTTTTAGAAAAGGCAGAAGAACCAGAGATAAAATTGCCAACACCTACTGAATCATCGAAAAAGCAAGAGAGTTCCAGAAAAACATCTATTTCTGCTTTATTGTCTATGCCAAAGCCTTTGACTGTGTGGATCACAATAAACTGTGGAAAACTCTGAAAGAGATGGGAATACCAGACCACCTGACCTGCCTCTTGAGAAACCTGTATGCGGGTCAGGAAGCAACAGCTAGAACTGGACATGGAACAACAGATTTGTTCCAAATAGGAAAAGGAGTACGTCAAGGCTGTATATTGTCACCCTGCTTATTTAACTTATATGCAGAGTACATCATGAGAAACTGTGGCCTGGAGGAAGCACAACCTGGAGTCAAGATTGCTGGGAGAAATATCAATAACCTCAGATATACAGATGGCACCACCCTTATGGCAGAAAGTGGAACAGAACTAAAGAGCCTCTTGATGAAAGTGAAAGAGGAGAGTGAAAAAGTTGGCTTAAAGCTCAACTTTCAGAAAACTAAGATCATGGCATCTGGTCCCATCATTTCATGGCAAATAGATGGGGAAACAATGGAAACAGTGACAGACTTTATTTTGGGGGGCTCCAAAATCACTGCAGATTGTGACTGCAGCCATGAATTTAAAAGACGCTTACTCCTTGGAAGAAAATTTATGACCAACCTAGACAGCATATTTAAAAGCAGAGACATTACTTTGCCAACAAAGGTCCGTCTAGTCAAGGCTATGGTTTTTCCAGTGGTCATGTGCAGATGTGAGAGTTGGACTATAAAGAAAGCTGAGCACCAAAGAATTGATGCTTTTGAACTACGGTGTTGGAGAAAATTCTTGAGAATCCCTTGAACTACAAGGAGATCCAACCAGTCAATCCTGAAGGAAATCAGTCCTGAATATTCATTGGAACGACTGACACTGAAGCTGAAAATCCAGTACTTTGGCCACCTGATACAAAGAGCAGACTCATTTGAAAAGACCCTGATGCTGGGAAAGATTGAAGGCTGGAGGAGAAGGGGACGGGAGAGGATAAGATGGTTGAATGGCATCACCGACTCAGTGGACGTGAGTTTGGGTAAGCTCCAGGAGTTGGTGATGGACAGGGAGACCTGGCTGCAGTCCATTGGGTCACAAGGAGTCGGACACAACTGAGCGACTGAACTGAACCCATACAATAGTCATTTTGTGAATGAATGAAAAGCTAGTCGCCATCCTGTTTGCTGGTAAGTATGATGTTAAGCTACTACATTCTTCTTTAAAAAAAAATAAATTTTATAAAAATACAACTTTACAGTACTGTGAATTGGATAATAAATTGGCCAAAAACTTTTTAAATTTTGAAATAATTATATATTTACAGGAACTTGCAAAATCAGTACAGAGAAATCCTATCATCCTTTAGGAGAGTAAATTTTTATTTTGCAAAAGGATGTTGAATATGCTCTTCCTATATGTAAAAATTCCTTAGGGCACTTAAGATATAATTTTATTTCTATACATCCCTTCAGGAGAATTTTGGAATGTAACTCTGTTAACAGCGGTTGCACTCTATGGAACTCAATGCGTAATTCAGCAAGGGAACCAAATGGATAGGCTTTCCTTAGCATTCATTCATACTGCTATAAAATTGCCATTATATTTGCAAAAATAAATTTCACAGTTATTGTATTTGCAGCTGGTATCTGGCGGTGATCATGATCCTGCCTTCTTTAATATCTATGATTAAATCACCAAAAGAGATTCATAATGTGGACCCTGTGCCTTTTCCCTTATGAGTAGTGTCCTCTGAAATTATTATAGCAGAAACAACTAGCAACTTCCTTATATAAAGCTTTACAAAGGTGGAATAAAGTAGAAAGATTTCTCCTTGGCATTTTTTTGCCTGCTTCTCCAGCTATCTAACCTCCAGCTATATAATCTATAAATTATTCTTAAGACAAAGCATGTTTTGAAAATAGCTAAGTATATTTTATATTTAAGTAATATTTTATAAATGCCTCATATTTTTATCTGTTCTTTTGATGATATTCAAGAAAATAAAATTACTTCATGGTCATGATGTTCTGCTCTAGCTTATAAGAAAGTAGTCTGTCTCTTTACATTGTCAAGTTAATGAAAAATATAGCCCATGCTACCCTTTGTCCTTTAAATGTCAATTGTTGGGTAAAATATTTCTTTGCCATACAGAGATACATTTTTTTTCATTTATTTTTATTAGTTGGAGGCTAATTACTTTACAATATTGTAGTGGTTTTTGCCATACATTGACATGAATCAGCCATGGATTTACATGTGTTCCCCATCCTGAACCCCTCTCCCACCTCCCTCCCCATCCCATCCCTCTGGGTCATACCAGTGCACCAGCTCCGAGCACTTGTCTCATGCATCCAACCTGGACTGGTGATCTGTTTCACACTTGATAGTATACATGTTTCGATGCTGTTCTCTCAGATCGTCCCACCCTCACCTTCTCCCATAGAGTCCAAAAGTCTGTTCTATACATCTGTGTCTCTTTTTCTGTTTTGCATATGGGGTTATCGTTACCATCTTTCTAAATTCCATGTATATGCGTTAGTATACTGTATTGGTCTTTATCTGTCTGGCTTACTTCACTCTGTATAATGGGCTCCAGTTTCATCCATCTCATTAGAACTGATTCAAATGTATTCTTTTTAATGGCTGAGTAATATTCCATAGTGTATATGTACCACAGCTTTCTTATCCATTTGTCTGCTGATGGGCATCTAGGTTGCTTCCATGTCCTGGCAATTATAAACAGTGCTGCGATGAACATTGGGGTGCACGTGTCTCTTTCAGATCTGGTTTCCTCGGTGCGTATGCCCAGCAGTGGGATTGCTGGGTCATATGGCAGTTCTATTTCCAGTTTTTTAAGGAATCTCCACATTGTTTTCCATAGCGGCTGTACTAGTTTGCATTCCCACCAACAGTGTAAGTGGGTTCCCTTTTCTCCACACCCTCTCCAGAATTTATTGCTTGTAGACTTTTGGATAGCAGCCATTCTGACTGGTGTGTAATGGTACCTCATCGTGGTTTTGATTTGCATTTCAGAGATACATTTAAAAATATTTATCCAGTTGTTTTCCCTCTTCTGTATGTCCGAACAATATGTTTGTGCAAGTAGGAGACAATTCAAGAATCAGGAGCTTCTCCTAATGAAAAATAATACTTATTAAGGAAATCATGTTCCACTGCCTTTAATTTCAGATGTCAGTTTGATTGATCCCATGTTCCTTTTATGATATGCAGTATATGCGAAATGCAGAACTATTTTTAGTTACTCCAGAGCACAAAAGACAAATCAAATTATTTTATACAAAAACATTATAGCTTATGTTATTTGACAAACACGGTTGATGTGGAACATGTATTTTGTTCACTTTACTAATAATTTAAAGTAAATTGTTCATACTCTGATAAAAGCCTAATTATTTGATACTCTTTAGTGTTACCTCCTCTGCTCTTCCCCAATAGCATATTGGACACCTTCAGACCTGGAGGACTCATCTTTTGGTGTCGTATCTTTTTGGCCTTTTATACAGTTCATGAGCTTGTCATGGGAAATGAAAACAGTATGATTTTCTTTTGGCAATTTAGTTGTAGACATTAAAGAAAGCAGGATCATGATCACTGCCAGCCACCAACTTCAAATACAACAAAAGGGGAAATCTAGAGATCTCTTTTGGAAAATTGGAAGCATCAAGGGAGCATGCCACCCAAAGATGGGCACAATAAAGGATAAAAAACGGTAGAGACCTACTAGATGCTGAAGAGATCAAGAAGAGATGGAAAGAAATACATGGAAGAACAATATGAAAAAAAGATCTTAATGAATCTGATTACTATGATGGTGTGGTTAGTCACCCAGAATCAGACATTCTGGAGTGTGAAGTCAAGTGGGCCTTAAGAAGCACTGCTGTTAATAAGGCTAGTGGCTGCAATGAAATTCCAGCAGAACTACTCAGATCCCTAAAAGAGGATGCCATCAAGGTTTTGCATTCACTATGTCAGTAAATCTGGAAGGCCCAGCAGTGGCCAAGGACTGCAAAAGGTCAATCCTCATCCCAGTTCCCAAGAAGGTTAGTACCAAAGAATGCGCTAACCATCAGACAGTGGCACTCATCTCCCATGTTTGTAAGGTCATGCTTAAAATCTTTCATGCTAGGCTTCAGTATCATGGGAACCAAGGACTTCCAGATGTCTAAGATGGGTTTTGTAAAGGCAGAGGAGCTAGAGATCAAATTGCTTACATCTGCTGGATTATCAAGAAAACAAGGGGATTTCAGAAAAACATCTATCTGTTTCATTGACTACACTAAAACCTTTGGCTCTGTGGAACTGTGGAAAGCTCTTAGAGAGATGGGAATACCAGACCATCTTACCTGTCTCCTGAGAAACGTGTTTGTGGGTCAAGAAGCAGCGGTTAGAACATTGTATGTAACAACTGATTGGCTCAAGATTGAGAAAGGAGTATGACAAGGCTGTCTGCTGTCACCCTGTTTAAGCTACATGCTGAACACATTATGAGAGATTCTGGGCTGGGTGAGTTACAAGCCAGAATCAAGATAGGCAGGAGAAACAACAACATCAGATAGGCGGATGATACCGCTCTAATGGCAGAAAGTGAAGAGGAACTAAAGAACTTCTCGATGAGGGTGAAGGAGAAGAGTGAAAGAGCCGACTTACAATTAAATATTAAAAAAACTAAGATCATGGCATCTGGCCTCATTACAGCATGGCAAATAGAAGGAGAAAAGGTGGAAGTAATGACAGATTTCCTCCTCTTGGACTCCAAAATCACTGCAGATGGTGACTGCAGCCATAAAATCAGAAGATGGTTGCTTCTTGGCAGGAAAGCAATGATAAACCGAGACAGTGTGTTGAAAAGCAGAGACATTACTTTGCCGACAAAGGTCCGTATCATCAAGACTATGATCTTCCCAGTGGTCATGTATGGTTGTGAGACCTGGACCATAAAGGGGGCAGAACACCAAAGAATTGATGCCTTTGAACTGTGGTGCTGGAGAAGACTCCTGAAAGTCCCTTGAACAGCAAAGAGATCAAACCAGTCAATCTTAAGGAAGATCAACCCTGAATATTCACTGTGGGGACTGATGCTGAAGCTGAAGCTCCAGTATTTTGGTCATCTGATGCACACAGACAACTCATTGGAAAAGTCCCTGATGCTGGGAAAGATCAAGAGCAAAAGGAGATGAGGGCATCAGTGTATGAGATGGCTGGAAGGCATCACCGATACAATGAATGTGAACTTTGGCATGCTCTGGGAGATGGTGAGGGACAGGGAGGCCTGGCATTATGCAGTCCATGGGATCACAAAGAGTCATACATGATAGACAACTGAGCAACAACAGAAGTGTTATCTCACTAGGTTAGCCTTGTGCTTTGTAGTTGAATATATAGTAATACACACACAGAGCAGCCATTTTTAAAAATGTGTGAATGGTTGAAATGTCATTTTATTCATGTATCAACAGTGTTTATTGAATATTTGTGCATGCTAAAAGCTAGGATTCTGTTAGTGATATATCCTCTACCCCTAAGGAATTTGCAGTCCCTTTGAAGGGATAAACAAGTAAATCATCAACTAACCATAACTACTAGGCTTCATGAGCAGTTTGATTACCTTTAATTAGCGTGAGCTCAATCTATAGACAAAACACCCAGGCTTTCTAGGTTTCCTTTAAAGGAATATACTTCCTGAAAGTGGTATTTCTCCAGCTTTTCCAGGCATTAAAATCACCTTGAGCACACAGGTTCCAGACTCTTCCCATGAAGCCTCTAGTCAGTAGGTCTGGGAGGTGCTGGTCTACAGAATCTGTAAGTATAAGTGGCCCCAGTGATACTGATCTGGAAAGTTTAAGATATAGACTGGATGTCAAGTATCAGTTACGCAAGATGAGTAAGTTTAAGAGATCTGCTATACAAAACAATGCCTATACTTAGCAATAAGGTGTTGTGAGTTTCAATATCTGTTAATAAGATGGATCTCATGTTAAGTATTCTTATCACAAAACAAAATAAAGGGACACAGTAAACTCTGGAAGTTTTGGGGTATATCTGTTACTTCGATTGTGGGTATGTGCCCAGAAAAATACATCTCTTTTCTTTAAAATTCGGATTAACCACATCTCTTCCTGGAAATCTTTGCCAAACTCTCACCCCACCCAATGGAGTTGATTGCTTCCTCCTTAAAATTACACTGTAACTTCTGTGATGCCATTATTCACAGAGTATAGTAACTAACTCCTGTGTCTTCATGTTTGCCTTGTCTCTTAAACCGTATAGGGTCTATGACAGCTCCTAGCAACTCTATAGTCCTTGGAATATAGTACACACATAATTTAATGTTTATTGAAAAATACAAAAGTTCTAAACTTGCAGTTTAAAAAAATTCACTGGGAGTTTTTTTTAAAAAGTATGATAATTCACTATAAAAGACAATCTTATGACTCATTTTTAAAATTAAAAACAATGTTTTACAATTTAAAATTTAGTTAAGTTACTCATCCTATTTGTGACTTCTAATTTTAATATTTACTATCTTTCATTGAACATAAACTCACCCCCAATGGCAGAGAATTTTCTAGAAATCTAATATTTATTCTATAGTCTAACCTATGAGGGATATTTTGAGCTTGCAGCAGTCATGTTAGAGAAAGTCTGTTTCAGGTGCTATAACATAATTTTTATTTTTATTTTTTTGATTTTTTTTTTACATAATTTTTAAAGTAAACAAAATTGCTAAGGAGAGTGAAAGGTGAGAAAAGTGAAGTCAATTATTACAAACTTGGGGGAGGGTTAATTATTTTGAAAGAGGTTTTACAAGGCAACTTATTAAAACATAGACCACAGATTTTATAAATTCTTCAAGATTATTTGTAATAATAAAAATGGTTATATATATATATATATCAAGAGAAATGAATCCAAGACAGATTCTAAAATGTGTAACATCTTAAATTAAAATGCTATTTTGTTCCTAATCAGGAATTTAAGTCAATATTTTACTTGGCTCAAGAATGGAACTTTTTCATTAAGAATAGAACTACCATATGATCCAGCTATTCCACTTCTGGGTATTTATTTGAGAAATAAAAACACTAATTTAAAATATATATCCACACCCATGTATATTTACAATAGTTGACATAGGGAAGCAACCTATGTGCCCATGGACAGATGAATGGATAGAGATCTGGTATTTATATGTAATGGGATATTACTCGGCCATAAAAAAGATGAAGTCTTACAACTCATAACAACATAGATAGACCTCGAGCATATTATGCTAAGGGACATAAGTCTGAGAATGATGCTTATATGTGGAATTAAAAAAAACACAGCAAAACAAAACAAAAATGAACATGTAGATGTGGAGAAAAGATTGGTGTTACCAGAAAGGAGGAGAAGTGGGGAGAAAGCAAAATGGGTAAAGGAGGTCAGTTTTATGGTGATGAATGGAAACTAGACTTTTGACGGTGAGCACTCTGTAGTGTATGCAAAGCTGAATTATAATGTATGTGTGAAATTTACATAATGTTATAAGCCAATGTTACTTAAAACAATAGAATTTTTTCCTGAGGACCTGGAGACATTTTATACACTATATTTAGCTGTTCCTAGAAGAGTTTTACAAATGCAAAGAGTTAGAAAATTTATGAAGGATAAATATAAACATTTCCCAAGATAACCAGTATTGTTTTCTCAGGTTAGAAATTAGACTAGTACACTGATAAAATACTTGGAGCCTTGCAGTGGTTCATTTGCTTGAGAGAAAAGCACCAGTTTTTAATACCCTGAAATGTTTTCCTGTGAGATCAAAGGGGGAAAAAAAAAATATATATATATATATATATTTATTTATTAGTGGTTGTGGATAAAAATTTGAAATGTCCATTACTTCATAGAATCAAATTACTTATAAATAAACATACCTTTAAATGTTACTCATTTTCTGTAACCAAATGGTATTTATTGTCTTCTTTCTTTAAGCAAGGCCTTCTACATTTACATTAATACCTAAGGGTTTTAATTTTATAATGACCCCAGGTGAAAAATTAAGGGAACATTTCCACTTGATTGGCTCTAAGATTTGACTTAGTTGTAATTTACATCCTTTTAAAAATCTATTATAAAATACAAAATATACACCCCGTGGCTCTCAGTGGATGTGTGTGAATATGTATGCAGTGATGGAGGTGAGGGGAGGTTGGAAACTGATGTTTATAAGAGAATGTAAAGATTTTCAGATCTAGCATTTATAGCATTAGCATATCTTACAGAGTCCCATAATCAGCACATCTACCTTTATAAGATTCATTACTTCAACTAACAACAAGAAAATGAATTTTCTTTTTTGTGTAGGCACTTTCTTACCGTATAAAATATTTAGAAGGAAATTTAAAAAATAAATAATGCCCTTGATCAAGGAAAAATCCTGAAAAAGAAGCACAAATACTCTGAGAGATTTACTGAGATAGTAACCTCAATTTAAAGCTCATGCTCATATTCATGTTGTTTTATATGGACTTCTCCAGGCCATTTGGTCTTCAATCAATTATTTTGTTCACTCATCGCATTAGACTCTTCAAAAGTACTCCATGTACTAGGTCTTTATATGTTACAAACTCGTACTTACACACCCTTGGAAAGTTGCTTTTGCTATTAAAATACGGTTATTTATTTACTTTGAAATTAAGAATTGAAACTGTCTTTATTCACAAAATACATGAATCTTACATACAGAAAATCTGAAGGAATTCACTTAAAAAACTACAAAATATGCAAGGTCAGCAAGATCATAGGAAACAAAACCAATATACAAAATGAATTATATTTCTATACATTTGCAACAAACAATCCAAAATTGAAATTAAGAAAATTGTTCCATTCAAAGTTGGAGAAAAAACACTTTTGCCCTTGGAAAGTTGGTTTGTATATATTCTAGGACTAGAGTTTTAGGTAAGGAAGTGCTAGGATAAAATTGTGTGTTCATGCTCAGTCGTGTCTGACTCTTTGTGGTCCATGGACTGTAGCTTGCCAGGGTCCTCTGTCCATGGAATTTTCGAGACAAGAATACTGGAGCAGGTTGCCATTTCCTTCTCCAAGAGATCTTTCCCCACCCAAGGATCAAGCCCACATCTCTTGCATCTCCTGTGTTGTCAGGTGGATTCTTTACCAGCTGAGCCACTAGAGAAGCCAAACTATAATTAACCTGCAGCAAATAATCCCTAGGACCCTTTGGGTCTCTAAATTCAAGGTTTGCTAGACAGATTTATAGAGGGTTCTCTTTCTGAGGCTAGGGGAAAAATTATTCTTTCTGTTTTTTTTCTCTGCAAAATAATAGATTTCTACATAGAATTTCAAGCAGAAATTGGATATATAATATGTTCTTAATAAATATGTTTATTGACTAATGTATTAATAAATTGATAGAACTAATAAATGTGTTAATTGTGTCCAGAAATATTTAGTTAAGTGCCAAAGTTCACACAATATTCAATGATGAAATTACTTCTTTGAATTTGATAGTTATTTATACTGCTTTCAGTATCAGTTTGTTTTCTTCATTGATTTGGTTTCAAGCAAACACCAATGTGATTTATGTTAAACAAATGAAATTATTTAATCTACCCCTGAATATATCTGTAATTATTTTCACACCATATATCCATTCTTCTAATCTTAAGCTATATAAGCACGGGCTTTTTATGTCAAAACCTTCAGTTGAAGGCTGACATGATGATTTAATTTAAAGGGGGAAAAAAAAAAACCTCTAAGACTCTGAATGACCAATAAGGTCCCCAGACTTCATTACCCAACTGTTTTTAATTACTGTCAGTGGTAACAACAGTAGATAAAATTTCATAATTTCAGGGATGTAAAAGCTAGTATACTTTCTGTTTCAGAGACTGTGCTGTCTTATTTCTGTAAAGCAAACCTAATTTTATAATTCTCCTCCTTAACAGATAGTGATGGCTCCCCTACCCCTTCCCATTGAAAGTGAAAGTGAAAGTGAAGTCGCTCAGTCGTGTCCAACTCTTTGCGACCCCATGGACGGTAGCCTACCAGCCTCCGCCATCCATGGGATTTTCTAGGCAAGAATACTGGAGTGGGCTGCTGTTTCCTTCTCCAGGAGACCTTCCCAACCCAGGGATCGAACCTGGGTCTCCTGCATTGTGGACAGACGCTTTACCATCTGAGCCACCAGGGAAGCCCCAGTTGATGGTAATTCTGGTGTTTACAGTGTGGTCCCTGAGGCCTTAAGGAATTTCCACTTCACTTTCTACCTCTCAACCAATAGGCCGAGTGCTTCTTTCAAACCCAATTTTCCAAATATACCAACTCTCTGTCTTTGAAAATGTTGGCTTTACCTGGAATAATTTTCCCTCTTCTCTTTGTTTAGCAAACTCTTATTTATCTTTTTTTTTTCACCTACCTCAAATATTTTATTCTCTTTAAAGCTTCTTTACATGCCTCAGTAAGAGACAGTTTATCTCTCCTCTTGTCACTTTGTATAATTAATGTATCCAGTGTTTTAGGTGGTTAAATATTCCTTGATTTAGTTGTTTATTTATTTGTATCTTGTTGTTTTAATTTAGAATTTTGAGAGAGCCTTCATCTCTCTCTGGAAATATTGTGGCCTATCAGACATTATTTATCTCTCTGCTTGAAAAATGTATTTGTAAACTTACTATGAAAAAGAGATAGACCTAACTGTTGAATTAGATAATTCTGAATCCTGTTAAAATGGAAGTCATGTCCATGAGTATTCTTAGATTCTCTGGGCTTTCAGTAGGCCAAGAGAAAAATAGAATCAAACTTTATTTTCTTCATTGTCAAATCCTAATCTTGAAAATTAATATATAAATGTCAGTAATGTTTGATTAGAAAAATGATAAAGGTAAACTTTTAGCAATAATGTCGCCCTTGATAGTAATAAGCTTAGAAAAATTCTTAGGGGAAAGCTCAGAATCCTAGAGGGCTGACTATCTGATTTCAATGCAAGCTAGGGAAAATGTGAGACACAATAGTATTGTCTAAGAAAAAGTTAACATGCACACCCCAGGATAATAATTTCTACCAAGTACTGAGAGAACATGATGTGGCCCAGTACATCCTTGTGTGCCTCCCCAGCCCGCATCCAAGGAAAGGATCATTTTGCATAAAGAACCAGATCAAAGATAACAAGGGAACCCCTTTCACCTAAGAAAACTCTTCTTTAGGACTAAGCAACCTAAGACACTTAAAGAGGGCTCATAGGCTTCAGTCTTCTCTTTGGAGCACTGCTGGTCAGAGATTTTTCCCTGTCTCATGAGCTTGCTGAGCCATCAACAGCTGCCTTCCTCTTTCATGTCATCCATCTTTACCTTCAATGTTTTCATTCCTTAGCTTCAGCGATAGTGGTTTCTTGAACACATGCACTTATTTCTTCAATTAATGCTTGTGATTAAACTTGGCTGGACTCTCTTGCTAAACCTCTCCCCTAACAGGAACACTCAGCCCTGCCTATATTTTTCTCTCACCAACATATGGTCCACTGCACAGAAATTATTGCCATTATTTTAAATATATATCATAGCAAAGTATATATATATATATATATATATGCATTGTAGCTAATTATACTCAGAAAAATATTTTCCTCTGTGTGTGCATTATTTTGTATATTTTTTCTTCTATTTTCTACCTTCCTTCCCTTCTTTTATTTCCTTTTTTTTCTTTCTACTCTAAATATTAACGACTAGCCCCCTATAAGCAAGAAACTCTATCAGATATTAAAGATACAACGTTAAGGTAAGACACACTTTTCTGTTCCTTAAGGTATCTTGTTTTATGGGGATGTACTCAAAGAAATTATGCAAGGCCCAGAGAATCCACTAACAAAGGGTTTGACATTAGTATTATTATGTAACTTGTTCCTTCCATGCTGGAATAATTGCATTCACTTTGCTCTTCATCAATTTGCCAGAATTAAAATTAACAGTCTGAATCACCTGTCCCTTAAATTATAACAGATTTATTACTTATAATTCATAGGCTACTCATTCCAACCAGAAGCCCATCTATCAGTAAAGACAGCATCCCAGATGCTTCTGCTCTCTATGATCAGCTGGGCATCTAAATTATAATAACATCCTGGAAAGGACATTCCAAGCAGAGGAAACAGCATGTATGAAGGCATAGAGGTGAGCAATAATAAATTATTGAGCATTTAGTAAGTGCCAGACAATGCTCTAAGCACTGAACATACATTATCCAGTTAATCTTCTTAACCACCTTGTAAGATAGGCACAGAGAAGCTAAATGATCTATATAACTTCGTACAGCTAGTGAATGACATGGTCACACTTTAAACTAAGCATTTGACCATTGCTTTATATTGTTCCTGACTTTGAGAGTTTGATTTGAGAATTAAGACAGAGAGGATTCTGGACAGCTTCCATTTTGGGGGGGGGGGGGGGGGACAGGGCTTAGGTGACATGGTATTATTAGTGAAGATAAGAAATAGGAGGAATGAGCTTGGCAGAAGGGTAAATCTAATCTTATATGTAGATATTCAACTGGAAATGACCAGTGGACTCAGAGAAAAGTTTGAGACTGAGAATAAGATTGTATGAGCTCTCAGCATATGTAAAACAATGCATTGTAGAGGGTTACAAAAAAGACTATGCAGAAAACAAAGATAATATCTGTGGGGATGAACCTGCAGGAAGATTACCATCTGAACAAAGGAATAGAATCACATAAATAAAATAAGCAGATTGAAAAGTAAGAAAAAAAGAAGGAAACTTTGCACCATAGAAGTAAAGACCTTCTTGGGGTACATTCTTTCTCCTGAAACTTTTGTGATCAATGATTGTCAAGAATGTATTATTTATTATACTATGAATACAGCATTGACCTCAAGCTACAGAGAAACATATTAACTTTTAAATTTATGATCTCATAGTGGTGTCAGAGGACACAGAGCTTACATGTAATTATATCCTCTTCTGTGATAAAAAGAAAAATGTTTTCACCCATTCTTTGAGTCCCCTGGTATTATTGATTGCTTTTGTAGAATTTTAAAATTCTTAACCTAATTTTATGCTCTGTATTTTCCCAAGTTTACCTACCACATCTTTCTTCTTCATCTGAAATCCACAGCTTCTAGTGTCTTTTACTATTCTGGCAAAATCTTGTTACTCCATACATAGACTTCATCTTCCTTGTATGTATAGAGTCAGATAATGATTATTGTCTTTGGCTGAGAACTCAGCAAACCTTAGTAGACATTCAGCTTCTGGATTAATTCTGGTGAATAGATACTTCCATACGTTTTCTGAATCAGCTGTTCCATTCATTAAAAACTCAAAATGAAGTGGGTTCTAGAAATGTATTTAAAAGGAAAACAAGAATGGCATTTATAAATCACACAAGATATATTTCTGCACAGCCCTCAAGGGTATCAAAATATAAAAGCTTAAACACAATGATTTGATACCACTTAACACATTTGAAAGTTTAGAAATTTATCCTTGTTAACTCAGCTTTTCTTTTTGTAATAGATTCTTCTATCTCCAATTCCTGGCTTCCACAATCAAATGCCTTATTGCTCAATGGATATGAGTGACTAATAGGTAGACTTTACTGGGCAACTCTGATAAAGAAGGGGATACTTACATATCTTTAAACATGTAATAATTTGTCTTAAATATCTCACTCTGCTTAGCCAGTTTCACAATTTACTCAAAGATAATTACTGCATAATTTCCTATGTCCATTTACACACACAAACACATACACATACCTGCTTTTTGCCTTTGGTAATCACATACAAAGAAGCTGCAAAATAAATCTGTCAGTGGCATTTTAAAGATGTAGCATCAAATTCTTAGAAGACGAAGAATGAAAGCTATAGCCTTAGTGTTACTTTCTCCTCCGTTGTTTTGTATGAATGATCTGTACCACCACTGTGTTTCACTGACTGTGTCAGATGTACCCTAGTTACTGCAGTTTAAAACTTAGGAACACCCTGCTTGCATGGGCCCTGGGTAAGAGGGCCTAGCAATGTGTTCATATTATTATGTTTTCTAAGATTTGCAAAAGGCATTTTAACCACAATCTGTTAAGACTGTAGTCTCTTTCCTCTCAGTTCCCTACGTGTCTTACTTTCTCTCAGGTGAGCTAGCAGTGGAGTGACCAGGTGAATTTGGGGAATTGAGTTAACCAGCAGTTAAGTTGGGGAAGCTGTGTGTCAGGACAGAGATCTCTAGGATCCAGTCTCCAACATGTTTAAATCTGTTATGTATCTTCTCCAATATCTTTCCTGTACTCTTTCCCTGAGTTTAGCATCTCTTGGGTTCTAGTGTTCATTTCTGCTGGTTGCCTTCAGTTCAGTTCAGTTCAGTTCAGTTGCTCAGGCCTGTCGGACTCTTTGCAACCCCATGGACTGCAGCATGCCAGGCCTCCCTGTCCATCACCAACTACCGGAGTTTACTCAAACTCATGTCCATTGAGTCAGTGATGCCATCCAACCATCTCATCCTCTGTCATCCCCTTCTCCTCCTGCCCTCGATATTTCCCAGCATCAGGGTCTTTTCAAATGAGTCAGCTCTTTGCATCAGGTAGCCAAAGTATTGGAGTTTCAGCTTCATCATCAGTCCTTCCAATGAATATTAAGGACTAATTTCCTTTAAGATTGACTGGTTTAATCTCCTTGCAGCCCAAGGGAGTCTCGAGAGTCTTCTCCAACATCATAGTTCAGAAGCATCAGTTCTTCGTTGCTCAGCTTTCTTTATAGTCCAACTCTCACATCCATACATGACTATTGGAAAAATCATAGCCTTGACTAAATGGACCTTTGTTGGCAAAGTAATGTCTCTGCCTTTTAATATGCCGTCTAAGTTGGTCATACTTTTCTTCCAAGGAACAAGCATGTTTTAATTTCATGGCTGCAGTCACCATCTGCAGTGATTTTGGAGCCCAAAAATAAAGTCTGCCACTATTTCTCCATCAATTTGCCAGGAAGTGATGGGACCAGATGTCATGATTTTAGTTTTCTGAATGTTGAGCTTTAGCAACTTTTTCACTCTCCTCTTTCACTTTCATCAAGATGTTCTTTAGTTCTTCTTCACTTTCTGCCATAAGGGTGGTGTCATCTGCATATCTGAGGTTATTGATATTTCTCCCGGCAATCTTGATTCCAGCTTGTGCTTCATCTAGCCCAGTGTTCCTCATGATGTACTCTGCATATATGTTAAACAGTCTAGAAACAATAAATGCTGGAGAGAGTGTGGAGAAAATGGAACACTCTTACACTGTTACTGGGAATGCAAGCTAGTACAGCCACTATGGAGAACAGTGTGGTGATTCCTTAAAAAAAATGGAAATAGAACTGCCATATGACCCAGCAATCCCACTGCTGGGCATACACACTGAGGAAACTAGAATTGAAAGAGACACGTGTACCCCCAATGTTTATCGCATCATTGTTTACAATAGCCAGGACATGGAAGCAATCTAGATATCCACTGGCAGAAGAATGGATAAGAAAGCTGTGGTACATATATATGATGGAATATTACTCAGCCATTAAAAAGAATGCATTTGAATCAGTTCTAATTAGGTAGATGAAACTAGAGCCTATTATACAGCACGAAGTAAGTCAGGAAGAAAAACACTAATACAGTATATTAATGCATATATATGGAATTTAGAAAGATGGTAACAGTGATCCTATATGCGAGACAGCAAAAGAGCCGCAGATGTATAGAACAGACTTTTGGACTCTGTGGGAGAAGGCGAGGGTGGGATGATTGGAGAGAATAGCATTGAAACATGTATATTATCTTATGTGAAATAGATCACCAGCCCAGGTTTGATGCATGAGACAGGGTGCTCAGGGCTGGTGCACTGGACTGACCCAGAGGGATGGGGTGGGGAGGGAGGTGGGAGGGGGGATCAGGATGGGGGACACATGTACACCCATGGCTGATTCAAGTCATTGTATGGCAAAAACCAGTACAATATTGTAAAGTAATTAGCCTCCAACTAAAATAAGTAAATTAATTTTTAAAAAGTTAAAAAAAAAAAATAAGCACAGTGACAATATACAGCGTTGACGTACTCCTTTTCCTATTTGGAACCAGTCTGTTGTTCCATGTCCAGTTCTAACTGTTGCTTCCTGACCCACATACAGGTTTCTCAAGAGGCAGGTCAGGTGATCTGGTACTCCCATCTCTTTCAGAATTTTCCACAGTTTCTGGTGCTCCACACAGTCAAAGGCTTTGGCATAGTCAATAAAGCAGAAATAGATATTTTTCTGGAACTCTGTTGTTTTTTCAATGATCCAGCAGGTGTTGGCAATTTGATCTCTGGTTCTTCTGCCTTTTCTAAAACCAGCTTGAATATCTGGAAGTTCATGGTTCACTTATTGCTGAAGCCTGACTTGGAGAATTTTAAGCATTACTTTACTAGCATGTGAGATGAGTGCAATTGTGTGGTAGTTTGAGCATTCTTTGGCATTGCCTTTCTTTGGGATTGGAGTGAAAACTGACCTTTTCCAGTCCTGTGGCCACTGCTGAGTTTTCCAACTTTGCTGGCATATTGAGTGCAGCACTTTCACAGCATCATCTTTTAGGATTTGAAATAGCTCAACTGGAATTCCATCACCTCCACTAGCTTTGTTCATAGTTAGGTGAACAACATTGTGAACAACATTGAACATATTGAAAAGGCTGGTTACCTTTATCTTTCTGGCTTACTTCGCTCTCTATAATGGGCTCCAGTTTCATCGATCTCATTAGAACTGATTCAAATGAATTCTTTTTAATGGCTGAGTAATATTCCATGGTGTATATGTACCACAGCTTCCTCATCCATTCATCTGCTGATGGGCATCTAGGTTGCTTCCATGTCCTGGCTATTATAAACAGCGCTGCGATAAACATTGGGGTGCACGTGTCTCTTTCGGATCTGGTTACGATAACCCTATATGCAAAAAAAGAAAAAGAGACTCAGATGTATAGAACAGACTTGTGGACTCTGTGGGAGAAGGCGAGGGTGGGATGTTTCAAGAGAACAGCATCGAAACATGTATATCTAGGGTGAAACAGATCACCAGCCCAGGTTGGATGCATGAGACAAGTGCTTGGGCCTGGTGCACTGGGAAGACCCAGAGGGATAGGGTGGAGAGGGAGGTGGAAGGGGGGACCAGGATGGGGAATACATGTAAATCCATGGCTAATTCATTTCAATGTATGACAAAAACCACTGCAATGTTGTAAAGTAATTAGCCTCCAACTAATAAAAATAAATGGAAAAAAAAAAAAAAAAGGCTGGTTGCCTTAGGAGAACATTTAACAAGGATCCTGTTTAGAAAGTGTCTTTAGTGTCATTAATTATTTTTTAATTAAAGAATGTGTTCTTTTGGGGAAAACGTGTATATTTCACACAAGCAACACACTAAAGCTTTCTCTATGTGAGATTTGCCATAGTTTTACATTCTCAAGTTTACATAGTTTACATTCTCAAGGATTGAATACTAGTATCTGAAAGAGTTCTACTCATGTGAATAGCTTTTGCTGTATTTGATAACCATAAACTTGGCACTCGGAGTATGAACCAAGATAAGTGAAATATTTGATTGGAGTCAAATTAATTGCCCTCAATGTTGTTCCACATTATTTGCTTATACTGTCACACTATTAATTGGTACCATGGTCCATTATGACAGCAAGTAATTTTATTGTAAGATGATTGTGTTTTAAAATCTTAATGATATAGTGGCATGAGGTGAACATAGCCATATAGTACATTGGAAAATGTTGCTTTATTAGCCAGTGATCTGAGCGTACCTATTCTTTTTCTTAAATGATATGATTAGTCCCAGCCCAAGTGAGGATAATTTATTGAGTATATGAAACTGTAGGAAAGCTAAGCATCATTTTAAAGCAAGTAGTAGATTTTGCATTTTTATTTGGGGCAGTGAGAATTTAGAGAAGAATACAAATAACAACTATAAAGGTGTCTGAAAGGAAATGAAAAGGTAAATATTATTTTAATAATTTCCATGAGTTCACCTTGGTTTTACACTTCCTATAAAGTTTCCAAAATATATACACATGTATGTGAAAATTAGGTTAGATTATTTCATTGAAATTTAGTTTTCCTTATTGCTGAAATGTAAAAGAAATTATTTCATTGGATCAGTCTTGTTTCCATCTGTTCCTTATACACCAAGAAAATAGAAAACTAGCAAAATATAACACAGAAATACATATCCTCTGGCAATAGCATATTTTTCTGTCAAAGTATTGCTTGTTTCCTGAAAGAATAAAATTTGACTGTCGGAAGATTTCTTTTTCCTAAAACAACTTACTTTTTGTTTGACAAGAACTGATCATTTAATTTCCTATATTGTGAATATAAGTGTTCTTAGTTCAATAAAAGCATTATTTCATTTGAGTATGGCTGTGTCCATATGACACAAAACAAAACTGGTGAATTCATGCAATATTCTAATCTTCTCTGGTGTCACTGTACACCAAAATAACCACAGTGATTTCTTGAATATTTCTAACAGATTATTTTGTCCTTCTACTTCCAGGGAAGAAACATCAGTTTCATATTATTTTTTTAACAGTAATAAGATAATAATATTGGGGGCATCTATTTCTAAACTTGTTAGTAGATATCCTCAGTACCATGGAGATAAACAGTTTATTAAAAAATATTCCATCACATATGTGTCATTTGCCACAGTTAATGTGTTGAACCCCTATAATATTGTTTGGTTTACAAATAAAAGACTTATTAGGAATAAAATTGTCAAACTTGATTTTGTGCTCCATTGACCAAAATTTTTCAAATGATATATAAAATATAGGGTGACTTTTTCTTTCAAATCAGAAACAGAATAAGAATTAAAATTGATTTCATGCTCCTTGGATTTATGGATATTATAATGTGCAGAGCACATCATGAGAAATGCTGGGCTGGAGGAAGCACAAGCTGGAATCAAGATTGCCAAGAGAAATATCAATAACCTCAGGTATACAGATGACACCACCCTTATGGCAGAAAGTTAAGAAGAACTAAAGAGCCTCTTGAAAGTGAGAGAGGAGAGTGAAAAAGTTGGCTTAAAGCTCAACATTCAGAAAACTAAGATCATGGCATCTGGTCCCATCACTTCATGGCAAATAGATGGGGAAACAGTGGCTGACTTTATTTTTCTGGGCTCCAAAATCACTGCAGATGGTGATTGCAGCCATAAACTTAAAAGATGCTTACTTCTTGGGAGGAAAGTTATGGCCAAGCTAGACAGCATATTAAAAAGCAGAGACATTACTTTGCCAACAAAGGTCCGCCTCATCAAGGCTATGGTTTTTCCAGTGGTCATATATGGATGTGAGAGTTGAACTGTGAAGAAAACTGAGCACAGAAGAATTGATGCTTTTGAACTGTGGTGTTGGAGAAGTCTTGAGAGTCCCTTGGACTGCAAGGAGATCCAACCAGTCCATCCTAAAGGAGATCAGTCCTGGGTGTTCATTGGAAGGACTGATGTTGAAGCTGAAACTCCGATACTCTGGCCACCTGATGCGAAGAGCTGACTCATTGGAAGACCCTGATGCTGGGAAAGATTGAGGGCAGGAGGAGAAGGGGATGATAGAGGATGAGATGGTTGGATGGCATCACCGACTCAGGTACATGGGTTTGGGTGGACTCTGGGAGTTGGTGATGGACAGGGAGGCCTGGCGTGCTGTGGTTCATGGGGTCGCAAAGAGTCGGACACGACTGAGCGACTGAACTGAACTGAACTGATAATGTGCTCTCCTTCAGATTTCATGAAAAGAATAATGATGGAAGAACTAGGGTTTGAGGTTGTTGCTTATAACACTGCTGAATATTAGCTGATCTATGCATACTCCATCTAATGCATCTTGTAACAAATATCAGAATTAGCAAGATGGCTGCTTTTATTTAGGTTTCCCATCTGTTGTGAAGCTAATAGGTCTTCCTGTTTTATCAATGAACCAAAATAATTGTAGAATTTTCTGAGATTCACAGGACTTGAAGACAAATCATCTTGACTACATAGTTATCTGTCTATCCAAAAAGTATTTATTGAATTTCTGTTTGTATCTGTCCATATTTGTATGCCAAATGATACACAAAAGAGACAAAGTTTATTCTCTCACAGAGCTCAAATTCTGTGGAAAATGGTATAATAAAAATAAAATCTGACTCTTTGTAACCCCATGGACTATACAGTCCACAGACTTCTCCAGATCAGAATACTGGAGTCAGTAGCCTTTCCCTTCTCCAGGGGATCTTCCCAACCCAGGGATCGGACCCAGGTCTCCCACATTGCAGGTGGATTCTTTACCAGCTGAGTCATTAGGGGTGCCCCCAAATACTAGAGTGGGTAGCCTATCCCTTCTCCAGCAGATCTTTCTGAACCAAGAATTGAACCAGGTTCTCCTGCATTGCAGGTGTATTCTTTACTATCTGGGCTACCAGGGAATCCCAAAAATAAAATATGTAACCTAATTAATGTATTATAAAGGAAAATAAAGTTGGATAAATAGATGAAAAATTTGTGGAATGAAGTCGTAGTCTTAGATAAGGTGGTCAAAAAGGTCTTTGAAGAAATTATATTTAAGCAAGTATTTGAATGAAGGGAGTGAGAGTCAAGCTATTTGGAGTGGATAAATATTCTAGGCAGAGGGCAGAGCAAGTATGAAGGACATAAAGAGAGAGCTTGCTTGATGTGTTCAAGGAATAGAAAAAAAGGGATCAGAGAAGCTGGAGTTGAGTGAGGGTTGGGAAGAAATATGAATTAGGTCAGAGAGAAAGGCCTTTTAGAGAAGAACTGTGGATTTGTATCTAGAGGTGATAGGAAAACATCAAAGGGCAAGTTTTGAACAGAAGAATGAGAAGACATGTGTTTTTACAAGATGCTTGTCATGCAAAAGGAGTATGTACTGGAGATTGGGCATGAGTGATGTTAGGAAGGCCAGAAAGGGAGCACTTGTGGTGGTTTAATTTAGCCATAGCAGTGGTCTGGACTTGAGTGCTTGCAATGGAAATTGGTGGAAATAGGGATTAAGTCAAGAGTTTCAGTAAATTAGGTACACAGACTAACAGAAGAAGAAAGGGATTAATTAAAATTATCTGAGAAAGAATTTTGGCCTCTTACACTATGACCAACCTAGATAGCATATTAAAAAGCAGACACATTATTTTGCTGACAAAGGTCCATCTAGTCAAAGCTATGGTTTTTCTGGTAATCAGGTAAGGATGGACTATAAAGAAAGTTGAGCACCGAAGAATTGATGCTTTTGAACTGTGATGTTGAAGAAGACTCTTAGAGTCCCTTGGACTTCAAGGAGATCCAACCAGTCCATCCTAAAGGAAATCAGTCCTAAATATCATTGGAAGGACTGACGCTGAAGCTGAAACTCCAATACTTTGGCCACCTGATGTGAAGAACTGACTTATTTGAAAAGACCCTGATGTGGGGAAGGATTGAAGGCAGGAGGAGAAGGGGACAACAGAGGATGAGATGGTTGGATGACATCACTGACTTGATAGCCATAAGTTTGAGCAAACTCTGGGAGTTGATGATGGATAGAGAGGCTAGGCATGCTGCAGTCCATGGGGTTGCAGAGTCGGACATGATTGAGTGACCGGACCGAACTGAACTGAACATTTTGGGAAATGGAACTCAGAATACAACCACTTTTAGAAGATCCTCTTGAGTGCAGTGGAATTTTTAAATTGTGACTCTACTTTCATTGAAGGATTGAGTGATAAAAGTAAAAAAACCTAATTTCTGAGCTATTTTGGCAAATGAGAAAAATAATAAACACATTTTTCTTGTAATTCTTAAAACTTTTGCCCTTTGGTAATTGTAAACCATCTCATGACATGATGGATTGAAGTGCTGATAATAATGAAAGAAAGTGAAAGTTGCTCAGTCCTGTCCAACTCTTGCAACCCCATGGACTATACAGTCCATGGAATTCTCCAGGCCAGAATACTGGAGTGGGTAGCCTTTCCCTTCTCCAGGGGATCTTCCTAACCCAGGATTGGACCTAATTCTGCTGCCCTGCAGGCAGATTCTTTACCAGCTGAGCCACAGGGGAAGGCCAATGAAAATAATGAGTAACAGTAATTCTCAGCAAAGACTGGGTGATAGAATAAATGGGGAGACGGTTTAAAACTCTAAGGTTCAACTCCTCCCCACATCATTAAATTAAGGTCTCTAGAATTGTGACTCTGAACACCAGTATTTTTTCAATGCACCCTAGTGATTCCAATGTTTAGTCAGGGTTCCAAGCCTCTTCTTTACATACATTATATTATTGAAAACACACAACAATTCTATGAGGAAATTTTTCTGACTTTGACTGCTTAGTAGATCAGGAAACTGAGACTTATAAATACTAAATACCAGCTGGCTGTTATGCAAGGAGGATTTTTGGTTTTCAAACATTTTTGTTGTGTGATGTTTGATATATTCAAAATAATATATAGTACATGTAAGTTATTAAGCATAATTTGAAAGAAGCAGTGAACCCATAAGCTATTTAAATAACTAGAAAATTACCAGTACTGTGAGAAATAGTTGTGTACTTCCCAACGTCACCTTCCTGCTCTCCGAGCCCAAACTATTTTTCTCCACTTGGGAGCATTTTATTTATGTCATAAGAAAGATCATTTTTATTGGTCCTTTGAACATCGTCATCAAAAAATACTAAGCAAGGTTTTTTTTATATGCAAAATTCTGGGAACATCAAAACAGTCTACCTATAAAACTATTTATTTTCTGCTATCTTGTTTTGCCCTTCCTTCCAGTTTTTAGTGTAGAATGATTTTTGAAATGTCATTTTACAAGGTAGGATTTGACTACCTTAGAACTTGACTCAGATACATTCCTCTTAATGACTATAGTTGTTCCTCTATCACTTCAAGTATGGGATTCTGTGTTTGGGGACAACTTCCTGGCCATTTTCCAAAGAGTATAAAGAAGAATAATTTTATAAATTTAAGCATGTATAATCAACCCTTTTCCTGTTGATATTTTTAAAAAATACATTTCTTGGTGTCCATTTTGTCCCGATGTCATGTATGTGAAGATTTTGAGAAGTCTTGTTCATGCCATGGGGAAATGTTATGTTTTTTATTTTAAATGTAATATATCTTTTTGTTGGGTAAGCATCACTCTAATTATGAGTAGAAAACAGGGTGCCTGGAGAAGTCAACTCTCTAAAATAAACAACCCTAATTTGTAGTGTTTGCAATCCCCATGGTGTAAATGCTCCCCCTACTACCAAATTTAAGCTACCAATGTGTCATCAGTGAAAGCAGAGTGGGAAAGAAATGTAAAATAACACACCATTAGGTAGTGTTACCAACATACATATGCAATAGACTTAAATATCCTCGAGAGTATAAATAAGAGTGAAAAGTGAAAATTTCTCAGTTGTTTCTGAGTTGTTTCTTATCTGTGACCCCATGGACTATATAGTCCATGGAATTCTCCAGGCCAGAATACTGCAGTGGGCAGCCATTCCCTTCTTTAGGGGATCTTCCCAACTCAGGGATCTAACCCAGGTCTCCCACATTGCAGGTGGATTCTTTACCAGCTGAGCCACCAGGGAAGCCCTGAGTAAAATATAGTAACCATAGGAAGTGATTTAAACATTTTTTTAATATAATATATTTGATTTAATTTATATTATTTAATTTTTAATAATAACTGTGTTTGACAGTAGCTCTCAAAATTCCTGAAGTTTTACATGTTGACTCTCATAAGCTGGTATGAGCTGGCTCCAGCAAACCCCTGTCTGTGACTCTGTTTGACTCTGAAGGCCTCAGGGAGAGAGGGAAAAGCTTCAGGGAACAGTGGCCACCGTGTCACAAGTGGAAGAATCAAATCTGAAATTCTAGACTTTCAGGGAGATAAGTAAATTCCTGACTCTTAAAATTGGGTAACAGAGCGCACATATCCCTGATACAAATTATAAAGGAGATTTTTTTTCTGTTAGAAGAGTTAGTTGTACAAAAAATTATATAAATGAAATATATTTAAGTAAGTTGAACTTAAAAATTCTAAAGTATGACACTGCCAGTCAAATGTATTGGAACTGTATTGGGAGTGTTTTGGTTTAGTTGTTATTGTGAATTAAACAGTATTTGGTCAACTGAGCTAGAAACTCAACTGCCATTTGTTAAATATGGTCCTTTGAGCAAATATTCTGGGTTGTTCTAACTTAGAGATGGATATTTAAAACAAAACCACTTAGTAAGTTGACCATTTTTGATAATTATTGTTCATTACCCTTCCTATTTTTTGTCATAGTCAGTAGAAATGACACCAAAGAGATGATAAATATCTTTGAAAATACAGCTTGTCATACCAAAGTGAAGATCAATATACTCTAATTGGTAAAAGCCAAGTATAGATTGGCTGGATGCACAAATATGTCATGTATGACATAAAGCACATTTGTAAATATTTTTCCCATTCAGTAAATTAGTTTTTTAAATCACTTTCCAAAGATTTAAATGGTAAGATAGTTTTAAACAGGAAGCTTCATTTAAAACTGGACAGACTGTTGTGTGTTGTTGTTTTTTTTTTTATGTTAACCTCACTGTGAATCTTCTTTATGTGTCTTATATTGATCCAACAAGTTTTGAGGTTAAGACAAGTGCTGTAAACTCTAGACGGAACAACTACATGGAAGACTAAAAATAGTTCCAAGTATACTAGGTGCTAGAAATATATTTATATAGAAAGTGAAATAGATTCTTAAGCATAATAGAGGTAATAGAGGTATGCTCACAGAAATGTGATGAGTGGTATCCTTCTTCAGTCTATTCACTGAGGGAGAATAGGCTTCAAAATTAGCTTGATGTGTCATATAGATTGACAAGTAATTTTATTCTAAACTTTATTTTGAGAAGTTAGTTCTTATTGAAGCCTAGCAATCTGATTTAAAGGAATCTTTTTTTTTTTTTTAGTTTAAAGCATAGAATCATTGAAAAATCTTTCAAGTGCTGAGTACTTATGTAGTTTGATATGTTTACTCATAATTCATTATTCATTAGTATTTTAAGAAGGTTACAAAGTTACTTCATTTATTTAATTCAAGTGAAATAATTTCAACACCTTTTTTAAAAAAAAAAATGCTATTAGCCTTTACATAGTAATGTAGACACCTCTACACTGTCGTTTCTGCTAATGAAACCAAGTGAATAGAGTTGAACATACTCCCTCAGCCTTTGGAATATGAAGCTCTTTCGTACAATAATACTCTTGAGTGGAAACGTAAGCCCTTGCAATTTACATTCACCTTGCATCTAAATTGCCAACATGCATTTCCTAGAACTGATAAACAATCAACTGAATCACAGATATGGGCCTTGGAGTTAATTTATATCACTGCTGTATTCTGCACTGTGTAAAGCCACTTCTCTTTCTCTAAGACTCTACATAAATGTTTTAAAAATTAAAAAAAAAACAACAGCTATGGTTAATACAAATCCTATTTTGAGTTTTTCATTGCTACAGTCTTGAAAAGTTAGGTTAAAGAAATTCTTAGAAAAACCAAATACAATTCAGGATGATTTCTATTCACATAGATCTCTGTTTCAAATTTTTGGAGATTTTTGTTGCTTAAGTTAAAAATCATTCAATAATATTGTGAGTAGTGAAAGGTATATTGATTTCAATAGTAATGCAGGGTTAAAGTCTAATATGTGACCTTTGTCCATAATAGTTTTCTCTATTACCTCTCATGTTGGACATTTGAGTTTAGAATGTTTTCTAAAATATGCCAGTGGGTTTATTTGCATTTTATATTTTCTTAGTTTACATGTTGAAATGCTTATCATCTTTCATGAATCTGTTTTTTGATCTTAAATTTAAGCTGATTTCTTGGAGATTTTGTGAAAATTTATATTTGTATGATGATTTATGAGTAGAATGATTTTCTTATGAATTATGTTGCCATCAACCATCTTTATAAATTTAGACATAAGTTTTACAAATAGAGTTTTTGTACAGAAACACAAAAAATCTGATTATTTTCCACTTGGGAATGCTGTTGTTTAATTCTAGGTCCAATTTCTATTTTTCTGATTTAAGGATAAAAGTTTTGTTTTGCTTTTTTAATTGTCTAGTACTCTTTGTTTTTTCCTACAATTTGGTTGGAAATTTGATTGAAAACTATAGGTCTTGTGTTTCAGTAATTATTTCATATATCAGTTTTTTCATTTATTGGCCATGTAACCTTATAAAGTCACTTAACCTTCTGAAGACTCCATTATCCTTAAAGTGAAGGTGATACTCCAAAAATACTACCTGTGAAAAGTGATTTGAAATTCTAAAGTGCTCTACAAATGTTAGTTACATTTTATTGGATAAGTTCAATTGATACAGCAGTAATTATATTGCAGAGATGAAGGAAGGAACAAGACAGGGATGAGGACAGAAGGGTATGTCTGAACAAAGAGCCATATAGTCCTAGTTGATTAGTCTCTTTTCACAGATAATGGTCACCTACTCTGATATAGTGATTCACAAAGCATTTTATTTTTCCAAATTAATTACATATATTTATGTGTATCAGTATGTGTGTGTGTGTGTGTATATATATATATATATATATATATATATATATATATATCAGTGGATCTCAAACTTTAGCATTATAGAATCATCAGGAAGCCTCCTTAAAACATCAATTGCTGGGCCTCACTCCCAGAATTTCTGATTTAGTATGTCAAATGGGGCCAAGAAATTAACGTTTCTTGAAAGTTCTCTGGTGAGCTTAAAGCTTCTCGTTTAGGAACCACATTTTGACAATGACTGGTCTAGACTGAATGAGAAGGATGTTAAAAAATTCCAGTTGTTTATTTCTTTAAAACTTGGCTAGTGTTTACTTTGCTGACAAGAGACTTTATTTTGGACTAGATGACAAGATGGAGACTACTGATTGGGTTCTGAAAATATGAGTCACCATGTAATTTACCTTCAGAAACATATAATTTAGAGTTCAAAGGGAATTTAGAGTTAATCTTCATCATTTCCCAAATGAGAAAATGAAAGCCAAGAGGAAATAAGTGACAAACAATTACTAAAAAAAATTACATAATTATAAAAGTCACACAGAAAGTTCTTGATAAAATGGGGCTAGAGTCATCCAGTGCTATCATCCAGTGCTAATTCTACTCCCAGCGTTGCCTGTAGACAATATACTCTTCTGATCCAAGCAAGCCATGAAATAGAGGAATCTGAACCAACGAGGTTTATCCTCACCTAGATATTTGTGGGGATGTGGAAATAGCATATTGTGGGGACTTATGACTCATCAGTCAGTCATATTGCCCCTAAGAAATTAAGATGCTTCTTACATCCATCGATTTTTCTTTCCAATTATGCAGTTAATAAAGACTCATTAAAGTTGTCAAGAATCAATTAATTTCTCATTAATGTAACCCATGTTAACGAATATGAAGTCTATTTATCTTTAGATTGTTCTGGATTTCCACTTAACAATATTTAAAATATTTGTTCCCCTAACTGGATCCTCACCTGCCTAATTGCTTCATTTCAATTTTTTCTCATTAATATGTAAATCAACTTGCTCTCTTTCTAAGGTGGAGTGAAATACATCTACAGGAAATGTACAAAGGTATGTTGCAGAATTGCTGTGGCAGTTTGTTGATGCAAATACATGGTCTGCAGCTTCTTTATATTCACATCTCAAGAGAAGCTGCCATATGAGATTTTAGGCAATTGCAGTTTTGCTGTTCTACAGCCATGGATTGGTTTGTTACCCTTAAACAGAATCAATCAACTGTAGTCAAAGCATTTGGTAGAAGATCAGCAGGCACTGTCTGTCCTTGAGTCACGATGCCAAAGAGCTGAAATGTGTTTTGGTTAAGGTTTTATGTGCTGGACTTAGAACTAGCTCCTTTCCCTAGAGCAGGCAGTGATTTATACTGAGCGGATGGTAAAGAATGCTGACTTAATTCAATTTTAATACACAATGAAGGAGAGTACAGGCACCTGGTTTAAAAAATATGTTGTGGTAAATTAAAATTTAAAACCATGCATACATTTGTGTTCCTAGAAAGACATAAATTTATTTTATACAAACAATGCACACATATCCGATTCCTTGGAATAAGTGTTGCCTAGATGCCCTCTAAGTTGACCATCATATATGAGTGCTGGTTCTGATACTGGCCCATGTTCTCTGTAAAGTGCACTTAGAGTTTATATGAGATAACTGGTTTGAGATGTTGTCATTTATAGCTTCAGGATAATATAAAGAGCCTCTGGTACATTGGACCAGTTATCCTGGAGTACCATTAACCCTGCTCTCTGACCAAATTAGTTTAGCCACTTTGAAGAGCAATATTCCAATAGAGATAGCATCCATGTTGATTTTTTTCATTTTAAACAGATTTCTTAAGTCAAAATTCTGAAGCCTTGGTAAAGTATAATGAAAAGACATTCTTGACCTATAATAATAATGATATATTCTAGCACCCAAAAAAGCAGCTCTGATTCTGCTATAAGGATATGCATATCATACCAGATATGCAAAATTAACTACCCTTAACTCTCTAGGACTTCAATATCCTGATCCATAAATGTTCCCAGCATACGTTTTAATGTCCCCAATCTGCATGACTGTTGCCATGGGTCCTGTGTCTTCCCCCTATGCAGAAGGCAGTGGGAGTTAAGATAACTTATCAGGGTCTGATGATTGGCCATTCATGGAAAAATGATCCCCAGTAGGCAGCCAGTAGGACTGCCAGAGATTAGGCCTCTTTAAGTTCTGCTGTTTTATTTTAACACAGCATCTGGTAGGCAGTGAAATCATCACTTTGTATGTCTCAGCCAGCATATCCCAAAAAGGAACAAGACTTACTTCTTGAAATTATAAGAATGTACCATTTGGATGCTAAGGCATGAAGTAACTGCATGTGGTTCCCAGGCAGGCCTTCTGTATCTACCTCCCCTGATAGCTCACTTGGTAAAGAATCTGTCTGCAATGCAGGAGACCCCAGTTCGATTCCTGGGCAGGGAAGATCTGCTGGAGAAGGAATAGGCTACCCATTCCAGTATTCTTGGACTTCCTGTGGCTTAGCTGGTAAAGAATCCACCTGCAATGTGGGAGACCTGGGTTCGATCTCTGGGTTGGGAGGATCCCCTGGAAAAGGGAAAGGCTACTCACTCCAGTAGTCTGGCCTGGAGAATTCCATGGACTGTATAATGGGGTCACAAAGAATCAAACACAAGTGAGTGACTTTCACTTTCACTTTTTCCCAGGCAGGTCTTCTGTATCTACAATGAAATTCTACATCTACTGCCCTAAATAAACTACTATTTTTTTTTTTTTAATAAATTGTTACATTCTACATGCAGGAAACTGGGCTAAGCATTGAAGAACATATTATGGGTATAAAGTCATCTATTGTATCCCATACCTCAAAGAGCTTAAATTTATTTGGGTGAATCAAGGACTAGCTACATAATTTCTAGTGCATATTGATAATACAAGACCCCTCTTTCAAAAATAATAAGAAATTCAAGACAGAAGCATTGGAGCATGAAACCAAGTAAGGGGCCCTTCTGCGTGTCAAAGCCCTGTGCAACTGTACAAGTCACATGCAACCCCATGAAACTAGCCTTAAATAGAACAAAAATGAACATATATTGAGTGTTTCTTTGTGACAGATGGAGTGAGCTAAACTCTTTACTTCAAATTACCTCACTTAATCCTCACAGTGACTTTGTAGGATGATTAGTTACCCCTGTTACCTGAAGTTTACTAAAAAAGAAAGTGAGGCTCAAAAATGTTAAAGAGTTGGTTATATAACTAATAGGATTTAACTTAAGACCAGATTCTAATCAAGCCCTTATTTAAAGAATTAAATAAAACATGTAACACTGTGACTCATCCTATGAGGCATTAAATGCTAAATGTCTGAATCATGTATACAGTAAATGTTTTAATCAATGAATCATTTTTAAGCAAGCTAGTTCATGGAAGCTATGATGTTGCCCAACCTCTGAAAAATTCAATTATTGTGGCGTAAATATAATCAATCAATATATCAGTCAATGGTGGGGATCAGGGAAATCACTAATATTTTTGAGAGTGTGTGGGAAAAATCTAATTCAGAATTTTAAAGATTTTGAGTTTTGATTTTATTGTCACAGTTTCTAACAGCTCAGCTAATGATCCTCTTTGGTTGCCCTTGTACAAGGTGATGTGAGGTCAAAGCAAACATGATTAACGACAGTGTCCTTGACTGCAAGCTTCACCTTTGCCCTTCAAGTGCTCACTCAAATGCTATTATATTCCTCTCTTCCCTCACAGCTGAGGTTCAGTTTGCTAGGATGTGTAACATCATTAGTGTCTTAAGGAAAAAACTACCTACAGATATTGTATTTTTTGCTGATTTGCTTTTTGAGCATATAGTGGCTTATACACATAAAATTTATTTCCTAAATAATATACTTGGATGCATTTGAATCATGTCAATTGTAGAAGTGTATTTAGTAACTATTCCATTACCACACTTGTCAAATATCTAACAGATAAGTACTGTATTTCATTAGAATACTTTATGCAACAAACCAGAAAACTAAGATCATGGCATCTGGTCCCATTACTTCATGGCAAATAGGTGGGGAAACAGTGGAAACAGTGTCAGACTTTATTTTGGGGGGCTCCAAAATCACTGCAGATGGTGATTGCAGCCATGAAATTAAAAGACGCTTACTCCTTGGAAGGAAAGTTATGACCAACCTAGATAGCATATTAAAAAGCAGAGACATTACTTTGCTAACAAAGGTCCATCTCGTCAAGGCTATAGTTTTTCCAGTGGTCATGTATGGATGTGAGAGTTGGATGAAGAAAGCTGAGCGCAGAAGAATTGATGCTTTTGAACTGTGGTGTTGGAGAAGACTCTTGAGAGTCCCTTGGCCTGCAAGGAGATCCAACCAGTCCATCCTAAAGGAGATCAGTCTTGAGTGTTCATTGGAAGGACTGATGCTGAAGCTGAAGCTCCAGTACTTTGGCCACCTCATGTGAAGAGTTAACTCACTGGAAAAAACCCTGATGCTGGGAGGGATTGGGGGCAGGAGGAGAAGGGGATGACAGAGGATGAAATGGATGAATGACATCACTGACTCGATGGACATGAGTTTGAGTAAACTCCGGGAGTTGGTGATGGACAGGGAGGCCTGGCGTGTTGTGATTCATGGGGTCTCAAAGACTTGGACATGACTGAGCGACTGAACTGACTGATGCAACAAACCGCTCCCCTGAAGTTAGAGAATCTTAAAGCAGGTCCTGAATAACATGTATTCTATGTAGATTCCTAGAGCAGAATAAGACATTAGGAATAAACTGAGAAAATCTGAATAATGTGTTGTTTAGCTATAAAATAATATTAATAATTATATTCAGCTGCAGTTTTCACAAACATGTTCTTTAGAACATATGAATAATGTGAATTATTTAGAACAGTGTGAATTAAGATCCAATCCAATATGATTTTCTTGTATTTATTTCATTTAATTTTCAATAATCTTTTTTGCACTAGCATATTGGCTTGCTGAAAAGATCATGTTATTTGTTATATAGAATGTCCCACCTTCTGAATATGTTTTATCACTTTCTTTTGTCTTAGCTTTCATGTGCTGGAGAAGGAAATGGCATCCCACTCCAGTGTTCTTGCCTGGAGAATCCCAGGGACAGGGGAGCCTGGTGGGCTGCCACCTATGGGATTGCACAGAGTCGGACACGACTGAAGTGACTTAGCAGCAGCAGCAGCAGCAGCTTTCTTTTTACTATAACCTTAATTAAATTCAAGTTAAATATTTGTCAACTTAAAGGAAAAAAAAATGTAAGCAGTAAAATGCTTGAGAAACCTTTTCTGGAATTACAAAATCTGTTTATCAAATCATCTCAGGGCTTTACATCTTTAACACATAATGTTAACTATTGTTATATGGACAAAACAACAAAGCAGTGTTAGGATGTTGACCCAGCCATAGTCATTGTACTATTATTGTACTAATTAATGTAATAATTGCAACCAACACCAATTATAGATACTAATATTATGCTTTGTTAAAAAAAAAAGCAATCATTAAAAATAGGCAGAAGATCTATTTAGATATTTTTACAAAGAAGACTTACAGATAGCCAACAGGTACACAGAAAGTTGCTCAGTATCACTAATCATCAGGGAAATGAAAGTCAAATAGCTCTTACCAAAAAGGCAAGAAAGAAAAGTTGTTGGTGAGGATGTGGAGAAAAGGGAAAACTTGTGCCCTGTTGGTAAATTGGTGAAGCCACTATGGAAAATATTACAGAAATTTCACAAAGAAACTAGAAAAAAGAGCTACTGTGTGATCAAGCAGTTCCACTTCGGGGTATTCATGTGAAGAAAACAAAGTATTAACTAGAAAAGATACATGCATCACTATATTCATTGCAGGGTTATTTATAATAACCAAAAAAAATGACTGACCTAAGTATCTGTCAGTGGATGACTGGATAATGAAATGATCCATTGGAGAGTTTCCTTTAAGTATTCTTTAATGAAATAGACATGTTGCATGGTTGTAAGAATGTAGCTTGTATGTGTATGAATTTTTAAAAGTATTTGATTCATCAGAAAAGTACTTAGTGGTTTTGAAACTTATCTCAGTTTTGTTACCTAATATATATTACATTTGTACCCTACTAGTTAGGGAGATTTGTACAAGAAATGACAAATTTTACTTCCTTGACACAGAATGATTTTGGAACTTACTTTTCATCTCCTCATCAATGATCACTGATTATTTTTTTTCTCCTCAACACACCTATTCCCATCTGGCAACCACACCATTAATGATACCATTCACCTCTCAGGTCTTCACCATGTTTTTCCCCTGGAGGAAAAATAAGTCATTTTTAATATTAGCTATATTTTCTTTAGTATGTGATTGCCTCAACTTTTGCTCAAATTGCATCAACATATGACTTTTTAAAGAATATTTGTTTGCCTGCTATTTCTTACTTTTTGGAGAATGTCTTTGTCATACTGTACCTTATATCCATGCCTCGTGGAAAAGCTTGTATATATTCATATGTACATATTCTCTTCTGTCAAGAGATTCGTGAGGAGAGAATTACTGTGTCTATGATCCAAGAGCAGCTGGAAGTCTCCTGGGGTACATATATCCTTTTTTAAATTAAAAATTCATTAATAGCCATTAAAAATACTTTGCCAAGTAAAGAGGAAATTATGTTATCTGAAAAGCATAGTGATGATGAGAGTGTATTTTTTTGCTCCCTGTTTATTAGATAAGAGACACTGCAGGTACATAGGCCAAATTGGAGCTTCTTTATCATACAAAAAAGTGTATGCATATATATATATACACACACACATACATATATATGTAAAATCTGTGTGTGTGATTATGGTTCAACTCCCAAAGATGTCTATCAGGGGAGATGTAATATTGAGTATTTTGCTGGTTATTTCTACTATGGATTATGGAATAAAATGCCATAAATAAGACCACAATCTTTAACATAGCATAATCTCTTTAAAAATCATATCCATTAGTCTGGTTTTAACACATTAGAAGCATTATAAGAATTTACTGCTCAGAGAGAAGTCATATAATAGTGGGCCAAAGTGCTACTTTTCTTTGATAATGCATACAGTAAATTCCTCAGTTCTCTAAGTTGTCTAGGTCATGAATATGAAGCATCTCCATTTGTTGACATAACTGGCTCTGGTTATCTTGCTTTCCTGGCAAGGCCACATCTTCATTTGATAGGCTATATAGATAGAGGGTGTCCCCAACTTGTAAATGAGTTAGTGGTAGAAAGGCTTATATGTAAGCTGGTTTTTTAGAATTCAAAATATATCTTTTCACAGAATCCGTTGTATGAATGATGGATAAATTTACAGTCACATCCAGGTAATTGTGTTTTGCTTCATTCATTACTATTATTTTGTTTATAAGACAGTTTTATTGTACAAATTTGGGAAAATATTTAAGAGTTAAAGTAAAAAAGTCTGCATAATATTTTGTCCAGTCTTTTTTCTCATTTATATAAATACATTTTATAAAATTTAAATCCTTCCATATGTTTTTTTAAAACTTGCTTATTCATCTTATAGTTAAAAAATATTGCTGCTGTATTGGGGGGGGGTTGTTGCCTTCGAATTTCTTATAACCCAGTGATAATGTATATTGTTGTTTAGTCACTAAGTCGTGTCCTATTCTTTTGCGACCTCATGGACTGTAGCCCGCCAGGCTTCTCTGTCCATGGGATATAAAGACATAGTTTAAAAAAGCAGTAATGTGTGTCTTAAAACAAAGAGCACTAAATTACTTCCCTCTAAAATGCCCACATCTCTAGAAATATCCTGTCTCCGTTTTCTGCTATACTCTCACATATTTATTTTCTATATATAAATAATATGCCTAGACTATAATTTTTTACATTCTTTGAATTAGTAGATTCACATGGTACAAAATACAAGCAGTATTTTCGTTGTATATTCTTTCTGCTACTGCCCTTGTATATGACCCAGAAGATTTATAAGAAAGCATGCATAGAAGGTAAACGTCTTAAAAGTTTAAACTAGTTTTACATTGAAATTTATTTGTCTGGGTATAGAATTCTATGTTGAAAATTCATTTCCTTGGAAATTTTGAAATGAGTCTTCCATTACCTTTGAACTTTAAGTATATCTGATAAATTCTTTGCCGTTTTTCTTCTAGAGTTTTGTGTGAGATTTGTTTCCTACTTCAAAGCTTTTAGGATCTTTTCTTTATCCTTGATGATCTAAAAATCTCATGAAGATGTGCTTTATTTACACCTCTTTACTTATTCATTAGCTGGGCAGCCAGCCACTAAAGTCTAGAAATCCGTATTTTTCAGTTAAGGATTTTATATTTGTATTTATATATACTATATATATTTAAATATACATGTATACATAATACACACAGTGTATGTGTATATATATATGTAATCTACTATGTATATATGCATATATATATATATACACATATATATATATATACACACACACACACATATATGCTGTGCTGCGCTTATTCACTGTCCTGTCTGATTCTGACCCCATGGACTGTAGCTTGCCAGGCTCCTCTGTCCATGGGAATTCTCCAGGAAAAAATACTGGAGTGGATTCCCATGCCATATATCTATATAATGTTCTTGTTTGAAATCCTGTTAGTCAGTGGTTGGTCTCTCATGTTGATTTTCCATTTTATTGTATTATTACTTTTATCTTCTATTTTTTATTCTGTCTTCTTTTTTTCTCATCCAAAGACATTTTCTCAGTCTTATCCTCTAACTCTTGTCTGAATACTCTGTCAACTGTCCTATTTTTAATTTCCAAATGCGCCTTCTTTTTCTCCGAATGTTCTTTAAATAGGATACGTTCTTGTTTAGTGAATGCATTATCATGTTACCTCGCTTTGGTCATGAACTACTTTCTGTTTATCAATAAATGCTTTATTCTGTTCTGTGCAAATACCACATATTGACCAGAAACTGTGTCTGCAGGAAAATAAACCTTAGATTTGATTGAAGGGCAGTGTGTTGGACAGCTGGATTTTTCGATGGAAATTTCCAAATGGCAGTAACTTTGTGTCTTTTTTCTTGGTTGTTTCAGCTTCTGTAGAAAAGGACATTTCAGTTGCTATCTACTAGTTGATATCCTGGAGATGGGCCAAAAAGAAAAATGGAGATAGAAAGATTTGTTATTCAGTATCCCATTCTAGTATTCCTGCCTGGATAATCCCATGGACAGAGGAGCCTGGTGGGCTATGGTCCATAGGGTCAAAAGAGTCAGACATGACTGAAGCAGCTTAGCACATAGCATGCATGTGAGTTTTAGTTTAATTCATTTCTTCAAATCCAACCCCATACTTTTTGGATTCATTTTGCTTGGATCTCCCTGGTTCATAACCTCTCTAAAGAATATATCTCAAAATTTCTTCTTGGTATTAGGAATGGTAGTTGCCTGGAGGGTGATGGATATTTGGAAAATTCCGATACAGACTTTTTAACAATCTGATTCTGTCATGCTTCACCCCCATCTTCCTTGGGACCAGTTGTCTCCAACCAATTTTGGGGCCCAGGGCCAATTTACATCCTTCTTGATGGTAACACTCCTACAGATTCTTAAGTTTGACTTTTCTCTGTTTTGTCAAGTGATTTAATATTCCTCTGTCTGCTTTCTCTCTTGATACATCATATTCATATTTAATGTGCAATGGGATTTTTTTCAGTGTCTTGTGCTTTAGTTTTTTTGCTGACTTTTGGAAGAGTGCAGCAGACACATCTTTAGTCTTTGAAGTCCCAATTAACGTAAGGTGGGTGTTCTGCCAAACAAATATTAAAAAAAAAAAACTCGATTATTCTTGATCTATTTAGATATTTGTTAACAAATCCCTCAAAAAAAGAAAGAATCATGGTATGAATAGTTACTCTTGTCTTACTCCTGCTATAAGTGGGAATATCACTACTTGCTAGGACTTTGGTTTATGGTTTGAAATTGAAATTCTTTATCATGTGAAGGAAGTATGTTTAATTACTGATTTACTGAGATTTAAGAAATGCATGCTAAATTTATCAAATGCAATTTCAGAGTGTCTCATAATTTTTTAATTTATTGATGAGATGCTTTATATGAATATATTTCCTAATAATAAGCAACCTCATGTTCTTGGGATATAGTTTACTTTGTAATCATGTATTATAACTTTAATAAATTGCTGTTTTTATTTACTAATAATTTATTTATATTTTTCATTTGTATTTATAAATGAGGTTCAATTTGTCAGCAGCTTTCTCTTTTGCAATCTCTATATTTTGCAACTATGTTTTTTAGCATGTAGCACTCCAGGAATCTCCAGGGAAAGACAGTGTGTCTTTTTTAGTTTTGGCTTTCTTTGGGAGGAAGGGAAGTGAATGTATTCATAAGTATGCTTTGAGAAAATACAGCTAAAGAAAAAAAAAAACTGCTTTTCCAAAGAAGAAAAGGAGAAATTGTGTGTGTGTGTGTGTGTGTGTGTGTGTGTTGTGTGTGTAGGAGAGTGGTTGACATTGAACAAGGTCAGGAACTAATTTTAATGCTTATATTTTTTAGCCATTTACTGGTATACGTTACAGTATTTATAATGATTTCTAATCCTAAATCTTTTTAATTATTATGGTTTTTAAAAACTGAAAAGATGATTGCAAAGCTCTCTAGACTTTATTTGTAATTGTTTTTCTGCCAAATTCAAATACAAGTGGTAAGTTCTCTAGATATTATAAGCTAGTGACAACCTTATTCCTTTAAATGTGTATATATTATATCCTTGTTTTCTACACTATAGTATTCAGGAAGGTATGAAATCAGCCTGAACTTTGTTTCACTTTAATATTTTTTTTTGGGGAGGGTAGGCATGTAAATTTATATCCTATAAAATTCTAATTATTCTTGAAGAAATATTTGCTAGTATCATCATATATTTTGCATGATTATGAAAATCCTTTATGTCAGATATTATGGTCCTTTTGGCAAATAAGTAAGTTTTTAAGTTTGATGATTTTACTTTCACTTCTGTGTGAAGTTTAACAAATGGCTATGCATAAAGTGCTCTGGAACCAGAATGAGTTGGAAACCTTGCTCTTCCACTTACTGTGTGACTACACTCATGTTATATACCCTCTCTGTCCTTCAATTTCCTCATTTATAAAATGGATGTAGTAGTATAATAATTAATAGATTTATATGAGATTCAAATGAGTTAATTAGAAGAGTGCCTGGTTTGTGGTGGACATTCAGTAAGTGTTATTTTATTGGTTCATTCCTATTTAAGACTTACTAATTCACTTTGAATTATACTATTTATCATAATTTAAATATAGCTTATATTTGAATTCAAAATTTCCTTTCCATTGTTGTTTCTGACATCAGCCATCAAAATTTCTGTAATATATAATCTGTTTGCAATCCTCTCTGAAGATTAAAATTCTGTTATTGAATTTTAGTTACTTTTCAGTTTTTCTTATATCAGTGCATTCATTTCTCAGTTTACTTTCTTCTAACTGTGGTCTCTCTTATTTTCATCCTACCATTTTTCTTCCCCCATGGAAATCATGTTTAAATGCATTTTAAGGCCAAAGCATTTACAAATCTGTTTCTTTAGGCTATAGTACACTATACTATAAGTATACTACAAATATAGCAGCACTTGTGCTGCTTCCTCTATGTTTTAAGGACTATGTTCTTCTCTTATGTTGCAGGCACTTGTTGCAATAAAACTGGGGAAAATGTTCTCTACTTGTGTTAAAATTTAATTTTTTTTAATAATCTATTTGGTTTGTGTTATTTTATACATGTTTGAAGCCACAAACATACCCCACTCACCTTCCTTATTGATTCTTTCTAGAATAACCAAATATCAGGAAACACCTCCTTATGTTTCTAATCATCAATATTTCACAATATCAATTTTAGCTTCAACCATTTATTTCTCCTCAGTGAGATTTCCTCTTCAGGTACTCTTGACTAATTGTTTTCACAGAAATTACTTCTTACACTGTTGCTTGCTAGGAGTCCTTAATTTTGTAGAGGAAAATCTTTTTTGACTATGCAACCAATTTTTAGAAGTTCACATCTTCTCTCTTTTCCTAAAATTATATACTTCCACTTAAAGAAGAGATTAAAACAATACCTCTTCCCTCAATACTTTGAGTTTCCTACAAAAGAATTTTTTTTTAAAGACTGGAGAGAGATTCTAGATTTATACTCAAGTAGATTATGTAATGAAGCATCTGACTCTTGACTGCACTGGACCCTGATTAATTACAATCTTTAAACTAAAATTTTTGTTGATCAAAGGTTTTTTTTTTAACATTTCAGTAAACAGTTTCATGTTCCTGGGGCACCTCAGATTAAAGAAATCCCCTCTCCTTAAAGGCAGAGGAGAGGTAACTTTGCTTGTATCTTTTTCTTTAACTTCCTGCTTCTCACTGCCCCTTCTCTTGTCATTTTCAATGAAATTTAAACTCCCATTAAAAATTTGAAAAGTACTAAGGGAAAAGATGAACTGTATGTGTCTATCTTCTAAGGACAAAAGGCAATGAAAGTTAGGGAAAAAAGATGTGTTTAGTATCCTATTTTATGACAACCAAAAATTATATGAGAGAAAAATGAAAATGAAATAAGGCATTTTTTATGAAAATTGGTTAAAATTTTACATGTGAATTCCAACCTGTTATTAAAATTTTCTGAGCCAGACAGAGAATTGAATGCAGACAAGGAACAGCACTCAATGACAGTGACATTTCCTGACAGAGCAATTCTTCGCATATCAGCAGGGCTAATTATATTCAGTCTGACAACAGTAGTCTAACCCATTCACCAGAGAAATGTGCTTCTTATAAGATCAACGATCTAAGCATTCATTTGGATGCCAATCTAGTTTGGGAATACATACTTAACATGTGCAATTAATTTCCAGTGGCTAATGTATAGATGATATTTTATCTCTTATCAGTGCTGCTAACTGGTGTGCGTGTGTGTGTGTGTGTGTGTGAGTGTGTAAGTGAAAGTATGAGGTATCTTCACTTGGGAGCCATGTACAAAACCACATTAAACAATGTAGGACAATTTAGATATTCTCCCAGGCACCTTGAAAAATTTATTGCAAGGGTAAAACTAAAAGGTACTACTTTATTAAGCCCCAATAAGGCATATTCTATTAAAAACTCATATTTTTAGTTGATAGTATCATGTTTATAAGACAAAAATCTAAGTCAAGATTATTCAGGAAAAATACATTGTGTAACAAAATATCGATTGGATGTTTAACATGATTAGATCAAAATCTTAGTGTTTATGATTTATAGTTCCTCCTGTCAAATGAACACTACTCGTTCCTGCACCCACTCCTACTTGAACCCTCATCTTCATGGATCGAACATCTAGTTCAGTATTTGTGAAAGGGAGGAATTCTGCAAATTCTGTCCTGCCTTAGAAGTGGCACAAATTTAAAAAACACATACAGAGCGCATTTTCCTTTAGAGGTAAAAGCGAGCAGACAGAAATGCTTGACCTGAGCATTTTCTTCGGGATGTGCTTGGTGAAATGCTTTATACAAAATAACTGTTCAGCCTATGTCAGCTCAAATAATGACCCATCTTATAGCCAATGAGTTCCATATTTACTTATGAGCAAAGCTCACAGCTTAATCAGGCAACTAGAAAGAGCTGTTTACAGAACTGGGAGGACAAAAGACAGACAGGCTTTCCCTCCATTGTACCCCTAGCTTCTCCTTCCCATTTATTCTTCCTCCTTTGCACGTATACAATGGTCAACAAAAATCATATGCAGCAAAAGTAAATAGAAAGCACTGCTTCATATTTTGATTATTTGTAATTAAATTCTTTATTGTCACTTCCAGTGATAAAGAATCTGCCTGGCATTGCAGGAGACTCAGGAGCCACAGGTACAATCCCTGGGTCAGGAAGATTCCCTGGAGGAGGAAATGGCAACCCACTCCAGTCTTCTTGCCTGGGAAATCTCATGAACAGAGGAGCCTGACAGACTACAGCCCACGGGGTCAAAAGAGTCAGATACAACTAAGTACACATGCACACACACACATAGCCACTTCCACACAAGTATATTTGGATCCACATAAAAATCTGTCCTACATGTTTGATTGAGCTATGATTTCAGATACTCCAGATTTCAAGTACTTTATAATCATTATGCTCATTTTAACATTGTTATTACTGACTGAAAAAGTTGATAGTGATTTAGAATTAGGTCTTATCCAATTTTGGCTATCTTCTTCTTTAGCATATTAAAATAACTGTTATTCTAAACACCTGTTAGTCAACTTTTGTAACCTTTGTGGAAGCTTTATAACATAAAGTGGGCAATATAGGTAGTATTTTAGCAAAATAGTCCTATTAGCCCTAGATGGTAACAGACCATAGCAAGATTGACACCTTTTTCTGGATAAAGCAATTGTGTAAACAGCAAACATTATTAATTTCCTTAATGTTTGCTATATCAGGGTCAGTTATGAACATCAAATTAACTCTGTACCTGAGATAGCATGATTTGTGACTGGTAAGCACAGAAGGCTCATGAATGAAGTGAGAAGATAAAGATATTTTAGCCAGTAGCTGTGGAGATGATACAGCTGAGGCTCCTCGTTCATAAATATAGGTCACCCAAATAGGAAGTGACTAAGAAAAATTTTCTGGATAAACTTTGCTGGTCTATTCAGGCATAGGAAAAGCGAGGGACTAATGGGAAATTCATAACTAGAAACATCTTGGATGAACACTTGGAAAATTTTTGCCAAACTTTTGGAAGGGAAATTTTTCTGTGTACATTTTCGTCTTTGGTTACAAAGGTTTTCAGAGAAAAGAATAATTCTCCTACAGAACTAAGAGAATATAAAATCCAGGGGTAGCATTTTAAAGAGGCAAGAGCATATTAACAAAAAGACTTTTACCAGGAAAGTTATCATTAATTTCAGGACTGTTAACTATACATAAGAATAGAAAAAATAAAACTAACTTACACCAATATATTGTTTAGTATAAATAGCAATAATACATGTGGCACAGGAGAAATCAGAGTAAAATTCCAGATGCCTAATGGTAATATTTCTGTAATTCATTGTTCCTTTCTATGTGAATACTTTGTTAATTGTGCATTTGGCTTATTGAAATTTATATTGCACATTAACAAATGGACCAATACAGACAAAGCTTATTTTCAGCTCAATATTTCTGCTAATAATAAAAAATAGCTCTGCATTCTAAGCAGATCAACATTACCAAAAAGTGGCAAGTTATATTTCAAAAGTAGATGAGTGGAGAATTCAGTTCAGTTCAGTCACTCAATCACGTCTGAATTTTTGTGAACCCGTGGACTGCAG